>NW_025963779.1:29749328-30349328 GCF_023055435.1 Haliotis rufescens
CGCGAAACGAAAACGACATCCGGTTCGTAAAACTGCCGTGCAGATTTCGGTCGATTGCAGGGTTTTCAGAGCATGTGTATCGTCCACTAGGCGTCTACAGATGTTTTCCAAATATTTTCATGTTTTTAATCAATATGCTCTCATGATGCACTTCGCGAGGTAAGACCCGTTCTGTTACAATATAATATAGATCTTGATATCGATCAGACTGGACGCCGCCATTTTGTTTGAATGAAATGCAAGTGATATGAGAGGTTGATTCTGATTGGTCAAAAGGCGGGACATAGACGGGTCATGACTCGTAATAGCAACTTGTGGCGCTACGATCGAGCCTAGAAATTCTAATCTAGTTCGGCAAGGGTGGAAACTGGACTTTTACTGTCAGTCAACTTCCTTGCCTAAGGAGTTCACGTTCATAACAGAGAGGAATCGGTGGATGCTGTTTGTTCCCATGTGTTGAATGTCTGTTTGTTGCTCAAAGCCACGCTCAGCAATGTTCCATCGATACGACGGCGGCTTATAATTATTTGAGTCTGGGCCAGACAATCCAGTGATTATAGTATGAGCAATGATCCACGATGACACCGAATCTGACCACCCGATCCATTTTGTTGCCTCTTGCGGTCATTTTAGGATGCTGGTGACCTATTTTAATCCGGAAAGTTCATGGTTTTCTTTTCCATTGTGGCGTGGTTAAAATCACAGCAGCTTTGTCTGGCACGGGATAGGAAAGAGCCTGGAGAGAGTGAATCGGTGATAGTACCCAACTTAGCGATGTGATAGCCTGCCATTACATATGGAGAAAAGATTTACAACCGCCGACACCTCGGTTGGACACCCATCCTCCTGACGCAAGGACGTTATAGGTTATAAAAGTCCAGTTTCCACCCTCGCCGAACTAGGCTGGAATTTTTAGGATCGATCGAAACGCCACTAGTGGCCATTACGAGTTATGTGCCTTCTATGTCCTTCTTATTGACCAATCAGATTATATCTCTCATATTACTTGCGTTTGCTTCGAACAAAATGGCGGCGCCCAGTAAAGACGATCTGGTCGATAATCAAGATCTTTATTGTAACAAAACGGGTCTTACCCCGCGAAATGCATCAAATCACTTGAGCACATTGATAAAAAACATGGAAAGGTTTGCAAAATATCTGTCGACGCCAGGTTGGCGATACACATGCTTTGCAAATCCTGCAGTCGAACGAAATCTGCACGTTGAAATCTATGTTGTTTACGAACCGGATGTCTAGTTCGTTACGTGATTTGATTGGACAATGGATAGGCTCGTTAGTCAAGCCAAATTGTATTTCCGGAATTCCAGCCTAGTTTTGAAACTGGACTTTTACAGATAGTTACCTCCCTTGCCTCGGGAAGATGTGAGACTCTGAACACACTGAAGAATGTGCAGGAGGCTCCTATGTTCAGTGAGTGTCAGTTATATTTCAAAGCCTTGTAATTATTTGGCTCTAAATCTGTTACTTTGGATACGTTCAAAATACCCATGTTGCTAGCGATGAACATCATTATTGAGTTTTGATCACGTGGTTACAATCCGGGTAACTCAGGTGACAATATTTAGGCTATAGTTAACAGCGTTTGCAGCGTACATTACCAACACGAACCTAAAGATAAAACTCAAGATGTAGTATTTAAAGTGCTAAGTTCGCTGCTAAATTCATCTGACTGTCGATTCTTATCCAGGTAGTGCTCAAATCTTAATGATGATCTTTGTCGCCAGCAAAATAGATAATAATTACTTTTTTTTAATACACCCTTTGTATTTTTTTTCATTAGTGTAAGTGATATTCATTATCGGCGGAATGGCTTGTTGTCACTTTATAAATAATAGCATACATGCATCTTTCTTCGTTAATTAACCATCAAATATTTCGTGATTCTATTTCAAGTGGAGAGGACTATAGGTTTGTCAGCAATATATACCCCGCTCGTGGTTTTGGTAATGTAAACATCTGAGACATGCATCACTTCAGGCTTGCCTTACACATCAAGTTGACACGCCGTGTGTTACGGCATAAATTGTAATAACGCTGTTAATTGTAATAATTTAATAACACTACGGTAAAATGTAATACTGCGGTAAATTGTTATAACTGCACTGCGGTAAATTGTAATAAAAACTGCGGTAAATTGTAATAACTTCAACTGCGGTAAATTGTAATAATATCTGGAATAATGTGGCGTAAAACAATCAACTCAACTATGTGGGATTTTAACAGACTCCGTATCTATTACCTTACACTTAAATGTAAGTCTTACCCAAGGATATACTTGCACTGTAAATGAACTGCACGGTTCAATTAACTGCACTGTAAAGCTCCGAGTTACATTTTGAGATTAATGTCACGCCTGTCTATCAGCAGTGGATGCACAAGTATGAAGCGTCCCCCGTTAGTGATGAAGCTGGTGCCCCGTCCAGATGGTGATGAAATATTGCTTTTACTTACGATAAAACACGACTAGTTTGGACGATATGGTTTGTAGTATTTTCAATGAAAAGATAATTGTCACATTCGCGAGGATATCAATACAATTAAAGGTGTGGTGTGTGGGCCTATCTCTTCATCCCAGCCGTGATAGATTTCAAACAACTTACCAGTTCCAGAGGGGAGTTGCAGGGATGCACACTCCTCGTCCTCCTCCTGTTTTAAAGCATACAAAACATGCTGACGTATCAAAAAAACATATAACTATTAAGTCATTTGGTGATGTGCTTCAACAAGAATTCAAATAATTCACTATAGCTTCTGGCTCCGCGTCCCGAAGCAAGAGTGCCGAGTAGTCAATATCAAAGCCTAGTTAAAGCTAGAAATTGACATACATGCAACCCATCGCCAAACCCACCAAGCAATCACCACCACCCCACCCCAAACAACAGTGTGGAATGTCACCTGTCCCTATCGTCGTCATATAGCAACCACTAAGTAATATAGACCATGCGGGGTAGTAGTACGAAACATTGACTAGTCCTGATAAAAACATTAGCTAACCTTTTCCTCTGTTTACCGCCATGTTGCCGGTTGTGTTTCGTGGAAACTGGTAGCAATCAATGAATGCAATGCGGTTTTTTTTTAATAACTGAAATACCCAACTCGAGTCACTGAGGAAGGAAAGGAGGAAATGAATGAGTATGAGCAATGGAGGGGGGGGGGGGGGGGGGGGGGGGCAGGGAAAGAAGGCGGGTAAGAGGGAAGGGGAAGGTGGGAGGAGAGGAGAAACATCGTTATCACTCTCCCCGTATACCTGCAAACAAACACGTCTCTGGGCCCGCCACGCGACAGTCCTGAATAGACTCATCTGGGTGTTTCCTCGTCGTTAGATGTTTAGCATCTCCTCACATGTTTCATGCTTTTATTAAAGTGTTTCTGAACACTGTGGAATGTACACTGTGCACGCGGTAACCACACGACCAGCGTTCCGAGACAGGTTTGAAGCGGCTGACTATATATAACTTCCAACACAATGTCATGACGGCCGTTTCAATGTTACATCGGCTGCTGCACCTGACTCGCTGGACAACTTAGAATTCAAAATATTTTCAAATGGAACATGTTGTTTTCGTAAGCATTAAAAGATGTTACTTATAATGATTAAATCAATAGATACAATTAATCTCTTTTGACTTGTTATTGAGCGACGTATTTATACTGAGTGAGTGAGTATGGTTTTACGCCGCTTTTAGCAATATTCCAGCAATATCACGGCGGGGGACACCAGAAATGCTTCACACATTGTACCCATGTCGGGAATCGAACCCGGGTCTTCGGCGTGACGAGCGAATGCTTTAACCACTAGGCTACCCGCCCGCCGCAGTATTTATACTGTTTCAGGTGGGACAGATCATGTATCTGAACCTGAACCTGCAACTGTATGTCGCTGTATTGAAGCACAACGACTATTCACATGGCATATCCCCGTTTTATGGAGGTCAGTGCTGTACCAGGCACTTTGTGTGCGTTGTCATTATCAGACTGTGCACTCATGGTACATCTCTTGTTACAGCTTAAACACACAACTAACATGATACAGTTTAGACGACGGCTATGGATTTGAATATCAAGGTCACGCGCGTTGACTGTGGGAGTTGACATCTACATCTATATAGAACACGCGGATCCCGGGGATGGGGGCAGGGAGTGCAAGCGTGCAGCGTGCTCATCATCAAATGCGAATTGTTTCCCGAACTATCGAACTAAACACCTCGTCAAATGTATCAAATTCGCTAGTTCATTGTCAATGTAGGAAATTCCAAATGGCACACTGTGTATTGACAGATCATCTGCATGTATAAGGGTAGCCACCTCAACTGCCAAACATGTAAGTGCGTTTATGCGAGCCGTTTGCACACCTAAGGGTCGCTATAGGGAAATTCGTGTTTAATGTTTATGCGTCTTTACTGCTATTACGTTTGAATGAAAAATCTACCAATTTGAAAGTCTGTCTTGGTAACTGAAAATGCCTTATCGTACCATCTCAGAAAATCAAAGATTGCAAACCATTACCATGCACCAGACTGACATGCCAAGCTGAACATTAATCATACTGCAATCAGTCGAAAACGCACATTGACTGGACATGTGAGGAACTTGACGAGATGAGGACGTCCACGGGAGACCAGCGCCAGAGAGGACAGGTAAAGGGGCTGCCAACTTCATCTAGCACTGTTCTTCGACATCACTGACATACCCAGAACAGTGTGTCTCTTAGCACCATCAGGCGTCGTATGAATACATCTTGATTAAGGGCCAGACCAATAAGACGTCCACTCATCTCACCCCGAAACATACAGGACCGTTTAGCTTTGTGTCAGTCTCGAGCACATTAGAACTTAAGGTCATGGAGGAGAATTCATTGGTCTGTCTAGGGGAACATCTTTTCATCAGCGCACAGCGCAACATCCAAGAGTCAGTGGCATGAGGTGGCGGCTAGGTGATGGTATGAGGATGTTGCTCCTTTGATTGTGAACTTAAACGGACAGGTACCAAGATAACATACAGGATGGTTTGTTGTGCCTTATTGTGATGACCATGTACTTGTCACACTTCGTCTCTTCATGGACCTGGGCAATGCCCGACCCCACCGAGCACAAGCTGTGACTGACCATCTCCTGAACATCGCCATCGAAGCCCAGACCTGCATCCAATCAAGCATCTGTGGGATCAGTTGGGACGTAGGGTTAACATGAGAGATCCTCCGGTACAGAATGTCCAAGATGTGATCAAGCATTGCATCAGGAATGGCAACACAGTCTTCCTTTCAGGATCAGGTCAGGTGACTGCACGCGACTATATGAAGCAGCACGTGCTGCGCGTACGTACATTACCAGCAGGAACTGAAAGAAAAGTTCATGCTGATGTAGTATTTTCAAAAGCTATTGACCAAGGTCACTGTTAAATATAAACTCTCGCAGTCACCTGACTGTAGATCATTACCCGGATTGTCATCTATACGTGCCCATAATACAACAATTCGTACATACAGTCACCTTCACTGCCCTACACACAATAGCTCGTACATACAGTCACATTCACTGCCCTATACACAATACATCGTACATACAGTCACCTTCACTGTCCTATACACAATACCTCGTACATACAGTCACCTTCACTGCCCTATACACAATACCTCGTACATACAGTCAACTTCACTGCCCTCTACACAATACCTCGTACATACGGTCACCTTCACTGCCCTATACACAATACCTCGTACATACATTCAACTTCACTGCCCTATACACAATACCTCGTACATACAGTCACCTTCACTGCCCTATACACAATACCTCGTACATACATTCAACTTCACTGCCCTATACACAATACCTCGTACATACAGTTACCTTCACTGCCCTATACACAATAGCTCGTACATACAGTCACATTCACTGCCCTATACACAATACCTCGTACATACAGTCACCTTCACTGTCCTATACACAATACCTCGTACATACAGTCACCTTCACTGCCCTATGCACAATACCTCGTACATACAGTCACCTTCACTGCCCTATAAACAATACCTCGTATATACAGTCACCTTCACTGCCCTATACACAATACCCCGTACAAACAGTCACCTTCACTGCCCTAAACACAATACCTCGTACATACAGTCACCTTCACTGCCCTATACACAATACCTCGTACATACAGTCACCTTCACTGCCCTATACACAATACATCGTACATACAGTCACCTTCACTGCCCTATACACAATACATCGTACATACAGTCACCTTCACTGCCCTATACACAATACATCGTACATACAGTCACCTTCACTGCCCTATACACAATACCTCGAAAATACAGTCACCTTCACTGTCCTATACACAATACCTCGTACATACAGTCACCTTCACTGCCCTATACACAATACCTCGCTCACAATTAACCTAACTGACCTATACACAATACCTCGTACATACAGTCACCTTCACTGCCCTATACACAATACCTCGTACATACAGCCACCTTTACTGCCCTATACACAATACCTCGTACATACAGTCACCTTCACTGCCCTATACACAATACCTCGTGCATAATGTCACCTTCACTGTCCTATACACAATACCTCGTACATAGTCAACTTCACTGCCCTATACACAATACCTCGTCCATACAGTCACCTTCACTGCCCTATACACAATACCTCGTACATAGAGACAACTTTACTTACCCTACATACGAAACATTTTATGTACAGTCACGTCTACCTGTCTGAACCCCACAACATTGCCCCGGCGTTCTTACCCGTCCTGAATACATATGACGTCCTCAAGATAAACAGACAGACACACATGCATTGTGGACTACTCAACCAGGGACCGGAGCATGTATATATATTTAAATAAGAAGCTGCTGTAATAATTTAAGAAAACGTGCCAAACAAATAAAATATACAGAAATACATGGTTCGCGATGGCAAGCACCTTAATAATTAGTTGGTGATGACAAATACATTTTCAATCTGCGTCTTGCTTTTTTAAGTAGTTGGTTCTTGCTCAAGCAGTCACTTTGTCCAAGTCGACCATGAGCAAATAATGGAACACGAGTCTTATACTCAATGTTATTGCAGTGTTTCGCTGAGCATTCATACGTACTGGTAAACTAGCGCCCTGTCTTAATGGCGAGCGTACTGTCTGGCGGGATATGAACGCGCTAACGCACTGCCTGACGGGATATAAACAGGCTAACGCACTGTCTGATGGGATATGAATAGGCTAACGTACTATTTGACGGGATATGAAAAGGCTAAAAAACTGCCTGACAGGATATAAACAGGCTAACGCACTGTCTGATGGGATATGAACACGCTAACGCCCTGTCTGATGGGAAATGAACATGCTAACGCACTGTCTGATGGGATATGAACATGCTAACGCTATATCTGACGGGGTATATGAACAGGCTAACGCACTGTATGGCGGCCTATAAAAAGGCTAACGTACTGTCTGATAGGATATAAACAGGCTAACGCACTGTTTGATGGGATATGAAAATGCTAACGCACTATGGCGGGGTATATGAACAGGCTAACAAACTGCCTCACGGGATATGAACAGGGTAACGCATTGTTTGATGGGATATGAACAGGCATACGTACTGTCTGACGGGATATGAACAGACTAACGCACTATGATGGAGTATATGAACAGGCTAACGCACTATCTGACGGGGTATATGAACAGGCTAACGAACTGTATGGCGGCCTATAACCAGGCCAACGCATTGTCTGATGGGATGTGAATAGGCTAACGCCCTGTCAGGGGATATACTGGGTATGTTCATGTTAGCGCCCTGTCCGGGCATTTTTTTAAATGAAAATGCGAAGCGCCAGTACAGCTAGCAGTAGCCGTCTTACACAACAGATAGAATTTGTACACATATTATGCCGGAACATTTTAATTTAATATTTAAAATGATAGTTCATATTGAAAATGTCTTTCGATAAATTATACGACGTTTTACCCACCAACCGATAAATAAACGTCTAAAATAAATGGATTGTGGAAATGGCAATTCTATATATAATAGAATATGAAAAACGTATTTAAAATTCAATTTTCAGAAATTGAGTTTATGTTGTTCACGTTGGTGAAGTCTTGACCAGTGTGAACTGACCTGAGGCCTAATAGGCTGCGGTCGGTTACCTTCACGCCTGACCTGAAGGTCACCCGTCGCCTTCAGGGCATGATCTAGATGTAATCTGTTACTCAACTCTACCCATGCTCATAATTATAGTTACCCCTGTACTAAGACGCATCCTTCTAGGGGATGACAATAATTATTGGCATGGGTATATTACATTCCAATTGCAGTAGGTCTCGCTGTACGGACGTCATAGTAGATATTAAGGAAAGCGCCTAACAGGATTGTCTAGTCAGGCTCGCTGACTCGGTTGATGCGTCTCATCGTGTCCCAGTTGCGTGGATCGATGCGCATGATGTCAATCACTGGATTGTCTGGTCCAGACTCGATTATTTACAGACCGCCGTCATACAGCGGGAACAGTGCTGCACGGGAATAGACTTGCACGGGCTGTAATGGGTTATTAATTTCAGGGTCTGTATGACAGACTAACTCTAGGTGTCGCCTTTTTCATGATATTTCTGTAGCGTATACATTCAATGACATCAATCAATTCAATTCAATTCAATTCAATTCAATTCAATTCAATTTAGTTTATTTCGTAAGTGTAGGCCATCGGCCCATAGTTACATTTGTATTACAATGGACGTGATGTACACAGCTGTTATTGTTGTGACAATAATGTACTACGAAGTGACATCGCTTGATAGATATAGATAGCTAGACGTTCAATTAATTTACAATCAGTTGTAGACATAATGATATTAAATTTGTGTATGGTCGGATATTCATAAAATGTTTGTGGTAAGTGATCCATGCGTAGCTTGTTATAACCGGAGCAAACTAACAAAAAATGATACTCGTCCTCCACATACCCAGCATTACAAACACAACATAGTCTTCTGTTACGTGGGATATCAGCATATCTCCCAGTTTCAACACACAGCTGATGCGAAAAACATCTAAACCGAGCTAGCGCCACTCTCAATTTACTGACGGTCACACAGCTAAGATACAACTCTGTACCAAACGATACCTTGAATAGAGAATACGAGAAAGATTTACTACCCTTTACCAGAAGACTATGCCAATCCTGTTCATAACTACATTTCAGACGCGACATAAATTCTGTCAAAAACGAATGAGGATGACTTATACACTGGTTTTCCCATACAGAGCCAAAACCCAAGCAGAACAATAAAGATTTACATTTTGATACCAATTTAATTTTACCATTACTTTCTGCCTGAAGCATAATATAATAACATTTCTTTGGAAAGCGATATTGGACATACTCAATAACCTTATCCAATAACCAATAACTCTTTTGTATGCATAAATATATAATGGATACCGCCCACATTCACCTCGAACCATGTTGTTGGGTGTTGACGATTTGACACCTAAAAAGCGCTTGCATGCCAATGTATGTATAGTTTCCATTTCATCATTCTGGTGTAGACCCCAGACTCCGGAACCATAGAGCAAAGTTGGGACTATTTTCATATCAAATATTTTAAAATATAAGTCATATCGAAGAGGATGTAATTTTATCAATGACTTTAAAATTCCAAACATTGCTTTTTTCCCTTGTAGACCAGCATTAGAAAAATGACTTGACCAGGACAGGCTTCTCGTAAAAGTAACGCCCGAATATTTATAGGAGGACACACACAACTTTAGACCTTTATAGTACCAAATCTCTTTTCTTATCTAAATTGACATCTAGATCATAATCATTACAATATTTTTCTAGAACATCAATACGCTTCTGAAGTCCACCTATAGTATCTGCAATTAAAATAATATCGTCTGCGAAAAATAACAGGAATATCTCTGTTATATCAGGATGAAGTTGTATTCCTGGTCCAGAATTCTGTTCAACTTCAGCAGCTAGTTCGTTAATAAACATCGAGAATAAAAGGGGGCTTAACACACAACCCTGACGTACTCCTCTTGGACACTGAAACATCAATGACATCAATCCTGAATACAATACACAGTCAGGTAGTTATTGCTATTCCTGTTTCCTTTGAGTAGTCTCCCTTACAGTGGATGACGCAAACCGTCACTCCCACACTTCTATTGTGTTGGCGTCGAGTCCGCCATCTTGGATTTACTGTATGGCTGTGGCCATTGTGCAATCCTCGACAGATTCCCGATTATGTGCGATTACCAGGGTTCCCAAATTCCAATGAAAGGGTGGCCATGCGAATCTGTAACAATTCTCAACATGAACGACATTTGACGTGAAAAATCTTTTCTTCCTCGTTCTTACAAATGTAAAAAATCGTAAAGACGGGAGCATTCCCGGCTTGTCATAAGAGACACAAAATGTATTTCAGCAAGGCATTTGCTGTACGCCAATGCACACAATTATTACAAGGAAATCGCAGAAGGCACTACTAATTTAATGTTAAGACTGTGGGACTGATTTAAGTGTTCTGATTTGAGTTCTTGTGGTACATATGGGGTAAATACCACTATAGTAATTGATATATCTTACCCTACACAACAGACGCCGTTAAGTCCCCATGCCGTCATATAGCTTGAATATTGCTGAATGCTGCGTTAAACAACAAACAAACGTTACTTTGTTGTTTAACGCCGCACTCAGCAATAGTCCAGCTGTGTGACGGCGGTCTGCAAATAATCGAATCTTGACCAGACAATTCATTTATTGATATCATCAGCATCTATCTAATGCAATTGGGATACGATGACATGCATCAACCAAGTCAGCGAGCCTGACCACCCGATCTCATTAGTCGCCTTCCTTAACAACAAGCATGGGTTGCTTAAGATGAATACTAACCCGGATCTTCAATGGGGCTGTGTGCAATCCGCAACTTTCATGACTTGTGTATGTATATCATTCAAAGTTAACTTTGTTGTTTGTCACTGCACTCAGCAATATTCCAGCTATATGACGGCGGCCTGTAAATAATCGAGTCTGGACCAGATAATCCTGTGATTGATACTTTGAGCAATGGCAAGAGTACGATGACATGAAATCAACCACGTCGCCGAACCTGACCACCCCATTCATGTGGTCGCCTCTTTAGACCAGTTTCGAAATCGGTTCGCCCCGATTATGTTTCTAGGTTTGTCAGCACCATACCCGTGCTCTAGGGTTTCACCGAAGTGGTAAACGTCTTAGACCAGCTCGCCGCGAATAGCTGCAAAATTGCTGATGCGGCGTTAAGCAATATTCACTCACTCACTTAGACCAGCATCACATCGGGCTTTCCTCCCACATTAAGCTGACACGCCGTGATATAGCTGGAATACTGTTAAAAGCGGCGTTAAACCCAATTCACTCACTCTTTCGACCAGCATAGGTTGCTGGGGACTATTCTAACGCCACGCGGGCATTCCGTGTCCACTTGGTCACAACCCATAAAGAAATGCATTGTACGCGAAGGGCCGATGGCTTTTCATTGAAAGCAAATATATGAAAAATAACTGTGGATGGTTCTCAGAGGTAAACAGTGCCTGCTGCCTGCCCATCTTGAAAATATGTTAGCACAAGAAGTCGCATCCAGCGTTCTTTGGCCTGTAGCCCCCGTGTCATCGACCCATTGTTCTTCACGCACCTTGGCCAACAAGCCCAAGGCTGTTCTGCTCGGCTGGTTGCACTTAATGGCTGAACATCCTCGAAATGCATGAAGACATTCAGATATGGACATGCACGACTGACGACTAAGTGCGTGATATAGCGGGGTTACACCAATACAAATAACTCATTCCTCCACTCAAGTCCCACTGCAACTACATAGGCAATACTCATTTAATACGTAGGAGCCCATTTATCCGAAAAGGCAAACACAATGAACCTGTAAGACCGGATTCTTAATATTACTGGTATCACTGAGGGGAAGAGATGTCCTCTGAAACAACAACTTGAACGATCCTTCACTCGTGTCCTGGCACAACGGACTGGGGGGGGGGGGGGGGGGGGGGTGTTAAAAAAATGCGTGTTTTTAAAAAAAAAAAATTAACACCACGGTCTCCTTCAGCTCAAAGAGTAACTGGGTGAGTTGGGTTTAACGCCGCTTTTAACAGTATTCCAGTTATATCACGGCGTGTCAGCTTAATGTGGGAGGGAAGTCCGAAGTGATGCAGGTCTCAGACGTTTACTACTTCGGTGAAACCCATGAGCACGGGTTTAGTGTTGACAAACCTAGAAACATAACCGAGGCGAACCGGGATTCGAACGCCCAATCATAGGTTTCTGGCGTGCCTAAGGGACGCAACTCTGCACAGCGAATCGCGGCGCCTAGACACCCGTGCCCCCTCGGCTCAAAGAACGAACGTCATTTGTGAGTCCGCCATCTTGGATTTACTGTATGGCTGTGGCCATTGTGCAATCCTCGACAGATTCCCGATTATGTGCAATTACCAGGGTTCCCAAATTCACACGAAAGGGTGGCCATGCGAATCTGTAACAATTCTCAGCATGATCGACATTTGACGTGAAAAATCTTTTTTTCCTCGTGCTTACAAATGTAAAAAGACGAAGACGGGAGCATTCCCGGCTTTTCATAAGAGAGACGAAATGTATTTCAGCAAGGCATTTGCTGTACGCCAATGCACACAATTATTACAAAGAGATCGCAGAAGTCACTACTAATTTAATGTTAAGACTGTGGGACTGATTTAAGTGTTCTGATTTGTGTTCTTGTGGTACATATGGGGTAAATACCACTATAGTAATTGATATATCTTACCCTACACAACACACGCCGTTAAGTCCCCCTTGCTCCCTCGGGTGTAACACGATACACTCTGAGGTATCGTCTGTTTGCTACAAGTCTCATGGGTGAAAGGTGCTGTGTTACATTGGGTTGGTGATGTCGCCCAGATACCCGACATTCAGTCTTTTGGTCGGCATTAAGACGACTCCATATAACTACTTACATTTATATCTCATACCAACTTCAGATTTGCTCGATTTCAACCCTGTTTAATGAAAAGTATTTGAGATATTCATTGGGCATATGTCATTCAAAAAATCTAACAAGCAGTGACCTCGGCCGGGCTACAGAAATATTTATCCCCCATATTTCCCAAATTTGTTCACTTGCTTTTTTATTTACGACATGGAGAAACATTTCAAGTGGGTTTCTGTCTGGCACTAGTGTTTTTGCACTTACTTTCATTAGAATTGATTTAAGGATTAACTTATGGATATCGACTTTTTTATTATGAGGAACACAAAGTTTAGGAGTATATACTTAGTACCCATTCATAAGGTGAATGTCAGCAATAAGTTCTCTTCCTTATGTGTATCGCTTCTAAATGCCTTTCAAAGACAAGAATTAAAATTTAGTTAGTTAGTTAAGATTGTTTTACTTTTCGAGATGTTTTGAACAAGATTATGAGAATGCCTGTTAAACCGCTTATGGAGTGGAAGTTACAAATAAGTGCACGCGATTAACAGGGGAGAAGGTCACGGTTTTGCTATCGGACATTAGTACAATTCTATAACTGTTAAAGAAATCTTGTAGATCTAACACTGCTGAGTTAGCTTTGACCTATTTTGGAATGAATATAACAGCATACAGATTAACAGCAGCGAAGGCGTTACCTGCAACAGCCATGAAACCGGTTTCCGATCACAAACATCACAGAAATTACCTGGCCTCTCGTCACACTGCCAACACCTGTATAAAACCGCTCCGGTTCAGAAAACACAAGGCTTAAGTTATCCTATATCTTATCCTATAAAATATATATGTTGCCAGAGGGTTTATATGTTTACACTGTACGGTACACTTCATTCATACCGGTCAGTGTGAGATAAACAGGTGCTCGGAGAGAAAGAGAGAGGGTGGGGGTGGGGGCTGGGTGCAAGAGGAGTGAAAGCGAATGGGAGAGAGAGAGAGTAAAGTTCCGGGGTAGAATTGGTCTTCAACAACCCATGCTTGCCGTAAAAGGCGACTATGCATGTAAGAGGCGACTAACGGAATCGGGTGGTCAGGCTCGCTGACTTACCTGATGCATGTCATCGTATCCAAATTGCGTTGATAGATGCTCATGATGTCAATCATTGGATTGTCTGGTCCAGACGTATTTACAGACCGCCGTCATAGAGCTGGAATATTGCTGAGTGCAGCGTTAAAGAACAAACAAACAAATCTGTAAGCGAGCATTTTTTGGGGTGTCTGTCTATCCCTCTCCCCTGTGTGGGGGCGTGCGTGCGTGCGTGCGTGCGTGCGTGTGTGTCCTGTAGATGTTCAATGAAAAAACAATAACCACTCGTGTTCACACCCAGTAAATCAAGTACATGAGTCATGACTCAAGTTTGTTATCACAACCAAACCCATCCTTCCGTGAATCCCGAATATCATCAAATAGTTCATTCAGCAGCCTGTTCTTGCACGTCGGAAAACCGTTTCTGGCCCTGAAACGAGAACAGAGCGCCACAATACCGTACCCGTAGGTTACCCGGGGGTCTAGCGATCAATCCTTGTCGACAACAATCGGTGGAGTCCGTCCTCTGCGCAACATCTTTAGATCTTGGAAAGTGAGGATTTCTTGGACGTGGATTGTTAAGTGCCAGCCATGTCTACAGATACGGCCTTACAGGTGCATTCCTTGAAACAAACAGTGGATGCGCTGTCGGAGAAAGTTGACAGGAACCACAGCGAATTACTTGCCGCCGTTGGTAAGAAGAAGAAAAAGGACGAGGTGAGTTTTGTGACCCTTACAAATGTGAAGCTACTAACAATTTAGGGAAAGAAGGCCAGTTTGTTTTGAGAAATATCAAATAAGTTGTTTTCCTATATGATAACGAACTCGGGTATTTGTCGGTAAATATATTTTTTGGGAGGGAATACGTGATTGCGTTTGCTAAATGGGTATTGGTCAATGACGAAGACGTTACTAACAAATCACAAATACACATTGAACATGCCTGATTCAACGTTTTCGTCGGCAGCAGGGTATGGTATGAAAATGTATAGAAATGTGGTTGCTTTCGATCTGTTATCATTATTCAAAGTTCACATTTTCGACGACCAAAGTAATCGTGTTTTAAAAATTAATTGTGTAACTTGTAAACTCGCTCGAATCAACAACCCTGCGAGCAAAATTGCCACAGACACTGCATGCACCCCACAACTAGTCCGTGCGCAGCTTAATCACGTAATGTCTGATTCTTGGCACGCTTGACTGTACACATAGGAGTGAGCTTACGTCAGTCGAACAGTCATCGTGAAAGTTTGTATATCCCTGAGCGAAATCATATAGGATGTCTCTAAAAGAAAACCTTATCCGACATGGCGATCAGGAAATCGGCTTATGGTCCTCTGGTGTTGCAATTCAAGAAAGACGTTTAAAGTAACTTAAAACATGTTTGTGCTGTAAATGAAAGTAAGTTCCATAAAAGGTGATAACTCAGACTAATATATTACTCAACATTTGTCAAGGACCGCAAACCCACGTTCAATCTTTTTTTGTGTTTATTAAACATGAAAGGAATTGAAAAAGCTTACGGTAAATCAAATTGAAAGGCGAAACATGGACAAAACTTATCTCTGCAAGATCAGGAATGTAGGTCTGGCCCTGGCCGTTGTTATTCATACGGTGTTGGTTGATTGAAAAAAACGCACCATGCAAACAAGGCCGCTCTGGCTACAAAGTGCTTAAAAAATTGCGTTGTTCATACGTGACCGGTTACGCCCGGTATGCCAGTTGTGTTGGGATTGACAAACAATGGCGTAACATTCAGCTTGGGTGTAGGAGGTTGTGTGTGATAAAACATACGGGCCGGTGTAGGAGGTTGTGTGTTATGTAACATACAGGCCGGGTGTTGGACGTTGTGTGTGATGTAACATACGGGCCGGGTGTAGGAGGTTGTGTGTGATGTAACATACAGGCAGGGTGTAGGAGGTTGTGTGTGGTGTAACATACAGGCAGGGTGTAGGAGGTTGTGTGAGATGTAACATACAGCTCGGGTGTAGGAGGTTGTGTGATGTAACATACGGGCCGGGTGTAGGAGGTTGTGTGTGATGTAACATACATGCCGGGTGTAGGAGGTTGTGTGATGTAACATACGGGCCTGGTATAGGAGGTTGTGTGTGATGTAACGTACAGGCCGGGTGTAGGAGGTTGTGTGTGGTGTAACATACAGCTCGGGTGTAGGAGGTTGTGTGAGATGTAACATACAGGCCGGGTGTAGGAGGTTGTGTGTGATGTAACATACAGCTCGGGTGTAGGAGGTTGTGTGTGATGTAACATACAGCTCGGGTGTAGGAGGTTGTGTGAGATGTAACATACAGCTCGGGTGTAGGAGGTTGTGTGTGATGTAACATGCGGGCCGGGTGTAGGAGGTTGTGTGAGATGTAACATACAGGCCGGGTGTAGGAGGTTCTGTGATGTCACATACAGGCCGGGTGTAGGAGGTTGTGTGAGATGTAACATACAGGCCGGGTGGAGGAGGTTGTGTGTGATGTAACATGCGGGCCGGGTGTAGGAGGTTGTGTGAGATGTAACATACAGGCCGGGTGTAGGAGGTTGTGTGAGATGTAACATACAGGCCGGGTGTAGGAGGTTCTGTGATGTCACATACAGGCCGGGTGTAGGAGGTTGTGTGAGATGTAACATACAGGCCGGGTGTAGGAGGTTCTGCGATGTCACATACAGGCCGGGTGTAGGAGGTTGTGTGAGATGTAACATACGGGCCGGTGTAGGAGGTTGTGTGTTATGTAACATACAGGCCGGGTGTTGGACGTTGTGTGTGATGTAACATACGGGCCGGGTGTAGGAGGTTGTGTGTGATGTAACATACAGGCAGGGTGTAGGAGGTTGTGTGTGGTGTAACATACAGGCAGGGTGTAGGAGGTTGTGTGAGATGTAACATACAGCTCGGGTGTAGGAGGTTGTGTGATGTAACATACGGGCCGGGTGTAGGAGGTTGTGTGTGATGTAACATACATGCCGGGTGTAGGAGGTTGTGTGATGTAACATACGGGCCTGGTATAGGAGGTTGTGTGTGATGTAACGTACAGGCCGGGTGTAGGAGGTTGTGTGTGGTGTAACATACAGCTCGGGTGTAGGAGGTTGTGTGAGATGTAACATACAGGCCGGGTGTAGGAGGTTGTGTGTGATGTAACATACAGCTCGGGTGTAGGAGGTTGTGTGTGATGTAACATACAGCTCGGGTGTAGGAGGTTGTGTGAGATGTAACATACAGCTCGGGTGTAGGAGGTTGTGTGTGATGTAACATGCGGGCCGGGTGTAGGAGGTTGTGTGAGATGTAACATACAGGCCGGGTGTAGGAGGTTCTGTGATGTCACATACAGGCCGGGTGTAGGAGGTTGTGTGAGATGTAACATACAGGCCGGGTGGAGGAGGTTGTGTGTGATGTAACATGCGGGCCGGGTGTAGGAGGTTGTGTGAGATGTAACATACAGGCCGGGTGTAGGAGGTTCTGCGATGTCACATACAGGCCGGGTGTAGGAGGTTGTGTGAGATGTAACATACAGGCCGGGTGGAGGAGGTTGTGTGTGATGTAACATACAGGCCGGGTGTAGGAGGTTGTGTGTGATGTAACATGCGGGCCGGGTGTAGGAGGTTGTGTGAGATGTAACATACAGGCCGGGTGTAGGAGGTTGTGTGTGATGTAACATACAGCTCGGGTGTAGGAGGTTGTGTGTGATGTAACATACAGCTCGGGTGTAGGAGGTTGTGTGTGATGTAACATACAGGCCGGGTGTGGGAGGTTGTGTGTGATGTAACATACAGCTCGGGTGTAGGAGGTTGTGTGTGATGTAACATACAGGCCGGGTGTAGGAGGTTGTGTGTGATGTAACATACAGGCCGGGTGTAGGAGGTTGTGTGAGATGTAACATACAGGCCGGGTGTAGGAGGTTGTGTGTGATGTAACATACAGCTCGGGTGTAGGAGGTTGTGTGTGATGTAACATACAGGCCGGGTGTAGGAGGTTGTGTGTGATGTAACATACAGGCCGGGTGTAGGAGGTTGTGTGTGATGTAACATACAGCTCGGGTGGAGGAGGTTGTGTGTGATGTAACATACAGGCCGGGTGTAGTAGGTTGTGTGTGATGTAACATACAGCTCGGGTGTAGGAGGTTGTGTGTGATGTAACATACAGGCCGGGTGTAGGAGGTTGTGTGTGATGTAACATACAGGCCGGGTGTAGGAGGTTGTGTGTGATGTAACATACAGCTCTGGTTTAGGAGGTTGTGTGTGATGTAACATACAGGCCGGGTGTAGGAGGTTGTGTGTGATGTAACATACAGGCCGGGTGTAGGAGGTTCTGTGATGTCACATACGGGCCGGGTGTAGGAGGTTGTGTGAGATGTAACATACAGGCTGGGTGTAGGAGGTTGTGTGTGATGTAACATACAGCTCGGGTGTAGGAGGTTGTGTGTGATGTAACATACAGGCCAGGTGTAGGAGGTTGTGTGTGATGTAACATACAGGCCGGGTGTAGGAGGTTGTGTGTGATGTAACATACAGCTCGGGTGTAGGACGTTGTGTGTGATGTAACATACAGGCCGGGTGTAGGAGGTTGTGTGTGATGTAACATGCGGGCCGGGTGTAGGAGGTTCTGTGAGATGTAACATACAGCTCGGGTGTAGGAGGTTGTGTGTGATGTAACATACAGCTCGGGTGTAGGAGGTTCTGTGAGATGTAACATACAGCTCGGGTGTAGGACGTTGTGTGTGATGTAACATACAGCTCGGGTGTAGGAGGTTCTGTGAGATGTAACATACAGCTCGGGTGTAGGAGGTTGTGTGTGATGTAACATACAGCTCGGGTGGAGGAGGTTGTGTGAGATGTAACATACAGCTCGGGTGTAGGAGGTTGTGTGTGATGTAGCACACAGGCCGGGTGTAGGAGGTTGTGTGATGTAACATACGGGCCGGGTGTAGGACGTTGTGTGTGATGTAACATACAGCTCGGGTGTAGGAGGTTGTGTGTGATGTAACATACAGCTCGGGTGGAGGAGGTTGTGTGAGATGTAACATACAGCTCGGGTGTAGGAGGTTGTGTGTGATGTAACATACGGGCCGGGTGTAGGAGGTTGTGTGTGATGTAACATACAGCTCGGGTGTAGGAGGTTGTGTGATGTGGATTCGGATTCTGGTTAAAAACGGATATGTGTAAATAGCCCAAAAGTCAACAAACTGTACAAGGGACAAACATTAAGGTATGAGTCAATAACTATAGGCATCTTTTACTCCACCATAAGAGAGTTACAGACATATAAATACAGTATTTACAAGTGTACAAAAATAGGCATTCCTATGTTAAGTCTATGCCTGCTCACATTTCAGAAAATATTTTATGTTTCTTCACAAGGTCAATGTATGTCTTCAATTGGAAGAGACCTTTGACTGCAGCGTTTGCAAAGTTCTCTGCAGTTTCCGGATTTGCTGGGATTGGGGGCCCACATGCTAGCAGACGGCAAACTACCTCTATATCCTGCTTGTTAGGGGGCACAGGTGGCCCAGTCGTCTAAGGCGCCGCGATTCGCTGTGCAGAGTTGTGGGTTCGAATCCTGGTTCGCCCCAATTATGTTTCTAGGTTTGTCAGCACCATACCCGTGCTCGTGGGTTTCACCGAAGTGGTAAACGTCTGAGACCTGCATCACTTCGGGCTTTCCTCCCACATTAAGCTGACACGCCGTGATATAACTGGAATAGTGTTAAAAGCGGCGTTAAACCCAACTCACTCACTCACTCCTGCTTGTTATGGACTTGCACAGGACAAGTGTCGACTGTGCTACACCACAATCTGTCTCGGAGATGCTCGGTCTGTGGACAAATATACACAACATAAACGAGCAAGTCCTTGTGGACACTTGCACGTGTCACACACACCCTGATTTCCACAGGTCTCCAGACTGCCACACAGCTGGATCACCAAGGTTGCAGCTTGCTTCAGATCTGGATTTCTGTCAGCAATTCTCCACGCTTTGTGAGGCGAGATATTCGGATCAACTTGTTTAAAGTGTTTTAGATCTGGATCAGAATTTATGCGTTTTCTCCACGCTTCAAATTCATTAATATGTTCTATTCAACCAAGACGCAGGGGATGAACGTTTTGTAAGCTTAGGTTTATTTGTTTGTTTAACCCCGCACTCAGCAATATTCCGGCTATGCGACGGCGGTCTGTAAATAATCGAGTCTGGAACAGACAATCCAGTGATTGATATCATGAGCATCGATCCACGCAATTGGGATCGATGACATGCATTTACCAATTCATCAAGCCTGATCACCCGATCCCGTTAGTCGCCTCTTACAAGCATAGTCGCCTTTTATGGCAAGCATGGGTTGCTGAAGACGTATTCTACCCCGGATCTTCAAGGGTCTTTTGTAAGGTCATAGCTGACAGTTTTCCAGATCGATATCCCTGTCCTCTCTAGTCCAGTTCCGCTCTATTTGCCTCGTCAATAACACGCTCTGTGCCCGAGGCAAGGTCAACACAGTCAGCAGCGCAAGGCATTCAGCTGTATTCACATTTGCTCAGTATGTCTTATTCATGAGAATAAAGGAGATTCAATGTTCAACACAATAACAAAAGATCGATTCAACGGAAACTGTTGCAGAAATTTAAATTTGTAGCAAGGTCTTTGCGTCTCGCTCGACTTGATGTTCGCTGAACGACGAAATTGACGCGTTATTTATTGAATATGATAGGTGTATATCACACGACTGAAGACGGGGTTTACTGTTTGTCAATGTGGAATCCAACAGCATCTCACTCGTGAAGATCCGGAGTAGAATTGGTCCTCAGCAACTCTTGTCGGGATCGGGTGGTCAGGTTCACTTAAATAACAAACAAACAAAAGATAACACTAGTGTTGTCATGGAGAGGAGGGGAGACGGTGTCTTGCGGTTTGTAATGTACATCAGTTCATTTTCATGATATAACATCACAGTATCCATAATTATACAACACACACTCAAACTGGCAAGGTGAACATACAATAGCAAGTGCGTCATGGGAAAGACTTTCTGAGTCAATGTCTTTCTGTATGTTTTAAAGTTACCATATTTTTTATTTCATGAATGAATCTGGATTGGTAATACAAGCAAACCTTTGCCGGTTCAGGAAAAACAGATTACATTTGGTGACTTTATATAAGCATGTTCATGTTTAATATGTGTATATACATGCACAATACATAGAATTAATCTGCATTAATGTCAATAGTTTGCCCAAAATGTAATTTGGATTATACCTACTGTTCCAATCTTTTACTTATGACAATAAAATCGTCGACTGATTTTCTGGGTTAACACAACGTCCCGATGCAAACGTCTTTGGTGTCAGCCAAAGTGTGATCAGCAGGGCATGGAATCGATATGAAATGACCTGCGGAACGCCAGTGGCTTTAACGTTTCTACTCGGATAGTGCGTAATTGTCTCAGTGAGGCTGGTATGCGGTCACGGAGGGCATGCATTCACATCCCACTGATCCGCCGTCACAGGCTGGTACTTTATGATCAGGCTGAAGATCACCTCAATTGGTCAGGCCAGGACTGGGCTCCACTAGCTTTCACCGAGTCGAGAAACTATCTAGACTTCTCAGATCGTCTGCCGGATTGTGGCGTAGACAGGATTCCAACGTAGCCGAACATCAGCTCCATGGAGGGGGCTCAGTGATGATTTGGGGGGATCAGTAGAGCTGGGAGAACTGATCTCCCTGTCCTATATCGAGGTACGATGACTGGTGTGCGCTACAGAGATGACTTTCTGGATGTGTCCGTGAAACCGTATCGGACCGGACTATCTCCATGGACGATAACGCACGACCTCATCGTGCCAGGGCCGCTGATGCCTACATAGAGCAGGATAGCATTGTTTGCACGGAGTGGCCAGCCCGTTCACAAGACCTCAACCCCATGGAACACATGTGGAACGAGATGCATATCGCCCTCTCACGACGCCCTGTCCTCCCGGCAACTCGGCTGTGTTCTTACTGAAGAGTGGAACAGTCTTCCTTTCCGGACACTTACTTGGGGCATGGGACAACGGTGCCAGGCTGCGATCTCATCACGTGAATCACATACGCTCTTCTGGGAGTTGTTTTTGGACAATGAATAAAAATGATGTTTTCGTGATTTATTGACGTTTTGGTCAGAGAGTATTATGTTGACGGCTGATCTGACTGGTTATTGGTCACATGTTGTCTGTTGACATTGTGTGGCACATGACAACGAAGTTTTGATCATCAAAAATGTCTTCACGCTATATTATCTTTGGCTATTTCAACAGATGCACACAATCCGTAGCAAACTGTGAGTAGTATATTACAACAATAGTGGAAAATAGCCATTGTGAGAGATGTATACCTATCTCCTTATATGGACATGGGACAAGTGTTAAACCCATGTGCTTATGTCTTTCTACTTCTTGAATAGGAATGTCGGTCTGTTACCGAGATCTGCTTTACGAGTGAATGTGATGCTTTCAGTCATAATGGGCTTTGATATGCACCTTTTTACAGTTAGATACAGAGGCATACAATAAAATTAAGACGAAACATTTCAAGTCAAGTGTAATTGAAAAGCCATTACTGTCACATGTTCAGCCATTAAAACCACTACCTTTGAAACGCAAGAGGTATTCCAAACTGATTTGGTGTTCAGTCAATTCAGGTCTCACGCCCTTTGATGACACACCAGTTGAGTTGAGCGAAGTTGAGTTTTTGTGAATTTTCACTCTTTGAAATGTAGTAGACAAACGTGAAACCCTTATGTGTATGTCTAGACACCTCCTGAGAGTAACATATATTTGCATGGGTTCTTGTTTCCACTGTTTAACATACTTATTAATATATAACATTTCGAAGTGTTTTTTCTGTTTAATGGGCCTCGTGGCCTACAGTACAAAAGATCCATTCATATTTTATAGAAAAATGTGAAATTTCATCCAATTACAACATGCATGGGTGGAACAAAATGTCATAAAATGATTTGTTTGTTCAGTTTCAGACTATAAAGAAATTAAATTTCTCTTAAGGAACAGAGCAATTCTTTTTTGTACATGTACATCATGTACATAATTGCCATTAACAATTTAAACTTATCCTCTGAAGGAAAATTTATGAAAATATGATGGAATAAATTGTTGGCGACTATTTCTGTATGCCGGGCATACCAATACAAAATGATACTGCCAAATCACATTTTTCACATAAACTTTCTAATACATTTGAGGAATTTAAATCATTTGAGGATTGTAATTTTTGAATATTCAAGTGGTGAGAAGAGCATCTAAATTTACACATAATTCTTATCAAATCCTTGTGTTCTAAATGTAGAATATAGGATTCGGGAGTTAACAGTGTCTTAAAACTAGAATAAGTTTCTAAAAAAAGAGAATTTTCTACTTTACTATGCCAATTTTGAATTCCAATATCCTTACACCGTTGTTTGCACTGCTGCAGAAATGCATCCACAGCACCATACGATTGCATAATCCAAACATATGAAAAACCTGAATTGAACAAAACTTCCCGAACGTGACTGACCCTGTTTACTCTTCCTAACTTATCATGTGATTTCAACATGGCATAACAAGCCCTGGGATATCTACCACAATCTAAGGTTAAAAGTTTACACCAATATTTGATAACTTTTGTGAAACACTCAACAAATATATAATTTCTTCCACAGTCTCCGAGAACCGCATTGCTGGAAGAATATTTGGATAAACCTATGAACCTTTTCTATTTTATCGTTATATTTAAATCCCCAAATCTCGGAACCATGTGTCAAAATCGGTAATATTTTAGTATCGAAAATTCTACATGCAACAGAAAAGGAAATATTTGGAAACTTATAAAATACTCGAATGACAGAAAATGCAGATTTTCTAGCCTGGATCGCCAATGTTTCACATGCCTTTGACCAAACTAAACGAGAAGAGAAAACAATTCCTAAATATTTATAATATGTAACAGCCGATAACTGAATTCCTTTATAGAACCATTTTTCACAAGCTCTGAGAGTGCCTCCATTTCTAAACACAACAACATTTGACTTACCTAAATTAACTTCTAACCCCCATTTCTTAGTGAACTTTTCTAAACTATTTAGCCGCTTTTGAAGATTAATAACTGCATTCGCTACCAACACCACATCATCTGCAAATAAAAGCAGTAAAATGTCTTCAATATCCTGATTTACAAATATTCCCCTGTCTGAATCTTCCTTTATATCATCAGTCAACTGGTTTATAAAAAATATAAACAATATGGGACTTATCATGCACCCTTGTCGAACACCAGATGTAGTACAAAATGTTTCAGTATACTTACTACCGATTTTAACACATGCCTTTACACGGCTATACATACTTTGTAGAACATAATATAATTTACCATGAAATCCATTTAATAATAACCTATATAATAACTTTTCTCTATCAACTAAGTCAAATGCCTTTTTGAAATCAATGAAGACTGCATAAAATCTGTGATTTGGTTTACTAAGGTATTTTTGACATAGTGACTGAAGAACAAACATATAATCCACAGTTGCATGTCCCTTTCTAAAACCGGCCTGTGATTCATCAACTTTATCAAATAATTCTACCCATTTCCTAATTCTTGATTCGACAATATTAGTAAAAACTTTCCCCATAACACCTAACAACAAAATAGCTCTAAAGTTGATTGGGTCTCGAAGTCTCCCCTTATACAAGGGAATAACTGCACCAATATTCCAAGTTTCAGGGAAAACTCTACTATCTAAGACTACATTAAATAATACAACAAAATCTGATGCCAATAATTGGGCATTCTTAAGAAACTCAGCTGGAATACCATCTATACCTGGGGCTTTATCAGCTTTTAATTCTTAATTGAAGTAATTACCTCCTTCCGTAATCCTACTTGATAAAAAATCAATAGTTTCATCCCTACACAACTGACAATTTTCAACATTATGACCTACCACATAAGTCTTAACTAAATCATCAAATTCTGGATCACCCGACTCACTCTGTGGATTTAATAAAGATTCAAAATACTGAAACCATATATGGGCTGAAATACCACCGCTATCAACGCTTTTTGACGAAAGCAACTGTCTAATCTTTCTCAAAAAAAGTTTACAATCATGCGACTCCACAGCAGCCTTCACCTCAACTTCTATATTTCTTTTATAACAAAATACATCAGCTGACATAGGTGAGTTCATGGGTTTAAGTTGCAACTGTAATGTACATGTAATAGGTAGATGATCACTGTAGGTATTGCTACCACTTCCATATCTACTATACACGAAAAAAAGCCAGTGGACACAAGGAAGTAGTCCACAAGACTTACTCCATTTCTTCCAATAAATGTAAATGCTCCATATTTATCTTTTGCAGTTCGTCCATTTACAATGTGGATATTCCAAGTTTTACACAGTTCCAATAAAGACATGCCAACTTTATTGACCTGTTTATCCTGTGAAACTCTTGATTTATTAAAAGTGTCGGCAGTGTAATGTTCATCTAACTGGAGATAATCTTGATCATAATCCTCTTCCAAAATATAACCATCTTGATTTGCCGTTCTCTCATTTAAATCTCCCATTATAAAAATTTCACAGTCATTTCCATATTCATAACTAAGAACACTGACAGCAATTTTACTGTCTAATTCATCCATTCCATCCGTATTAAAATTTCTGTACATGTGAGATTTTTCAGGTAAAATATAAACAGCACCAATAATGAACTGATGAAAAACGGACTGAAATAAAACAAATACACAGTTTTTCCATTCTGGATGGAGTCTTATACAAAATTTGATAGTAAACTATGGAGATACAAACAACAACACACGAAAATCTACCTCTATCATTGTGTCTTGCGGCAAATGAAGAAAAACAAACATGGTCTGGGAAATAGTTTCCATTAAACTAAGACCGCCTCCGTGGTCTAGTGGTAGAGCGTCCGCCCGGAGAGCGGAAGGTCCGGGGTTCGATTCCCGGCCGCGTCATACCAAAAGACGTTAAAAGATGGTACTTGTTGTTACCCTGTCTGGCGCTCGGCATTAAGGGGCTAAAACAAGGACTGGTCGGCTCGGAGTCAGTATACTGTGTCTGAGTGGGGTATTCATGTTAAACTGCGGCATGGTATTTCAGTGAGCCAGCACTATAAATCGGCATCAGTCCGGACTAGTACAAGCAGCCACACAAACACGTGCATGCACGTCGCTATATAAGTGCAATAATCTTGGACGCGACGTTAAACCCAATTTCACCTCACCTCTATTAAACTAATGATGTGATACGAGGAGAGAAAAGAAAAGAAATCTTGATGACACAGATGTGAGCGCAGCCCACATATATTCCACGAACACAGTGGCAGTTTCCGTCTTATCGATTTTCGATTTGATACTTGTGACACAACAACAGGGATGTGCTGTAACTTGTATTTACATTTTAAAAATGTTCAAGACTGAGGTCAGAAAACTTTACATGTACTCTAAAATTCCAGTGTCTTTTCGTTTGTAGAGCCAAAGCATCACTTCACATAAAAACGTTATTAGTAGCTCGATTTCCATCTAGATTATACAAGCGTCTTTAAAAACTTGACACACTTCTCAATCGATTAACAACAGTATCAGACCAACCCATATCGCCAATTTCCTGCACGTGGTTTCACCGAAGTAGTAAACGTCTGAGACCCGCATCATTTCGGGCTTTCTTCCCACATTAAGCTGACACGCCGTGATATAACTGGAAAAAATGTTAAGAAGCGGCTCACTAATCACAACTCACTCACTCACTTTAGCGGTGATACATTCCACCACAGCTAAGGATCCAAAGATGTAGGAGTAAATCAATACTGACTGCGGTAAATGTGTTCTCTAGCTAAGTTAAGACTGGTCGAACCCGTGAAGATTCCGTGGTAGAATAGGTCTTCAGCAACCCATACTTGCCGTACAAGGCGACTATGCTTGTCGTACAAGGCGACTATGCTTGTCGTAAAAGGCGACTATGCTTGTCGTAAAAGGCGACTAACCGGATCGGGTGGTCAGGCTCGCCGACTTGGTTGATACGCGTCATCGATCCCAATTGCGTGGATCGATGCTCATGATTTCAATTACTGGATTGTCTGGTCCAGACTCGATTATTTTACAGACCGCCGTCATATTGCTGGAATATTGCTGAGTGCGGCGTTAAACAATAAACAAACAAACAAACAAACAATAAGACTTGTCGAGTTTCAGTATAGACCTTAAACTGGTTCTACCAACGCAATCGGTCAAATCCACTTATAACAATGTCTTTGTAGTTGGCCGCCAGATATTGTTGCTCAATCGCCAATGTGTCGTATTATTTCTCCTGCTCTTAAGCCCGAACCTCTACCTCTACCCAGAATATGGGGCGGTCGGGTAGCCTAGTGGTTAAAGCGTTCGCTCGTCATGCCGAAAACCCGGGTTCGATTCCCTACATGGGTACAATGTGTGAAGCCCATGTGTGGTGTCCCCCGCCGTGATATTGCTGGAATATTGCTGAAAGCGGCCTAAAACAATTTTCACTCACTCACTCACTCTACCCAGAATATACTCGAGTCTCACTCGGGTCAGCCCGCCTCCGTGGTCTAGTGGGAGAGTGCCCGCCCGGGGAGCGGAAGGTCCGGGGTTCGATTCCCGGCCGCGTCATACCAAAAGACGTTAAAAGATGGTACTTGTTGTTACCCTGTCTGGCGCTCGGCATTAAGGGACTAAAACAAGGACTGGTCGGCTCGGAGTCAGTATACTGTGTCTGAGTGGGGTATTCATGTTAGACTGTGGCATGGTATCTCGGTGGACTAGCACTATAAATCGGCATCAGTCCGTACTAGTACAAGCAGCCATACAAACACACACACGTACATGCACGTCGCTATATATAAGTGCAATACTCTTAAACCCCATTTCCCCTCACCTCACTCGGGCCAATTGTAGCGATGGTGTCCCTGTGCATTTCCCATTGTGCAATGATGTTGTCATTTGTGAACGTTGGTTTTATACCCTCTGGATTATCGAACAGTACTGATATATGTTCCCCCTTGACTCGTGAATTGTAATAAACCTATCTATAAGCCAATTGTTCACTTATCTTGAAAAGAAATATATCTTCGGAGAAAACAGTCAATGTCTCCGAGCACAGTTCACTCATTGTGGCCACTAATAGCCACATTGGAATGGACTATACTCGACATTTGAGTCCATGGGTAGGGACAATCGGCTAAGCCTACTGGATCATAACATTCATCTGGCGGCATTATGTGAACCAACCGTTGTTCATTGTGTCCGACAAGTTGAAGGCCAAGTTTTCGGCATATGTTTTAATGGAGCACGTATGTGTTCAAGGCGTGTATAAACACCGCTCGCGTATACTTTACAGTACACAGAAGGCGATTATGTTGTAAGGAATACCCACCATGCACGCATTTCTAAGAGATACGAAGACTTAGTGTAAAGTTTGCCGAACAATTCAAGACCCAACTCCGTTGGCCAGTAGACTGCTTTCTTACAGGGTGACATGTCGTATGGTGTACAAGCTTTACGAGCAGAAGATAACCCTGACATGTAGTAGAATTTGGTACGAAATTAAAGATACAATTAATGTTTCCCGGACTGCACTAACTATTGCTCTCCAACAGATGGGTTGGTTGTTTTTCGTTGTTTAAGGCCGCAATATTCCAGCTATATGACGGCGCTCTGTAAATAATCGAGTCTGGACCAGACAATCCAGTGATTGATATCATGAGTATCGATCCACGCAATTATTTGTTTTGTTTGTTTATTGTTTAACGCCGCACTCAACAATATTCCAGCTACATGACGTCGGTCTGTAAATAATCGAGTCTGGACCAGACAATCCAGTGATTGATATCATGAGTATCGATCCACGCAATTGGGATCGATGACATGCATCAACCAAGTCAGCGAGTCTGACCACCCGATCCCGTTAGTCGCCTCTTACAACAAGCATAGTCGCCTTTTACGGCAAACATGTGTTGCTGAAGACCTATTCTACCCCGGATCTTCACGGGTTCCAAGAGATTGGATTTCGATACACTGTGCGTGGCAAAGACCGAGCAGTTTTCAGGGGAAAATATTCCATCCTGTCTATGAGGTCACATTATCTCCGGCCCATTCATAACTATCACAGTCAGGGCGTCCAGATAATTTACCTTGATGAATCATTCCACTGACTACATATGGCTGTCGGCAGATGGACAAAAAGCACCCATGGTACCATCAGGTAAAGGTACTCGTGTCATTGTGTTGCTTGCCGCATCCCATGATATGAGGCTTATTGATGGATGTGTGCTAGTTTTCGAGGCGAAAAAGAAAACTGGTGATTTTCTTAAGGAATTTTTAGGAGTTGATGTGTTCATAGACTGGTTGGAACTTCAGCTATTGCCCATTTTAAACAACGTCAGTGTCACTGTCATGGAGACCCGTGAAGATTCCGGGGTAGAATAGGTCTTCAGCATGCTTGTCGTAAAAGGCGACTATGCTTGTCGTAAAAGGCGACTAACGGGATCGGGTGGTCAGGCTCGCTGACTTTGCTGATGCATGTCATCGATCCCAATTGCGTGGATCGATGCTCGTGATGTCAATGACTGGATTGTCTGGTCCAGACTCGATTATTTACAGACCGACGTCATATAGCTGGAATATTGCTGAGTGCGGCGTTAAACAACAAACAAAACCAAACGAAACCATTGTCATGGATAACGCCAGTTAATACGAGTACGTCCGGGAAACAGATACTGTCGCCCCTGCCATGAGTAGTCTGAAGGCGACCATACAGGAATATATGACATTGTCGACTTCAGACCATAGTTCAACTCATGGGGAAAATCCGGCTGAATAAGAACCAAGTAAAATACAAGACACATGTGTTGGCGGCACAACACGGTTACGTTGTCTTACGTACGCCAGTCAGACATTGTGAGCTCAACCCTGCTATGTTGGCTATGTGTAAAGGGTTCGTGGCAAGACATAACACAACATTCAGAAGTACAGATTCATATACGTCATCAGCGGAGATAAATGCTACCTCAAGGAACCATCTGTAGAACAAATTCTTCTTGATTCCAAAACCTCAACCTTCCAATACTCCTCCCGTTTCATTGCTTTTAACTATTCCATCATGTTTCCAAGCAAATATAATGCAGTGCATATCCAGAATTGCTACCCCATCAACGCACATGTCAGTTAAGTACAATAACAACATTATTTTGAGACCACCCCCAACTTGGGTGACATTTGCACCTGTGAGGATGCACGGGACGGTGTGAGGTCATCACCTCGGGACAAGTGTTAGGTTATTACCTCAGGTTATAGGCCGTTTCATACACGTATGACAACACACGATTTTTTTAAGGTTATCATCATTTTACCTGTAAAAGTACATTTTAAGGGTAATCACAATGTCGGTTAGGACAGGCTAGATTAGGTCAATTCACGTTATTTTGATATATACTCTTTTTATAGTCCTATGACTCGTATTTATTAAATGAAGCCAGAAAGAAAACATTTTTCTAGCATTTCCGACAGTACTTATGTGTAAGATAACCCTAATTGCTTTGCCATGCGTTGTGACGCCATGCATAGTCCCTGGACACGCCAGAAACCTATGATCGTGGGTTCAATTCCCGGTTCGCCCCGATTATTTTTCTTATTTTACATTAAGTTGATATATCTTGTGTAATGTTCAAAGGGCGTTCAACCCTACTCACTCTCTCACCAGTAACGAAAGGTAATATGGTACATCCATAGTTTGTTATATTTATAGTTCCTTATAGCCGTAGATGGATATATATTTTAGGGCTGTATATGCATCTACTTGTTGATCGACTGTGTCGATTCCGGGTTAAAAAGGTCCCCAGCAACCCATTCTGGTCGCACCACTCGACTACATGGATTGGGTTGTCAGGTTCGTTGACTGGGTTGAGTGTATAATAATCAATCACTGTCTTTTTCTGGCTTAGTTATTTGTATCACCGATTGCGACGTTAAGCGACAAACCAACAAAACAACAAAAACTGGTTGAGCGTTTTACATTTAGGTTTCTAAGACTCGATTACTTACATGCTAGATCAAGTGATCAGGCTCGCCGATTTTGTTGATGTATAACAGTGTATCCCAATTGCGTGGATTGATGCTTATGATGCCCATCAACGGATTGTCTGGTCCAGACACAATTACTTAGTCAGTCGCAATACATATATCTTAGTGCCGCGTTAAACAAGAAATAAAAAACTGATTGTGTATGTTTTCAGGGAGATGAGAACGAGGAACGCGGCAACTGGGGCAGCAAGATCGACTTCTTCCTCTCATGCCTGGGTTACGCCGTCGGCCTCGGCAACGTGTGGAGGTTCCCCTACCTGTGCTACCGGAATGGGGGAGGTAAGTGGGGGTGTTTCATTACCATAGGGATGAAAGGAATTTGATGCAAGGAGACTTCTAGGCCTTGACCACCTTCTCAGGACTCGAGAAATAATATAATCCCGAGGACATTCCCGTTACAATACTGCCCCAGCAACATGTATTGGTCGTGAGAAGCGATCTGCTGGATCACGTGGTCAGCCACAGTTGCTCGCTGTGGGAATGTGCTCGTATTTCACACTCTCAGGTCTAGATTCAATTGTGCAAATGTCGCCGTGATTAAGCCGTGGTTCAAATTACACACATGAAAACCATATTGTACAAAACGCTTTAAACTAAAAAGTAGGTGTTAAGAGTTAGATATACCCTGATCTCGCCCTCTGGCAGATGAGTAAGTGAGTGTGGATTTACGCCGCTTTTAGCAATATTCCAGCAATATCAAGGCGGGGGACACCAGAAATGGGCTTAACACATTGTACTCATGTCGGGAATCGAACCCGGGTCTTCTGCGTGACGAGCGAACGCTTTAACCACTAGGCTACCCGACCGCCCACTCTGGCAGATGAACGTTGTCCGCGAGCTACCGTTTTGTAAGAAGAGACGGCTACCAACGATCCAGCAGCTTCGCGCATCACTGCAGTTTGTGTCAGATTATCGGCAAAGTCGGCGAGGGGCCAACGTATCAAGTGGAAACATCCTTTGTCCTCTGCCTCTCTCACATTTCATCAATTTAAAGCCCATCATCTCCTTGTAAGATGTTTGCGTCCTTGAAACAGAGGCCCCCCATTGGGACACCTGGTTGGATTTGAATCTTTGCAACCCATACAGGGTTAAACTATGGTAGTTACGCTTTGTGAAACGGGGCCCTGGTCGTATTTTGTTTTGGTTGTTATTTGACGCCGCACTCGGCAATATTCCAGCTATATGACGACGGTCTGTAAATAATCGAGTCTGGACCAGACAATACAGGGATTGACAGCATGAGCATCGATCTACGCAAATGGGATACAATGACATGCATCAACCAAATCAGCGAGGCTGATCACCCGATCCCGTTAGTCGTCTCTTACGACAAGCATAGTCGCCTCTTGCAGCAAACAAGGTTTGCTGAAGACCTATTCTCCACCCGGATCTGCAGGGTCGCCCTGGTCATAAGAGACGACGTAATGGTCAGGCTTAGATCTCTGCTCATAAATAATAATTGGATTGTCTGGTCCAGATTATATACAGGCCGCCATCATATAGCTGGAACCTTGTTGAAAGTGGCTTTACGTAACACACTGACAGAGGAATAAGCCTAGCGGGATTGAAATAGGCGTACTTCTACTACTACTGTTCCAAGCCCAAGAGGTTGCAAGCAAGATCGGTAGATGGCTACACAAAATTCGACCCAAGATCCACCAAAAGCCATACTGAATTGAAAGGAAAGTTGAAATAGCCATCTCACGCATAAGACTCGGTCCGAAAAAAAGCACTATGAAAAGGTTTGTCCATCTTGCAATCAACCTGAATCCATTGCTCACTTGTTACTGGAATGTCAAGACCATGCCCCAGTCCGTGTTCGGCTAAAACAAGAATTGCTGTTAGATCCGCTACCTGTCGTAGAGGAGATGCAATAGCGAAGGCCAAACTAACTCTATTTCTTAGAGATGGACAGCTACTCGAACGTGTATAAACAGAGCAGCCAAGGTTAAAAATGAAATTATATCAATAAACGAAAATAGAAATCATATCAATACAAAAACAGAAACTCTATGAATACCAAAACTCACAATAGATATGTGTTACGCACGCACATGAGTCCCAAAGAGGGACAGATCAGCCGAAATTGCTTAGGCAGAGGGCGACCTCTTAATCACTTAAAAATCAACTACTACTACTGTTCTTTAACTTCTTGTGAGTACTATGTATCGGTTATCTTACCCGTACAGAAACCGCTCATGCATAAGAGACGAGTGAGTGAGTTTGGTTTTACGCCGCTTTTAGCAATATTCCAGCAATATCACGGCGGGGGGCACCAGAAATGGGCTTCACACATTGTTCCCATATCGGGATTCGAACCCGGGTCTTCGGCCTGACGAGCGTACGCTTTAACCACTAGGCTACCCGACCGCCCCATACGAGAACAACCCGGACGGGAGAAGTCTCCTGATTGACCCTGATAGTAAGACGTAAGATCTGACGCTGTAGTAATGAGAAAATGAGGGGTCTTTATGTATTTGGATATTGTGATTGCAATGTTACAGTGATCTGCTCACGGAAAAAGTATCGTCTGACAAACAACTTAGGTTAACCATACTCGTAGCGCTTTGTGCAACGGAGCCGTGTTACTTTAGTCAAGGTGTGATAAATGCGCTCTTTGGCTCACAGCCTTGAAATGAGCACGATCAAAGGAAATTGAAATGAAGGAACTAGACTAGATGTTTTCAGTAAGTGGTGGTGTGATATTTAAGCATGGGAAAATTGCTGATTTCTTTAGATGTAGATAAAGACTACAAACATATAGGGATCAAGCATCTGGGATCAAGGACGGTTTTATTATCGCTTGAAGTTTGACAAAATGTCCTTCATCACGCCCTTCCTCTAGTACTTGATCTCGCCATATATACAAACCTTGCTAGTGTTTTTTGTTTGTTGTGTAACGCCGCACTCAGCAGTATTCCAGCTTTATGACGGCGGTTAGTAAACAAGTGTTGACCAGACAATCCAGTGCTTGACATCATGAGCATCGACCCACGCATTTGGCATACGTTGACATGCATCAACCAAGTCAGCGAGCGAGCCGGACCACCCGATCCCGTTATTCGCCTCTTACGACAAGCATAGTCGCTTTTTACGGCAAGCAGTGGTGGTGAAGACCTGTTGTACCACGGATTTTCATGCAAGTGTGAAAGGAGCACAGACCAGTTGTCAGTCATTTGAACATGCCAATAATTAATTCAAAATTTTACGTTTAAATTCAACCTCATTAAAATCAGATCTTAGTTCTCGCTATCGCTAAACAAAGATCTGAGGACATCCCATTACGGGTCACGTCAGAACGACCATTCATCCGACCAATCAAAGCGTCGCTTACCAGATCATGAAAGTGACAGTCAGAATGTGTTTACTGATCGTGCAACCTCGAAAACGTTAACACGGGGTATTCCAAATGACAGTTACGGCCCTGATTCCGTCCAAATTATCGTCTATCTCTCGCTTCCATGGGAGAAACATTTAAACGGAAGATGTGTTGCACTGCCATACAATCTCAACCATATATTAGACATTCCGGAATGTTCGTTTGTTCAGTTTTCAAAATGTTAATCGAGAACTGTGTCAACATATTTTTCAAGCGTAGTCTGAAATGGAATCGCCAGGTTGAAACGAGTGATGTAAAGCTAGAGAGAGCTGTTTTCTAATTGGCTGATGTCGTGATGTTAGTCATTTCAGTGGTCGGTCAAAGTACACGAAAGGTCGTTCTTATGTGACCCGTAATGGGATGTCCTCAGATCTTTGTTTAGCGGCAGCGAGAACTTAGATCTGATTTTAATTAGATTGAGTTTAAATTTTAATTTCCAGATTACTTTTTATCCCTCTTTATGTCTCACAGGTATCAGTTTGAGGCATGATTTCTAGACATTTCCTCGATCAATATTTATCTCTGTGAAACCTGACCGCCTCCGCGGTCTTGTGGTAGAGCGTCCGCCCGGAGAGCGGAAGGTCCAGGGTTCGATCCCGGGCCGCGTCATACAAAAAGACGTTAAAAGATTGTACTTGTTGTTACCCTGTCTGGCGCTCGGCATTAAGGGGCTAAAACAAGGACTGGTCGGCTCGGAGTCAGTATACTGTGTCTGAGTGGGGTATTCATGTTAAACTGCGGCATGGTATCTCAGTGAGCTAGCACTATAAACGGCATCAGTCCGGACTAGTACAAGCAGCCACACACACACACATACACGTGCATGCACGTCGCTATATAAGTGCAATAATCTTCGACGCGACGTTAAACCCAATTTCACCTCACCTCACCTCTGTGAAACCTCAACCTATCCATATCGGTGTTGTGTGTTATTTTATGGAACGATAAAATTATTCTGGAATATATACTACTCAAAAGAAGTTGAGGAATATCCGATGTTTTTATTAGTTAATGTAATGACATATCAGAGGAACTCTAGTCATATGAAACAAATCAGGTGTTATTTTACTTCTTTTGGGTAATGTATAATACATGCTGAACGGCCAATATCAATAAACGAATAACTGATTCAACACACTAAGCATCATGTCACTTCATTGCCGTGTACATGTAGGTACAAGACTTGTTCATTATGCTATTCAGTCACAGGATGGCGTAACCTTTTATGCGTAACCCACGTGAAGGTCCGGTGTAGAATTGGTCTTCAGCAACCAATGCGTCCCGTTAGAGGCGTCTATGCTTGCCGTAAGAGGCGACTATGCTTGTCGTAAGAGGTGTCTATGCTTGCCGTAAGAGACGACTATGCTTGCCGTAAGAGACGACTATGCTTGCCGTAAGAGACGACTATGCTTGCCGTAAGAGACGACTATGCTTGCCGTAAGAGGCGACTATGCTTGCCGTAAGAGACGACTATGCTTGTCGTAAGAGACGACTATGCTTGCCGTAAGAGACGACTATGCTTGCCGTAAGAGACGACTATGCTTGCCGTATGAGACGACTATGCTTGCCGTATGAGACGACTATGCTTGCCGTATGAGACGACTATGCTTGCCGTAAGAGACGACTATGCTTGTCGTAAGAGACGACTATGCTTGCCGTAAGAGACGACTATGCTTGCCGTAAGAGACGACTATGCTTGCCGTAAGAGACGACTATGCTTGCCGTAAGAGACGACTATGCTTGCCGTATGAGACGACTATGCTTGCCGTATGAGACGACTATGCTTGTCGTAAGAGGCGACTAACGGGATCAGGTGGTCAGGCTCGCTGAATTGTTGACGCATGTCATCCTGTCCCAATTGTGTAGATCGATGCACATGTCAATCACTGGATTGTCAAGTCCAGACTTGATCATTTACAGAACCCAGTCATGTAGATGGAACAAACACGTCTATGCATAACCTTTAATGGAAAAAATTATATTCCTACCAACTGATTCACATTTCAGGTGCGTTCTTCATCCCCTACACCATCATGCTGGGACTCGTGGGCATCCCCATCTTCTTCCTCGAGCTCTCACTCGGCCAGTTCACCAGCAGTGGACCCGCCACCTGCTGGAAGTTTGCACAGCTTTTCAGGGGTAGGCAACTCTTCTAGTGAGGTGGTCTCGTAGTTTCTCCAGTTTACGTGACTATCTCATTACTTTGCACAATATTGTTGCAGTGACTCTTGTGTAAATGTTACTCGATATCAAATTGTATACGGACATGTCTGTTAACCATAAACAAAACGTTTCTCAAAAACAGCTGACATGTCGAAGGAGTGATATTTCACCTCCACTCCGTTTAAAATATTCACAATGATTTAGGTTATTTTGGAACTTATTTGCTATGGCGTGAAAACAATGAACATTAGCCGTTACAATTCTGTATGTAGCATATACTTTACAAATATTTCTATTAATAAAAAAAATGCTTTAAAACTCTGCAATGCAGTGTTTCAGTCTGTATCGTACCAAGGTGCGCAAAGCGTGAGTACGAATCCAATATTTGATTCCATTATAATCCTTCGTCTGTCAGTATCATACCCGTTGATTTCGTCAAATGGTGGCATCACTTCCGTCTTCGTCCCAAGCCGCCGTCGTAGAACTTCATATTCCGTACAAAGCAGCGTTACATCCAAATCACTGCCCAGTATCCGAAGTACAACTTTTGAAAATATACATATATGAATGATGGGTGATATTTGCTTACATTCGATGTGTCTGCCCCTGCAGGTATTGGTCTGGGCATGGTGATCGTTTCTTCCCTCGTCGCCGTCTACTACAACATGATCATCGGCTGGGCCTTCTACTACCTGTTTGCCTCCTTCACGTCCAAGCTACCGTGGTCCGAGTGTGGGGATTGGAGCTCAGAATGTAAGACTTCACTTCGTTATTAAAGCCCCGTGAATAACACGACTCCCTACAGTCAAAACACGACTCCCCACAGTCAAAACACGACCCATCACAACTCCCCACCGTCAATACACGACCCATCACAAATCCCGAGCGTCAACCCGCCACGACCCATCACAACTCCCCACCGTCAACCCACGACCCATCACAACTCCCAACCGTCAATCCGCCACGACCCATCACAACTCCCTACCGTCAACCCACGACCCAACACAACTCCCCACCGTCAACCCACGACCCATCACAACTCCCTAACGTCGTACTTCTAAGGTACCCGTGGAGATCCGGGCTAGAATTGATCTTCAGCAACCCATGCTTGTCGCAAGAGGCGTCTAACGGGATCGGATGGTCAGGCTCGCTGACTGGGTTGATGCATGTCATCGTAACCCAACTGCGTCGATCGATTCTCATGTCAGGCACTGGATTGTCTGGTCCAAACTCGATTATTTACAGACCGCCGTCATATAGCTGGAATATTGCTGAGTGTGGCGCTAAACAACAAAAATACAAACAAACATACATACTACCAAGACGCATCACATGTTGACTCCTATTGGTTTCCTTGTCCTAGCGAGTGTTCTAATGTTCCCAAGATGCGTTGTGAATCAACTGGACCACATTAGATTTCAAGTACCTCGCGTTGTGAGGTGCGACTCTGTTACCATCATTAACATAACCTGCTACTGTCGTGTGTCCTTCAGACTGCTTGGACCGTCTGCCGCTTCTGGAGAACTGTACCATGAGGAACTGGACTGCCACCGTAAATGGCACCTGTTTAGACGTGAACCGTACTCTCATGGCACTCTACAACGAGACCCTATCCAAAGAGACCATGGGTATTAAGAGGAAACTGCCAAGCGAAGAATACTTGAAGTAAGGCAGTCACAGGAGAATAGCAAATCACTAAGTTTAAAATGAGACATAGTTACTGAAAGTTCTCATCTATTATATGATTTGAATACGAAACAACTCGACTCGTGAAGATCCGGGGTAGAATAGATCTTCAGCAACCCATGCTTGCCGTAAAAGGCGACTATGCTTGTCGTAAGAGGCGACTAACGAGATCGGGTGGTCAGGCTCGCTGACTTGGTTGAAGCATGTCATCGATCCCAATTGCGTGGATCGATGCTCATGATATCAATCACTTGATTGTCGGGTCCTGACTCGATTATTTATACAAACCGCGGTCATATACAGTAGAATAGGGATATAACGAACTACAATGGACCGGAGAAATCAGTTCGTTATATTCCTTGTTCGTTATATACGTTTTCGCTCTGAAACGTCAGCCATCTTGGCTAAAACAAAATACAATACACATACACGTTTATACACGTTTCCTCCCGCATCTACCGGTGATTCAGTTAAAAAGTACCAACAGTTTAATGCAATGGTCGGACGAAATTGTATCTGAAGTTATTATTTGATCAGAATTAAGATAAACATAATGCAAGTTTACCTAGGTTGAATCGTCACCAGTAATTGTGTTGATTCGCTTCTGATTGCGTACATCCAATTGTCATTAACACTTGACACTGAGTGAAATTTCTCAGTTCGCTATACACGTCACTAATTAGTGGTAGATGGGCTTGTCGGGGGATCAGATATCAGTTGGCTATATCCGTTAGTTCGCTGTAGAGGGTTCGTTATGTACGTAAATTTTATATGATAATATATAGGAGATAAATCGGGGATGTTTTAACAGTTCTTTGTATCGGTTTGTTCGCTCTATCTGTGTTCGTTATATCCGTGTTCTACTGTAGCTGGAATATTGCTGAGTGCGGCGTTAAACAACAAACAAACAAACAAACAAAATACGAAACAACTCACGGAGTTTGTGTTTGGTTCAGCAAGAGAGTTACACTAGTTTGCAGTGGTCCTCGGAGGAGCTACCAAGTCTCAGGTCCACGCTGGAACCGAGGGCGTTCACTCCCATTTTAAACCGACTCAACGTGATAAAGCTGAAAAAATGCTAAACAGGGTGTTAAAGACACTCACTCACTCACTTCTTCTTGCAGCAACGTGGTGCTGGGATCTGGCTTCAGCGACGGGATTGGTGACCTCGGTCCTGTAAGGTGGCAGCTCGTCTTGTGTCTCCTCCTGGCCTGGATATTCGTGGCAGCCACTCTCAGCAAGGGCGTCAAATCCTCCGGCAAGGTGGGTCATGGCAGGTGGGAAGGTTGGTCATGGCAGCCAGATAGTTGGGTCTTGGCAGTCGGCGAGGTGAGGCATGGCAGGTGGGAAGGTTGGTCTTGGCAGGTGGGAAGGTTGGCCATGGCAGCCAGGTAGTTGGGGCATGGCAGCCAGGTAGTTTGGGCATGGCAGCCGGCGAGGTGGGGCATGGCAGGTGGGGCATGGCAGGTGGGAAGGTTGGTCATGGCAGCCAGGTAGTTGGGTCATGGCAGCCGGCGAGGTGGGGCATGGCAGGTGGGAAGGTTGGTCTTGGCAGCAGGCTAGGTGGGGCATGGCAGCCAGGTAGTTGGGGCATGGCAGCAGGTGGGAAGGTTGGTCTTGGCAGGTGGGAAGGTTGGTCTTGGCAGCCGGCGAGGTGGGGCATGGCAGCCAGGTAGTTGGGGCATGGCAGCCGGCGAGGTGGGGCATGATGGCAGGTGGGAAGGTTGGTCTTGGCAGCAGGCTAGGTGGGGCCGAGCAGCCGGCTAGGTGGGTCATGGCAGCCGTCTAGGTGGGCCACGAGAAGGTGGGAAGGTTGGTTATGACAGCCGGTTAGGGGGGTCATCATGGCAGCCGGCGAGGTGTGTCATGGCAGGTGGGAAGGTTGGTCATGGCAAGTGGGACGGTGGGTCATGGCAGGTTGAAGTTTATCATTTTATCTTATGTTCCAGGTTGAAGTATGTCGTTTTATCCTATGTTTCAGGTTGTTTACGTCACCGCAACCTTCCCCTACATCGTTCTGATCATTCTCCTCATCAGGGGTGTGTTGTTGGAAGGCTACGAGAAGGGAATAGAATTCTACATCACACCTAAGCTCGACAGGCTCTATGACGCCAGGGTACGAGATTACAACAGATTTCATCAAAATCCTTAAGAATAGATTTATTTGTTTAACCCTGCAGTATTTGCAATGTACTTTTATCCCGACGTCCCGGCATTTTGTGGGGATGGTAGCCAAAAGGGAAACTGGTATCGGATGGCTACCCCTTGAAGCCCACAAACCCAGTATAGTCAAACCATGAATCATTATCAGGGTGAAACTGGGATTCGGAACCAACATCCTAGGATGTTTTCATGTCTAACGGCCACTCATATGATCACATGGCGTTGCGTGCTGGTGTCATCGTTCCTCAACCCTGTGGATCGTTCATGCTATAAATCGGGGCGGTGGGGTAGCCTAGTAGTTGAAGCGTTGGCCCGTCACGCCGAATACCCGGGTTCGATTCCCCACTGGTTCAATGTGTGAAACACATTTTCCAGAGTCCGCCGCCGCCGTGATATTGCTGGCATATTGCATAAAGCGGCGTAAAACCATACTCTCTCATGCTATCAATCACTTGTACGCCCCGGGTATGCTTATCAATAGGCCTAAGTTATGCAGCGGAAACATTGCTCACATGTGTGTAGCTTGTACTCCCTCACTAATCTCACAAACCAGCTAGGGGGAATTTAAGGCGCCGCGATACGCTGTGCAGAGTTGCGTCCCTTGGGCACGCCAGAAACCTATGGTTGTGGGATCGAATCGCGGTCCGCCCCAATTATGTTTCTAGGTTTGTCAGCACCATACCCCTCCCACATTAACTGACACACCGTGATGTAACTGTAATACTGTCAACTCACTCACAAACCAGCTGACCCGTGAAGAATAGGTCTTCAACAATCCATGCTTGTCGTAAGAGGCGACTAACATCACCAGGTGGTCAGGCTCGCGTTGATTGATGCTCATGATGTCAATCACTGGATTGTCTGGTCCAGACACCATTATTTACAGACCGCCGTCATATAGCTGGAATATTGCTGAGTTCGAGGTTAAACAACAAACAAACAAAAAACACAAACCAGCTGTTTTTGTCTCCAGGTGTGGAAGGATGCAGCTGTACAGATCTTCTTCTCGCTTTCGGCCTCATGGGGAGGACTGATTGCCCTCTCCAGTTACAACAAGTTCCATAATGACGCTTTCAGGTGAGACTGTCGTGCAGAGTTACGTCCCTTTGGTAGGTCTACCGGGATCATTGTATGATCGTTTCTCAGCACAAAACCTGTGCTGCTTTCTTTCGCCAAAGTGGTTACGTGTACGACATTCATCACTTCTTGCTTTCCTCCCACATTAAGGGCGACACGGATGGCCGAAGGCGCCACCGCTGTGTTGAGTTGCGTCCCTTTGGTGATCCAGAAACAAACATCTTGATTTCTGGATTTGTCCACACCACATCCGTCTTCGTGGGTTACACCCGTGGCAAATGCCGAACCCCTTATCAATTTGGACTTTCCTCTCACATTATCTGTCCCGCCTATATATAACTGAAATCATGTTCAAAGCAGCGTTGACCCGTGAAAATCCGAGTTAGAATAGGTCTTCAGCAACCCATGCTTGCTGTAAAAGGTGACTATGCTAGTCGTAGAGGCGACTAACGAGATCGGGTGGTCAGACTGGACCAGTCCCTTGAATGGAACACTGTACCTTCCAGGGTGTGATCCAAACGTTTATGCAATTATTATGATTTCAGGGATGCTCTGTTGGTTTCCCTTGGGAACTGCTTGACCAGTCTGTTTGCTGGTTTTGTCATCTTCTCGTACCTCGGCTTCCTGTCCACTGACCTCAACATGCCCATAGAGGAAGTCGCGGAGAAAGGTATTTCCTTCATTTGAATTAACGAATGTTCATGACATCAAAACTGTGTACATCCAGAAGAACCAAATGTTACGACAGGTCCATCATAGTATCTTTGCCCATGACGATCCAGGTTAGAATAGGTCTTCAGGAACCCATGCTTGCCGTAAATGGCGACTATGCTTGTCGTAAGAGGCGACTAACGGGATCGGGTGGTCAGGCTCGCTGACTTGGTTGATGCATGTCATCGTATCCCAATTGCGTGGATTGATGCTCATGATGTCAATGACTGGATTGTCTGGTCCAGACTCGATTATTTAGACTGCCGTCATATAGCCGGAATATTGCTGAGTGCGGGGTTAAACAACAAACAAACACAAACAAGCTGTTTTTGTCTCCATAGTATCTTTGTAAATATACTACTCAAAAGAAGTTCATGAACCCCCTATTTTTTTCATTTTACTGTAGTTAATCTGCCATGGCATGATGGAATAAGTGTATAATTGTGAAGGAATCGGGTGATCTTGAGCTTCTGTTTAGTTGTGCATAATGTAGAACGTATGGGATCCCCATTACAGCAAATGTTCGTAGATGTTGTCAAACAAATAGCACGTTCTATTCGATATAATGAAACAACCAACGCAGTTAGTTTAATTTCTATTGGCCATTAACTTGCAATGCGTTGTTAGTTGTCGCTTGAGTTCCTTAACAGTTTGAAGTATCTGGTACCACAAGTTGAGTTGTGTAGTATAGGTCTCTCTGTTCAGGGCCCACGCTGACATTTGTGGTGTATCCATTCGCTGTGACCAAGATGCCCATCTCGCCACTGTGGGCCATCCTGTTCTTCATCATGCTGGTCACTCTGGGCGTGGACAGCGAGGTGAGTGGGCGGGGCGCTAGCCTGCAGGTGCATTAGACACATGTTACAACTGATAACGGTCTGACACTGCCAACTCTCTGTCACATTCATACTCAAAATAACAGCGAAACTAACTTGGAACGCGAAGCAGTGTTGTCAGGCAGTCTTATAAATTCAAACCATTCTATTGTGTAACGTTTTTGTTGAAATGTGTTTCTTTTGTACATTCAAAACAAAGTGGGGGGCACGGGTGGCCCAGTCGTCTAAGGCGCCGCGATTCGCTGTGCAGAGTTGCGTCCCTTGGGCACGCCAGAAACCTATGATTGTGGGTTCGAATCCCGGTTCGCCCCGATTATGTTTCTAGGTTTGTCAGCACCATACCCGTGCTCGTGGGTTTCACCGAAGTGGTAAACGTCTGAGACCTGCATCACTTCGGGCTTTCCTCCCACATTAAGCTGACACGCCGCGATATAACTGGAATAATGTTAAAAGCGGCGTTAAACCTATCTCACTCACTCACTCAAAACAAAGTGAAAATTGCACAAAGAGGTGTTTTTGCAATAAAGTAGTATATGTCGAATGTGTTGGTAAGATAGTAAGTAGTAAGGTGTTACAGATGTAACATGAGGGAGCGGAGGAACATTGTTTGTGAGAACTTTCAAAACTTCCTTGGATTTCTGCCAGTAGAGAATAGGTTAGATTATTGTAAAACATCAAACGTCTGTCAAGGTATGAATATTATGGAACGTTTCAATGCTTATTGAAACATTGTCTATGATCATCATCCATTTGAAATTTTGGGTATGTGTAACAATCAAACTTGGCATATTAGATTTAAAATGTGGTTACCATATATTGTATTTATAACGGTACATGTTGGCGCTGGAGTTTTCACTTTTTTATACTTTCTTGTATAAAGTGAGTGTGGGGTCGGGGCGTTATGAGACACTTTGCCCACTTTCCTCTCATGCTACAATTAACTGATTCTGTGTTGGCCAGACTGGTTTGTTCTACTGGGTAAACTCCACCTGTTTCCTCTTCAGTTTGTCCTGGTCGAGACCGTCACCACCTCCATCATGGACATGTTTCCCCAGACCCGGAAGTACAAGACCTTCACGGTGGTCACGTGCTGCGCCGTGTTCTTCCTGCTCGGCCTGACTCTCACCACTAATGTAAGCCCTGCGTTAATTACTCGTGTAATATATATATATATATGATAGCTACGCGATAAATCGACCGTGTGCGAAATACGCATCAGTCGGAAAACGCACGTTAAATCTCCAAAGTAAGTAAGTAAATCGCAAAGAACAATGACGAACGAAGCGTGGTTTAATTCACGATAAAACGTTGTTCTATCATGACGTCATGTCTGGAGATTCGAACATGCGCACGAGAGGGAAGTGTCTAGAGTGGGTTGTTCCCCATAGATGTAGCTGGGCAAAGCAGATAAACGCAGCGGCCGAACAATCGCACCTCAAATGTCGGAGATATGACAAACCGTATTGGGAGGAAATATGTTTATTGTACGAAAAACAACTCCCACTCGTCGTTTATTTCTTATATATGTATACTCACCGACAAAATAAACGCGAATACCATACATGTTGGTTAGAGATATTAGATATTGTAAAATAACACAAGCAAAGATGAAGTTTGACAGTCCAAGTTTGTAATGGCGTTTACAAACTGTATGTTTAATTTTGGTTTTAATGTCAATTTTAACAATGTGGACAAAAATTATTAACAATGTGATGAAAAATTATGCCAATAAATACCCCCAGTTTTGATCAACTGCTATTAAGTCTATTTGATTTTATTAACAGGGCTCAGTCTCCAAAAAAGTAATAATATTAAGTTATATTAGCTTTCTTGTCTTGAAAACATGTTATTATAAGTAATAAAATGTCAAGAGATTACTTCTTAATTTGGCCTTAAAATGTATCAAAATATGTTACTAGTGGTAGTGAATGATAAGTAGAAGTGTCCAAGACCTTGACCCGTGATCGTCACGACAAACAGAATTTGTGCTAATATCTGATACAATGATATTTAGGACAAGGATAGATTCAGACCAAGCGACTGGGAGGACAGTTTGACAGACGTCAAACGTACGCTAAGACCATTGGCAAAATAGGCTTATAGGAGAAAATATGCCCTCATTCCAAGTATTGATGTTGCCCTATATGTCCTTGAATAATTCGGACAGTAACACGATTAATTAAAATACTTGGCAAATATTAACAGAGAAACGGACAAACAGATTGTCAATATTGCCTTGAACTGTCGGCAATGAAATGTCATAACAGAACGACTGTCATATTGCAGACCTGTACAAATGCAAGAAACATGGGAATGTATATGTTGTCCTCTATGTGTCTGAATATTGCAAATCTAGATTAGACTGCAGGAAAATACTTTATCATGAATCTATGACTGTGATGTGAAAACGGTCATCCAAGCTATAAACAGTCACTATGCCAAGCGTAAACATAATTGACAGGTCACCGTAACCTTAGAAATGTCAAACAGATCAAATGAGTTATTCAGTGCGATCAAGTGTAATTATCATTAATATCCAAAGCGAAATATACTTTGAAACATTTTAGAGCAAGAAAGTTATCAGAAAATCTCCAATAACCAGTGTATTAGGTCATTGTTTATCTGGATCAAATGTCAACTTACTCAGTTACTGTCTCAAAATATCCACGATGCAAGAGTGTATACAAGAAATAGTCCCTGACAAACACCGTTCTTATCACTCAAAATACATCATGAATCCAAACAGTGAACAAATATAATCACAAGGTAACATGGAATGCATCAACCTGTACAATCATAGTGCATAATGATAACAGTAGGTATATTATTCATGAATGTAAATAGCGTAGTGACACACACTGGTAATCAGGTCATTCCTGACAAGTGCTGCTCGCGCGAACGTTCAGTGATAGATAAACATAGCTATCAACAGTGAACATGGCCCACAAAGTTGATTCAGATAGATGAAGTTCATTTCCAGGTAACTATCTATGGTACTATAATCTTATTATTTACTTTAATGTGAAAATTATGTATGGACATTTGCAGATGGATCGTGATATAACGAAAATAGGTGACACTTATGATGGACAAGGTTTACTAAATGTATTTTAATTACAATTATTGCTTATATTGGACTTCTGTAACAATATGTATATCGTTTAAGGGAGGGGGGTGGGAGGGTTGCTTGCGCACAGCTGCGTTAGTGTTGAAGGCGTCATTATGGAATAATATATGTGTATACTAGGGCTGCAATGAATAACCTATGAGGCGAATACGATTCGTATCACGAATCTAGGGTAATGAATACGAATATTAGGCCTAATTCACGAATACAATAATACGTCAGCAGTTGATGTATTATTTGTTATATTCAGTGAAACATTAACAACATAAATTATTTGACACGGTTTGTTAATTATTTATATTATACATTTATATACTGCACTTGTCCAGGTACTTAGTCTTAGTATCTGCTCAAATGCTACAATGACCAGTCACCAAATTCCTGTCAAATTAAATATTATAAGAGTGGTGTCTGTAAAGAAACCTATGCATATCATATGTTCTTATGGACATTTTAGGTACAGGGTATGTAAATGCACATGATTGCATATTCATAAATATTCGATTCTAGTGGCAACAAATAACGAATTCAATTCATGAATGGATACGGTTCGATTCACCGAATACGTGAGTGAATCGTAGCGGCCCTAGTGTATACATGTAGGGCTTTATGTATATATGTTGGGCAGTCTTGTGACTGTAAGGATCTGTGTACACTGTAAACTGCGACTGTGTGACCTTGTCTCGTACAGGGCGGCCTGTACATGCTTGACCTGATGGACACCTACGCTGGTGGATGGAACGTGCTGGTCATCTCAGTGTGTGAATGTATCGCCATCAGTCTCGTTTATGGTAAGTCAAATTCTATATCCTTTGATTTCTCAAACCAAATAGGGGACCTGGGTGGACCAGTCGTCTAAGGCACCACGATTCACTGTGCAGAGTTGCGTCCCTTGGGCACACCAGAAACCTATGATTGTGGGTTCGAAATCTTCCCTCCGATTATGTTTCTAGGTTTGTCAGCACCATACCCGTGCTCGTGGGTTTCACCGAAGTGGTAAACGTCTGAGACCTGCATCACTTTCTGGTTTTATCCCACATTAAGCTGACAAGTCACGATATAACTGGAATAATGTTCAAAGCGACGTTAAAAACCCAACTCACTCACTCACTCTCCAACCAAATGAGTAGCGGGTCATTTGTACATCCATCGGTCATTCTATATCATCAGAGGAAGGATGGTCAGGCGCTAAAACTCGATGTGTAGGGCCGCTGAACCACAAGAAGTCCATGGTATTTTCTACCGGGAGATGCGGGGTAGAATAGGTCTTCAGCACATACTTGTCATGAAAAGCGGCTATGCTTGTGGTAAGAGGCGACTAACAGGATCGGGTGATCAGATTCGCTGACTTGGTTGATGCATGTCATCATATCCCAAATTGCGTGGATCGATGCTCATGATGTCAACCACTGGATTGTCTGGTCTAGACTCGATTATTTACAGACCACCATCATATAGCTGTAATATTGTTCAGTGCGTCGTTCAACAAACAAACAAACTTTATTGTTTCGTTTGCAAATACTACATGGGGCCTCCGAGGTGTGTACAATTGTATCGGATCATCGACGGGAGCCAAGTAGACATTTAGGATCATGGTGGGTGCGGCATTAAACAGCAAACAAACAAACTGGGAGCATGACCTTCACGAATAAGGGTTGGTAGACATCCAATCTTCACAAAGATCTTCACTGTAAACACTCCTGACCAATGCCTGTACTGTTTGTCTTTCTAGGTGTGAGGCGGTTCCTCAATGACATTGAATGCATGATTGGAAAGAAGGTGTGCGGCTTCATCCCGTGGGTGATCATCAAGTACTGGTGGGCGGCCTGCTGGGTCTTCATCACCCCCTTCGCTGTGACCGTGAGTAATTTCCCTATATATATATATATGTTGCCCTGATCCTACTGTCTCAGATTTAAGAAACCAATGATCTTACTAGGTTTGTCGTCACTCCACCTGTGCTCTTGGAATACAGCTATTACACTGACGACTTGTTTTTGTATATTCAGCTGATCTCATGTGTGGACAAATTATATGCTTTATTACAACGTATTCTTTATGATAAAAAGGGGGCGGTCGGGTAGCTTAGTGGTTAGAGCATTTGCTCGTCACGCTGAAGACCCAGGATCCCCGACATGGGTACAATATGTGAAGCCCATTCTGCTGCCTCCCACCATGATATTGCTGGAATATTGCTAAATGTGGCATCAAACCATACTCACTCACTCTTTATGATAAATGTTTTACATCGGTATTCTACCACTTCCCCGGTAATTATGACACTCAACATTGTTCTTTGATGTTGGGTAGGTTCTCAATAAGACTGGATGCGCTCTTGGCATGTGTTGTCTGGAATTGCCAATATATAAAAGAGCATAAGCCATTATCATCAATAATAGGGGCGTTCGCTCGTCACTCCGAAGACCGGGTTCGATTCCCGACATAGGTACAATGTGTGAATCCAATTTCTGGTGTCCCCCGCTGTGATATTGCTGGAATATTGCTAAAATCAGCGTAAAACCAAACTCACTCACTCATCAATAGTAGCAGTATCAAATAGATGTTATGGCTTCTTGTTGCAGTGTGTCATGGTGTTCTCATGGTATGATTACACCCGTTTGGATGGCTACCCGCTATGGGCTGACGCTCTAGGATGGTTGATGACATTCGTGGTCATCCTTGGCATCTTTATTCCTGCTATCATCTACCTCTGCATCACACCAGGAACTTGTGGCGAGGTAAGTATATACACTGTTTGAAGCACTTACCCGGCCCTTCGTGTGTGTGTGCTGATCAGCTCCAAGGATGAGACAGTCGTGGTTCAGAATCCTTGATTGTTGATGTTTGGCCTGTCAGGTGTCTCTCATTGGTTTCCTTTAGTGGCAAACGCCCTGTTGTCCCACTTGAGCTGATGCATGACAGTAGGAAGCATTCCTTAAACAGGGGACCAGTGAAGATCCGGGGAAGAATAGGTCTTCAGCAACCCATACTTGCCGTAAAAGGCAACTATGCTTGTCGTAAGAGGCAACTAACGTGATCGGGTGGTCAGGTTTGCTGACTTGGTTGATGCATATCATCAATCCCATTTGCTAGGATCGATGCTCATGATATTAATCACTGGATTGTCTGGTCCAGACTTGATTATTAATACAGACCTCCGTCATATAGATGAAATATTGCTGAGTGCGATGTTTAACAAAAAAAACAAACAAACAGCAACCTTAAACAGGATTGAACTGCTTCACTGATTGAATCGGAAGACCCAATGCAGTCTGGGCTAAATATGGTTGATACAATAATGGCAACCGATGAAACTCGATCGTGGCTGTGAAATATCATATTCAGTAACGCAGTACCCATAATATTCACTACAAATACACATTCCAAAGGTAAATGCAATGAAGCTGTGTTAGTTCTGTCAACGTAAAGCACCATCAATCAATCGGTCAAACCTTACTGTTGTTTATCTTGTTAGTCAAATTCAATCTTCAACAGAAATTACGGACACTGACGAATCCACTGGTTGAATGGGGTCCCGCCCTCGTGAAGCACAGACGCCTTGTGGCTCGCTACGTCCCGAATTACGTGGTGGATCCCTGGGGAAAGGAGGACCAGAATGGCATCGCACCTTCTGATATAGCTGTGGAGGTAAAGATCTGAACAACCGTCAAGGTTGTTTTTTTCCCATACACCAGGCGTTTACTCATGCTTTAACCGTAACGCCTCCGTTGTCTAGTGGTAGAGCGTCCACATGGAGAGTGGAAGGTTCGGGGTTCGATCCTCGGCCGCATCATACCAAAAGACGTCAAAAGATGGTACTTGTTGTTACCCTGTTTGGCGCTCGGCATAAGAAGCTAGAACAAGGACTGGTCGGCTCGGAGTGCCTGAGTGGGGTATTCATGTTAAACTGGGGTATGGTATCTCAGTGTGCTAGCACTATAAATCGGCATCAGTCCCGACCAGTACAAGCATACACACACACGTGTATGAACGTCGCTATATAAGTGAAATAATCTTGGACTAGATGTTTAACCTCACCTCACCTCACCTCACGCTTTAACCATTGTGATGACTTCACTCTATTGGTGCATTTGATTCAGAGACCCGAATTCGTTTGCCAACTCTGTATGTGCATTTTAACATGTAGGATCAACAAATTCGAGCGATAACTATTTTCCATTACGAACCATAAAGATACTTTTCAATATCAACACTCACTAAATCAACATTACAGTAATTTACACAGTAACTTGTTGTTTTTTTTGTTACTGTTTGTATTTTTTGTGTTTTGGGATGGGTTACCCTCGGTGTTATGTTTGTGTTTTGGGGGAGTTGGGTTCGATTTGTCTGTTCCTTGACAGAATAGGTGACCAGTTCAATATGATTGTCGTGAGAATCGTCACAGATGTTCTGCCGCCAGTTTAGCTAAATGCTTGTCATTGTGTACATGGATCGTTACTCATGCTTTCAGTGGGGCGGTCGGGTAGCCTTGTGGTGTAAGCGTTCACTCGTCATCCCAAAGACCCGGGTTCCATTCCCGACATGGGTACAATGGGTGAAGCCCTTTTCTGGTGTCCCCCCGCCGTGATATTACTGGAATATTGCTAAAAGCGGCGTAAAACCATACTCAATCATGCTTTCAGTCACTGGTTTCTATGGTAAAGACTTTAATGGCAGAAATATTGCTGACTGTTTAACACTTCATAATCTAAGGGGCTACGGGTGGTCCAGTAGTCTAAGGCATGGCAATTTGTTGTCCAGAGTTGTCCCCTAGAGAAACCTATGAGCGTGGTCTCAAGTCCTTGTTCGCTCTGATTATGCACTAAGTTTTGTCAGGTCAAGCTCATGGGTATCGCTAAAGAGGTAAACGTCAAAGACCTACCTCCCACATTAAGTTGACAAGCTGGCTATAGCTGAAATACTAGTTAAACCAACACACCCACTCGCTCATTGGTACAACATATCTGAAAGCATCAGTGATCACTGACCCCACTGATCCCACCACTGCCTCCGTAGTCATACCAAAATACAAAGACACTAATAAATGGTACTTATTGTTACCCTGCCAGCATTAATGGGATAAAACAAGGACTGGTCAGCTCGGAGTCACTATACAATGTTGGAGTGGGGTATCCATGTAACACTGCAGCATGGTACCTCTGTGGGCTAGCACTATAAAGCCGATACTGGTCCGGACTAGAACAAGCACTCACAAGTGTACACACGTCACTATATACACAACTACTAAAAGAAGTTAAAGGCAACCCGATTCTTTCATATCACTATGATCAATCTGTCATAGCAGATGTTTGCCGTAAGAGGTGACTAACGGGATCGGTTGGTCAGGCTCGCTGACTTGGTTGATGCATGTCATCGTATCCCCATTGCGTAGAACGATGCTCGTATCAATCACTGGATTGTCTGGTCCAGACTCGATTATTTTACAGACTGCCGTCATATAATTGTAATATTGCTAAGTGTAGCGTTAAACAACAAACAAACATGGCAGATAGACTATAGTAATGTAAAATAGATCGGGTGGTCCTTGACTATTTTTGAGTAGTATAAGTGAAACCCATTTCACCGCACACATTCCACCACTTTTTTGTTCAGATGCAAGATGCACCTGGCTACACACCAAGTCCGGAATACTACGCCCAGAAAATGTGAGAACTACTACAGCAACGTCTACAACAGCTACTACAGCTATAACTACAACGCAGCGATCAACATTCTCACGATCACGTCTGTTAGTTTGGACATAAGGGGCAAATGCCATTGCATGGAAGTTGTGTGTCCAAGGAAGATAACTATTCAAGACCCATAGAGCATCAAGCATGTAGCATTTCCCCTTCTCTTGTGAGTTAACCTTGGAGAAGAGTTACGCCATAACTGGTTTGGGATACCCGTTAATGTATTGTATAGTTACAAACATGTCGACGAAACCCCAATAATTGTAAATGCAGTGAGTGGATGATCACATGTAAATATGTACAAAGTTGTTAGAACATTCAAGTGCTTGAAGGTCAGGATCATTTGTCGGGTTGAGGTCGTTGCTACATTTTTACAGGACTACATTTGTTTTCACGTGTTACTTTCTTTACTGATGTCAGAGCCATTGATTCCATCGCCCCCATTGACATAAAATCGCAAAAGCAACCGGGTTGTTAAGTCATCAAGGATGTTCCATCGGGTGAAGCTGACATGCAAGTTATACTTGTAAGCAGAAGAGTGTTCAAAGCAGTGTAAAACCAAACTCACTCGGTGGAGCTAAGAGAAAGTGTAAATCAAAGAAAACATGAAATTATAGGTTTTTTCTCTGAATGCAAAATATAAGAGTATTGTCCCTTTCCATACTCTACAAGCTCCTTCCAAGCGTGTGACACCTTTGTTACACTCTCGATAACAGTGAGCTCAGCACAAGGGCTATCGCTGTGAGGAGCTTGATCATTCTAAATGTAAATCTCGCAACTCATCGGCTTTGGAAATAAGGCGTCATTAATACATTACATTTGTAACGGATGTATTTGTAAACCAAGTAAATCCTTGTCTACGCCTTATATATGTTATTGCACTGTAAGTTCTTAAATGATTGTGTCAGATGTAGGCAGTGTTCTATGGGGTAAGGCATGTTGAATGGTATATATATATATGCAATATTTGTACACATACATATATAGTTGGAACAATGTATTTTAGATAAAATCATGAAAAAATATTTTCTTTCTATGAAGCAAAGATTTTAGAATACAGGACTTTACTGATCTATATATGTTTACAAGAAGATAGATTTTTTTTAAACTTTTGTAATAAAAATCACATACTTGTGTCAAATGGACTTTGTTTTGTGGTATATTGCCTAAGTTAACATACTGATTGAAAGACGGTCAAATGGGCATTGCGACATTTCTCCGGAGAAGGTAACGTCAACTGTCCGACAGTTCTTCTGTGGCGGTTGAGTATACAGTGCGACATTTATGTGACGGTTGCGTCGTCTGTGTGGCAGTTCCTCGCGTAGGCAGCGGTGTCTGTCACCCCAAAAGACGTTAATAGATGGTACTTAATGACTGGTCAGCTCGGAGTTAAACTTTAAACTCCCATTTCACCTCGGCTCCTCAGCGGTTTTTAGTGACAACAGCGTCAACAACAGTACGACTGTTGTAACTCAGCAGCATTCATAGTACTTCAGTTCCGACAGTAAGACAGATCTCACTAAAGCCAACATGTGATGGTATTTTAACAGTACTGAGTGAAAGAAGCCGAGCATTCGTGACCAACTCGTGCCATCCAGGAACAAAGCTAATGTAGGTTACATAAAGATACGAAAGGTGAGAAATGGATAGCCGGGTTGTACGACATAACCAAGGTTCTCCGTGAAGTTGATAGTTGTCGAGGCAGTGATGACAGTACATTGGTTTGACTTCGTATCACGCCACATGATGATTTCCCGAAACGACAAAGTTTGGTTCTTTGCACACAAAGAAAGATCACCAGGCCCATGTATAAGATATCTTGCATGATTTATTTGATAATGCAATTGGGATACGATGACATGCATCAACCAAGTCAGCGAGCCTAACCACCCGATCCCCCACAGTCGCCTCTTACAAGCATAGTCGCCGGCAAGCATGAGTTTTTGAAGACTTCAAGGGTTACTTCATTTAGTGAAGTGAAATATGTTGACTCAAAAATGTTTTATATAGATAAAAAATAGGTAAAAATTATATATAAGGTTGTACATATGGTGTTGCTAGAAAAGAATCGTAACACTTTGGTTTACAAATATGAACAATATTTTGAAAAAGTCTCATACATTAAAACAATAAAAAATACGTCTCTTCTGACCAGTCTGAAACAACTCCTGGATGTGGGCATGCCATGACCGGCTGCACAGAGTTGTCTTCCTTTGGCACTCCAGGATCCTATGATGGATTTCTCAGCACCCTACCAAAGAAAGTCATCATTGGTCAGTAAATAAAAATATATTTTTTCGGGTTTCACCGAAGTGCCACTGTGGTAAAAATGTCTGAGACCTGCATCACTTCGGGCTTTCATCCCACATTAAGCTGACACGCATAATGTTAAAAGCAGCGTTGAACCCAACTCACTCTAAGACCTGTTCAGAGTGGCATTTAACTCAATTATAGTACTCGCTACTTGAAATAGAATCAGGAAATATTGCCATTGATAATGAACCAAGATAGTTACGTGTTCTAATACTTCTAAAGTGAAAACAAGCCATTCTGGTGATACAGAATATTACTTATGGTTAGGACAAATTGCAAAGTGCGCTTTTAAAAGATGTTTCAACCATTAGGCTGAAGATCACCATTGAGTTTTGATCACATAGTTACAATCTCAGTAAGGATTAGCAGTCATGTGTCTATGAGCATGTTCAGCAGTGCGTGCATCTGGAACTAGGTCAATAGCACTTTAAATGGTACATGTGGACGTTTTTCTGTCAGTTTGTACCAGTAATCTCGTGAGTGCAGCGCCAGCTGTAAGTTAGTATGTTTGATTCCAGGTTAACTCTGAACATGCAACATATTCATTTACATGCTTGTCCAGTCTAATAATCGAGTCTAGACCAGACAATTGAGTGATTGACATAAGCATCGATCCACACATTTGGGATAGGATGACATGCATCAACCAAGTCAGTGAGCCTGACCACCCAATCCCATAAGTCGTCTCTTACCCCAAGCATTGGTTGCTGATGATCTGCCACAGGATCTTCACAGGTCTCATTAACATGCAATACAATTACACCTAACTTTCATTAAAAAATTTGGCTAGATTTTCATTACCATTTCTATTTACATTTGGTAATGTATTGACTGCATTGTGGTCTTATTACTGCTTCCTCTTTGACAATATCAAGTTATCTATAATTGTAATTTAAAGATGACTTCTAACTTTAGAACCCAGACTAGTTGGTTCTACACTGCTATTGACTTTGTTCAAGATGCATGCACTGCTAAATATAACCACTCAGAGTCAGCTGATGATAACCCGTGATTCTGTTTCTAGTGGGGAGGTTGGTTGGTTTGTTGTTTAACGCCGCACTCAGCAATAGTCCAGCAATATGACGGCGGTCTGTAAATAACCGAGTCTGGACCAGACAATCTAGTGATTGAAATCATGAGCATCGATCCACGCAATTTGGGATCGATGACATGTTTCACTGAAGTCAGCGAACCTGACCATCCGATCCTGTTATAGCCTCTTTCGACAAGCATGGGTTGCTGTCACAACTTGCTGAAGACCAATTCTACCCCGAAATGTTTCCCAGGGATACAGCAACCCAAGGTGTTTGACAATAAACAACCCAAAGTAAGTCAAATTGTGGACATTTTATTACATCTTATAATATGACAGAATAAATATACAGTGTCCAACCCAATCTGACCCTGTCCTGTCGTTGAGAGATGGGCTCTGCAAGTCTATAAGCCTCATCTTCCAGCAGGGGACTCCTGGCCACTGGTGAGTGCAGTTTGTTAATAACAGAAAAGAAATGAGTTCCACGACTGCATGAAATTCCCTCTATGAATGCTTTCCAGCAGAACTGTACAGTAGTGGCCCCTGCTGTATCTGGTGCCACATGCATGGGCTCAACTAAAACACACTCCATCAACCTATACTTCCGTAAATAGTCAGAGAGTTTTTGTTGTAATGTCCAATGCCTGCAGACACAGACAGCTGAGATGATGGATGGTATCAACAAGCTTCTACCATACCTCATTCCCTGAAAAAAAAGAGAGAAAAAAATACCTGTAAAATCTTTCATGTCTCTTGATAAATAAAACTGATTAGTATCCTTAACAAAGTTGAGCAGTATGTACAAGAAAATTGTTTCATGCACATACCGGAAGTTAAATTCAGTATTATTCTGAATAAACCATTGGATATGCGGTATCTGTTCAAGAAATGACTTATTTATATGTTTGTGTTTATGGAGGTACATCCATACAGTGATCTCACTTGGAATGTATTTATTCTGTATTACACTGTTGGATAAACAATTGGATCATAAGTACAATCGACAAATCCTGAACGAACACAACATGTAGATGTCTGCATGGTAAGTCATTCTTACCTAATAAAAGATGTTTGATCAAGCCATGACAGAGGGAGCATAGTTACGAGATATCCGGTCAAACTCACTCTCCTGAAACACATGAATATTGGTCAGGAATATTGGTTGGAACATCAACATTATGGAACAAATAGTTAAGGCTTAAAAAATAAAAGAATTGGTTCTCAGGCAATGACTTTTGGAAATAAAGTGTGGGCTAGTTCGGTGGTATTTTTTTCTTTTGCTTTTTCAAACTGGTATGTAACCAAATAAACAGTTGTGTACTATCAACTTGGAAAAGGGCAGCCCTACATAAACAAGCATACAAACTCATTGCTGCCATGACCATAACATGCGATGCGCAGTAATGCAGTGTGCATGTAAAGGGAAGTAACTGTGTGCTTTTTTGGATCGCAATGTGTTTAAGTATTAGGATTTTTATATTTTTTTGAAAATGGAAATAAAAACGAAACGTGCAGCAGACTTTTTGATGATGTGGACGGTGCCTGAGAACCAAGACTATTAATTTTCTTAGCCAAGAGGACATTCTTTTCATTACAATCCCTTAGAAATTATTTGGGACATTTTGAAAACAGTCTGTCCGGAGATCGGGACAAAACCAAAGCATGTTACTCCATTTGTCAGTTGTAGAGGGCAACAAACCATGCGTGGGTGAGGATGGTTTTACGCCGCTTTTAGCAATATTCCAACAATATCACGGCGGGGAACACCAGAAATGGGCTTCACACATTGTACCCATGTCTGGAATCGAATCTGGGTTTTCGGCGTGACGAGCGAACGCTTTAACCACTGGGCTGACCGACGCCCCCACCATGCATTGATGAACATTCTCAGACTATTAAGGAAGTAACATGCTTTTGTAGTTTCTGACAAACAGTCCTATTGAGTCTGGAATATATGATGAAAGCTGTCACAGGTGAGGATATTGATTTTTCCACAAAATGGGGGATGAACTGGAAACTGCAAAAATGGTAACACATATTTCAGAAAACACTTTGCATTTACTAGCCAAAATTCAATCGAGCGCCATTTTGGCCAACAGATTTATTAGTTTTATGTGACATGATCGTTATGCTTTTGGACCCGTGTATGCATCATGAGCTGTCCTACCTTGAGGAGATAATCTCGGACAAATGGGTGGCTTCGATGGGAGTCCTTCAGTTGCGACACGTAACGATTGCTCACCTGAAATAGTTACATATGCTGTTTTATTACAATTGCATGTTTCTATGTTCTTGAAAACTACTCACTTGCTCAAAAGTCCTAAATGACAATAAATACATTATAACTGAAAGTAACAACTCACATCCAAAATTAAGTAGTTCACCCAAGGAATGTAATGATTCAAACATTCCCTACCTTCCTAACAGTGGAAAAAGAGAAGACATAAAACCCACTTCTAAAATGTTTGTATGACCAGTTTACACTTACTCGATGAACTCAAAAATACTATCAGTCAGCAATTCCTTAAATGAAAAGCATACCTCATACCAGTTGTATCACAGTGACCTGTGATGGATTACATTCATATCAGTGGACCAAGAGAAGAGAGATGAGTAAACAACAAGTACTGCCTCACTACCCATGGGTTAGGATAGGTCTTCAGCATCCCACACAAAAGGGGACTAGCGGGATTGGGTGGTCAGGCTCGCTTACTTGGTTGATGAATGTCATTGATCTCAATAGTGTGGATCAATGCTAATGATATTGATCACTGGATTGTCTGGTCCAGACTTGGTTATTTACAGACCGCTGTCATATAGCTGGAATATTGCAGAGTGCGGTGTTCAACAACAAACAAACAACACTGCCTCGCTTGCTGAATGGGAAACTTAAGGGGTAGCAATGTGAAGCAATCTCATTAAAATCAGATCTTAGTTTTCGCTACCGCTAAACAAAGATCTGAGGACATCCCATTACTGATCACGTCAGAACGACCTTTCGCGAATTTTGACCAACCAATGAAATGACTGACAAGAAATCAACATTAGCCAATCAGAAAGCAACTTTCTCAAGCTTTACGACACTAGTTTCAAACTGGCAACTATGCTTCGAAACATATTTTGACGTGTTCTCGATTAAAAATTTTAAAACTGATAAGAAGGACATTCTGGAATGACTTATAGATGGCCTAGATTGTATGGATATAATCATAAAACCTGTAACTGTCGTTCTTAATACCCCGTGTTAAATATTTCGTGGTCACATGATTAGAAAACACATTCCGACTGTCACTTTCATTATCTGGTAAGCGACGCTCTGATTGGTTGGATGAAAGGTCGTTCAGACGTGACCCGTAATGGGATGTCCTCAGATCTTTGTTTAGCGATAGCGAGAACTAAGATCTGATTTTCATGAGATTGCAATGCGAAGAGTGTTAACATCTGTAACATGGTGTCCGCCTGCTGAGCTTACCTCAGGGGCCTTCCCCATGTGCTGTGTGAGGAGGATCATGTTGACCAGGGTCTCCGGGTTGTTGCTGTCCTGAAACACAATCGGCTGGATGAGAAACACTCCTTGAATCATCGATTGAATCATCCTTGAATTGAAAACCCTTTGGTTTGTCACTACCTTACCCGCACCCTAGACATCAAGATCTGCATCACTTTTCATCATCCTCGTACCTACAGCCATCCCGGAACCTAAGCAACTGAAATACCATCATCCACTCATTCACTGTCTTGACAGGTGGATGAGGCGTCAGTGACTGAGTTTGGATTAACGCAACCTCAAACAGCTTTTCAGTTACATCATGACGTGTCAGTTTCATGTGGGAGGAAAGCACAAAGTGATGCTTGTCTCAGACATTTACCCTCTTTGTGAAACCCATGGGTATGGTGCTGACAAATCTAGAAACATAATCAGGGTGAACTTGGATTCGAACCCACAATCACAGGTTTCTGGCAAGATGTCACAGATCTAAATATTTCCTTCACTAAATCCTTTGAGGTTTTCATAGCTTGGTAACCTACTATATTTGCCACAATAAGCGCCCTTAGACTAATCTGTAATTAATCTTTAGAGGCACCCCCACTAAGAGTCCCAAAACTAACATGACCGTCAGTATTTACTTTGAATACAGAAAACTGTAGCATAGAAGGGGTATATAATTGTTCAGTACCAGTAACTATCATTGAAAACAGAGTTTTATCAACATTTTAACTAATCATGTTCACTACCACTTGATTTCTGAAAACAAATTTAACTTCTTGTGGGTGGTCTTAAAAACACCTCTCTTTGTCAGTTTTTTAAGTGACAAGGGCTCGTATTATGGTGAAAGTGGTAACTTAATTTTGAACATTGTTGAAAAGGTTTCTGTTTTGATTAAGCCACCTAAGTCTTAGTGAGATATGATGCACCCGATGAGGGTGATTGTTTCTCCTCACCTTGTCCATTGCCTCCTGCAACACCGACTCAGCATCATCAAGCCTGCTCTGGGCCATGTAGCACACCGCCTGACCATTGAGGAGCAGCGGGGTGGATGCATGCTTGTCACTCATCTCCTGGAAGATGTAGTAGGCATCCTGGTACTTGTCTCCTCCCTGGAAACAAGCAAAACATTAGAGAGATGGGAAACATCAGAAAGATATGGGAAACATTAGAGAATTGAGAAACATTAGTAACATGTGGGAAACATCAGAGAGGATAGGAAACATTATAGAGATGGGAAACATCAGAGAGGATAGGAAACATTATAGAGATGTGGGAAACAGAGAGATGTGAAAAATTAACAAAATGGAAACAATAGAGATAAGGGAAACATGTAAGATAAGGAAACATCAGTTAGTTGGTTGTTTAATGCCAAAATGCAATATTCCAGCTCCTGATGTCAGCTATCCCAATTGAGCAGAGAACACTTAACAAAGTCTGTCCAGCATGGGTCACCTTTGCAATGAGCCTGACCACACCTTAGTCACTCCTTATAATGAGCAATAGAGTTGTGTGGGCCTTTACTCTGGGCCACTGAGTATCTATGTGCCAGGGTACTCACAACAGAGATGTTAAACCAGGCCTGTGCCAGCTGGGTAAGGATGCTGTCCTCATCCAGTTCCTGCATACGCTTCAGCTCCTTCCTGAAAAATGGACATATCATTGTTATCGGTTCTGTGTAATCAGTAAGCATTTGGATGGTTAATGAGAAGTGCCCTGAGATTTCATTTGGAATCAACAACACTCATGTCCATTTGTTTGACAATGTAACATTACTAGATTTGGGGAGAAAACAAGTATTCCTACACAATTTTGTCAAACACTGATCTTGGATAAGTGGACGATTGGATGTGTCTAACCCTGTTAACAGTACTCTTAAGTCATACATCCATAATCTGCACCACCAAATTTGACATATGTTGTACGTTGGCTCCAGGACCCACTTGCACAAAGCCATCTTAGCGCTAAGATTATCTTAAGCCTATATTAAAGTTTGGGAGTTACGATCATTTTTGCGATAAGATTGCTTTGTGCAAGTGGGACCAGGTCTTACCATTTTGAACTCTCGTCATTCCAAAAAGGATGTGATTTTTCTTATAAATACATGCATTTGTCTTCTAATGTTCAGGCATTTAAGTTCAGATAGTTGATAAGGCAATCATTATCAAATTCCAATCCAATATACCAAAGGTAACATTAAAGTTGTCTCATATTTGTTTCAAAAGTATTGTTTCTGCCATCATCCGTGTTAACAGAGATGTTGGTGAAGGGAGACAACTCTGGAGAAAATGTCTTACTTTGCCAGGTCAACTCGATCCAGTTTCAGCAGGATCTGCACAGTAAGAGCAATGCTGCAACAAATCGTCCAAAATTACAGTATGGAAACAGAGCTATATTCCTCATAATGTCTTATTCCAGTCTGTCATTATGTTGTCTGATGTAAAAACTTGCATAATGAAATGTGCATATCCTAAATTACAGCCTTTTTTCACATGCAGCATCTATTATTCAACTCACTTTGTTAAACTTCATGCACAATTACTTCACAATCTTACCATTCCAGGTTGTCTGACTGGTGCAGTGTTCTGAGTGCAGAATCAAAGTTCTGAAATAGATAAGTAAAGATAGAGACATAGAGAAAAGAGTTTATTTCTGAAATAGAATCAAAAAGGAAATCAAATATATAAAAGAGACAAATCTCACCCATGCCTTGACGTTTACGACATATTGACAAGTGTTGATGCAGCTGATATAACAATTTGTAACAAGTGCAAGTTGTGCATTTTTTTATTTTTCAAAATTTAAAGCCTTACTCCATTGTCTATGTAAAGAAGCATCATATGAACGTCCTCTGAAGTGGGAAAACAAACTGTTCAAATCAATATGCTAATGGTTACTTAGGTGAAGAGTTGACAAGTAGGCAGTATTTCTCTGTCAAATGTTTGTTTGTTGTCAGCAATATTCCAGCTATATGACGGTGGTCTATAAATATTCAACTCTGGACCAGACAATCCAGTGATTGACATGAGCATCTATCTACTCAATTGGGGTACAATGACATCATCATCTAAGTCAGTGAGCCTGACCACCCAATCCTGTTAGTCGCCTCTTATGACAAGCATAGTCGCCTCTTACAAGCATGGGTTGCTAAAGACCTATTCTAACACGGATCTTCCTGGGTTCTCTGACAAATTAATACTCTACCTTGTAGTAGCCAAGGACATGTTATGCAAGGCTGATAATGTATAATCAGCAGAATCATAGACTCATAACAAAAGCTCATGTTGATGATGTCAAAGTTGTAAAAGCTGCAGTGTTTGTGGTAGTAATTTTCATCACCAGAGTGATATGTGTTGGAAGCCAGTAGGAGATATATATATATTGACAGTGGGAGATATATATATACTGACAGTGTATTAATCCGACACTTGTTAATCCGACAATCGGCTTTATCCAACACAAAAGATGGGAACCGATGAAATCATTGCTATTTAGACATGTTAATCCGACAGTCTCCCTCTCCGACTCCAACACACCTAATTTGCAACGAATTGCTGAAATCACTCATTAATCAGTCTCGTTAATCCAACATAATCATGTGCAACCAATCATGTGGGATTTATGGGACTTGACTGTACCATGTTGGTAAGGGCCTACTACACCACTACAAGTGAATCAGTATTACCTGTTCTTGGTAGTAGATGGATGAAGCCATGAGAAGGAATGCACTGTTCGAGACATCAACACTCGCACTCATCTTGGAATCCAAGTCTCGCACAACAGCATCTCTGAAATAAACACATTTGACAAACTCAATCTCTAGAACAATACCCTGCAAATTAGCAACCAATATGACAAAAATATGTGCCTAGTAACCGTCCACTGATTTTACATTTGTCCAAACAAAATTATCAGAAATGTTTCTGAATAATTGATATTGAACATGTTGAAAGACCGTAACACAGCTAGTTACAAACGTGACTTGTGTATTTTAGATCTTGACTGAAACTGCCAAATATCCTAATGACATGTACAAAACATTCAAACACTTACTTACATGTTACTTTAATAGCAACATTAGAATGGCCCCTCACTAAACTCACTAACAGTACATTTGTTTATTACTTTTGGTAACTAGTTATTGCCAGCCACTTACAATAATTGTATCTATTTTCGGCAGAACAAACAAATAAGGGTAATAAAACCAAATGAGATTTTTTTTTGTTCAACCAAGGTATATGCAGTGATCACTCCTAATGTTCATGTTTAGTGTGTATGTGTGCACTAAGCAACATTCCAGCTATATGACAGCGACCTGTAAATAATCAAGTCTGGATCAGACAATCCAGTGTTTGATATTTGTGAGCAGCGACCCACACAGGGGTACGCTGACACGCAATTACCAAGTTGCGAAGCTTTACCACCTGATCCATCAACATGATTAAGCTTCTTCTTATGATAAGGATAGGTTGCAAGGAACAACTTCTGACCCAGAAATCCCACGAGTAACCAGAGGTACAGAAGCTTTCTTTTTTTGGTTGACTTTGACATACTTGAGTAAGAGCATGCTAAAGTGGATTTTTGGTGCTTAACATTACAAAATGTTATATGTAACAGTTTTACATGTGAAAATCCCCAAAATGTTGTTGTATATATATAGATAGTCTTGGGTGTGATATCCAACAATCAGAGCTCCCCAACATTGCTGTATCATCACTGATCAGGCAATAAACAGAAACCAAAACGCCCAAAAGGTAATTTGAACATAAACAAAATCTTGTTTTTGAGAAAGAATAATATTTTCATTGACTGCCTCTATTAAAAAAAATCATCTCCACCTGAAATTCTGCATAATCAGACTATGGTCATGCATGACATAACTGAACAATTTTCAAAAAACTTACTAAACTTCATACCTGTAATATACTATTTAAAAGAAGTTTAAAAGAACACCTGATTCTTTCATATATCTATACAGTTAAACCTCGTGTCAAACTCATGAGGACCCGGAAAACGTTTGAGTCATCCAGGATTCGAGACAACCAACAAAATGAAGTTTCAACAACCAAACAAATTATTAGTAGGTCAGGATGCAAAACTAGATTTCAAGGTGTATATAAATTTCAATGCCCAGACTACCGGTAGTGAAGAGGTCGGTGTATCATCGATCTCACAGTCCCAATCTGGATTGGCGTCATTGTTTTAGTCATATCTCGAATGATAGATTCACTAAGATAATCTTAATCTGATTCAGTCATTTCTTAATTTTCAGGTGTCATCAGAAGTAACTTGCTACCAATGTGTATTCAGTAATCAACTTACACCTTTTAGGTAAGGTGTGCTTGTTAATTAGGCTTGATTGGATATTGGCATGTTGTTAGAAGGTATCATGCCTTTGATGTAATTCTGCCACAGTGAGGTCAGTCAATCGTATGATAAGTGGTAAGGTGAATTGGGGTTTAACGTCGCTTCCAAGATCATTGCACTTATATAGCGACGTGCATGCACCTGTGTGTGGATAGGGGGGGGGGGGGGTGAATACCCCACTGACACAGTATACTGACTCTGAGCCGACCAGTCCTTGTTTTTGCCCCTTAATGCCGAGCGCCAGACGGAGTAACAACAAGTACCATCTTTAAATGTCTTTTGGTATGACATGGGCAGGGATCAAACCGAGGATCTTCCGCTCTCCGGGCGGACGCTCTACCACTAGACCACAGAGGCAGTCGTGTGTTAAGTGGGTTAAAAGTTTGGCGAGTGTGGGTGTGTGGAAGTTATTTTTATTTGAGCTATCATGTCATTGGGGGAATTTTAAACTTGATTCAGGGACTTGGGACTCCCAAATGAGTTTGAGACAACAAGGAAAGTGACGCATCCAGTTCAAGAGATCCAAGTATTAATGATGATAAATATGGAAGAAATTTGCAGGGACCAAAAAGTGAGTTTGAGACAACCGAGAATTTGACACATCCAAGTTCGACACAACAAGATTTGACTGTAGTCTACCTTTCATGACTATATTTACTTACTTTGTCCGGGCAAGATTATTAAAATTTTGTGATATTTCTAAAAAATAGCTGAGATGGCATGAAACAACATTTACCAACTCACTTTACAAAAATAACGGACTTGGTGAAACATTGTGTTGTTCATCTGATTCAGCCACTGTATCTTCCTCTCCCAAGTGTCAGCCATGAAGTCATTCCACCCACCCACTGCTATCTTCTTCTCACACACAATACATGTACAAGTGTCATCTATTAGTATTACGTCACCCTTTCCACTCACTGCTATCTTCCCCTGCTATCTTCCTCTCCACATATGTGCAAAGTAATAAGTCTTCCCACCCATCCCTTGCTGTATGCCTCTCCCACAGAAGTCCAATTTTGTTTGTCTCACTCACCGCCTGCTATCACTGGACAGGTAGTCGGCATACATTCGCACTGCCTGGAGTTCTGATGAGTTTCCTGAGGTAATCGCATCCAGGACCACCCCATACTTCCTCTGTGCGATGTAGGAACGATAAAGGATCACATCTCTCTGTGACTTCAGATCAGAGTTAGACAACTGGAAGCCAAGTACAAAAAGTTTATTAATTTCAATAAGAAAGTGCAAAATGAAAATATTCACTGTTCAACGTTTAATTATAGATCTATGCATGCTATGTGTCTTTTGAAATACTAGACTTCAATCATTTTAGATATGTTAAGATTTGCAAAAAGCTTGGGTATCCAGAATGTCCAGAGGCAGAGAAATAAAACAGTTTCGATAAATAGTCCAGCTTTGTTTCCATTTCCTTGCTAAAACCCTTTTATCAAATTGTGGATGGGACATGATATAGGCTTAATTTTGTTAATAAATGATGTGGTACATTCACAAGACCTGAAGTCAGATTTTAATGGAAATAAACATTTTCATCATATTGAGATGAAGTTTGCACAGACATTCTTTGCCTGTTCAAATCTTAGGGTTAGTTAAGTCAGTCTAGGTAACCACAACTCTAGCCTTTCCGATAAACGCTCATTTTCTATCACTGTGTTAGGTACCCCTCTCCTGACAAATACCTTTTCCGATCCTTAGTGTCATTTGTGAGTTAATCTATGAGAGAGCTACTATATAATTGTTAACGAATTAATTTAATGCAGTGTGAGAAAAAATTACAGCTCAGAGCTGCTGTGTACAAGGTGTACAGTAGTCATGATAGAAGATCAGTTTTACTTTTGCGTTCTTATTTTTAACTTGTTACTAAAATCTTTAGTGGGCTAGTCAAGAGAAATGTGACCGGTAAAGTTCAATACCCCGGGGGCCAATACACCCACAACAAAGTTAGATTTCCGTTAATCTATAATAAAACCGATAACCTAAAATAACTTTTGACAGTGAAAGAATGTTGTCATATGTGACTGTGAGCGAAAACTGGGGGACAATACACTTCCTTGTTATCATCACATGACGAACGTTAATTTTATGATCAATTATTAAAAACATAATTCCAACAACTGCCACAGACTAAGGCTTACCTTTAGCTTTTGAGCTTCATTGATACAGTGCTGATAATTGCCAATATACAAGGATGTTCTGATGTCAAATAATTCGTCTACGTCTTGGCCGGCCATCTTGACAATAATGACACGCATGCGTCGCCAACGTGGACAAGACTCAACTTCCGGGACAAGGGAAATAACTCTTTGCCTCGTTGGAATAAGAGTCGTGGCTCTATCCTTCAATCAAGGACAAGATCTAAAAAAAACGAAACAAAATAAGAAAATGTCCGTCCAAGAGGTACTTAATATAATTGAAAAAAACCACTGTTATTCACACACACACAGGTTTCATGCACGGATACAGAAGGTGGCCCTGCAAAAAGAAAAATAATAATTCGGGAACAATTCTTCAGCAGCAGATGAAGTTATATGCGATTTCGGATTCTAGTTCATGTTCAAATATCCATTTGTTTACGTTAAAAGATTTTAAGGATGTTTTTTAAAGACGTCTTTTTTTTCTTAGTGTTGAATGATAATGCTCACTTTGCACAAAATTGATATAAGTAAATCGAACGTATTTTAGTTACCAACAGAGATAATACATAAAAACCCTTCAGGGCCCTCTTATATGGTCCCTGGTATTCCTGCACCATGACTGTGGAATATATTTATTTTATGAAAATAAACACAATCTAGAAACGTATACAAAAGCAAGTCTAGCAAGCTCTAGCTAGCTCTATTCCACATTATGAAATCAGCATCGGGAAAATTATTATTTTTATTTTTAGAGTCAATTTAAGAAGTGTATTGTGCAATATAAGATTTCAAAGACTAAATGTTAGTCTAGGTCTCTGGTATCAATCATTCAAATGACTAATGCCTCATTCTAGTAGTATTTCTATACTATTCAATCGAATATAAGCAACACATATGTAATTGTGTAAAAATTACTATATCGTGAATATAATTTACGTTTGTCGATAAAGTTATCATAATTCAGAACAAATATGATGAGATACTCCTGTCTCATAGTCTTGAAAGTTTGATATCATCTAAAATACTTAAATGTGGTACGTTGAATAGAATAAATGTAGAACTTAGAGCCAAAAGGTGCCAAAATGCATTTCCGTGTGTGGTTGAGACTGGTTGTTCAAGAGATATTACAAGTTTGGAAACATTATTATTATGTTTCAACTATTTCAACAAAGTTGGCATGAGTTTAAATCATTTAAAAGAGCTTCAATAGTATGTGTTTATACTGCCAGTAGTAGTTTTATCAATCTCACGTGTTAAATCCCATGCAAATGCCTGAGGGTAAAAAAGGCCAAAATGCAGATATTGGCCTTTTCCACAAATTAAAAACGTAAGTTTAGTTCCTTTTTTGAATGTTTTATTATAGCAACATTTATATGTCTGCTGTCAGAATGTGTTAAAGATTAGGAATTTATCGGTGAATAAAACATGTTCATTAGCAGGCTTAAAGTTATTGTTTTCATTACTTTTCTCAAAACGGACTCCACACGACATTGTCCCTTATGGCTCTAAGCTCTTCAAACGAAAAGACAGAAATTGCGTAATTTTTGCAATATATATCGCTTCGGTGAAGGTTCTAACACCGTCATCAAGCAAGTGATGCTAAATGCCTATCAAAGAAGAAACTCTTTCCGTCTGTCAGATAAACGGGGGCACGGGGGGCCCAGTCGTCTAAGGCACAACGATTTGCTGTGCAGAGTTACGTCCCTTGGCCACGCCAGAAACCTATGATTGTGGGTTCGAATCCCGGTTCGCCTCGATTATGTTTCTGAGGTTGTCAGCACTATACCCGTGCTCGTGGGTTTCACCTAAGTGGTAATTTTTAAACGTCCGAGACCTGCATCACTTCGGGCTTTCCTGCCACATTAAGCTGACACGCCGTGATATAACTGGAATACTGTTAAAAGCGGCGTTAAACCCAACACACTCACATTCTTGGCATTCAGGTTTGTACATGGGTTCAATAAGTAATGTTTCACGAAGGGTGATCTCGTGTTTTATCAAGGCTATACCGTAAAGGACATTGGCAATATGGCTATGAGATTTATGCCGTATTTGTATTGTATGTTTCATTGTTTGACGCTAGACCGACTTCTTCTACGATTGAAAGTACAAGAAAGTTGAGTAGAAATACTAGGAGACTTTTTATCTGCAGCTACATTTGTTTGTGATAATGACGACGGACGGGCTTGGTTTAAATTGTAATGTTTCTAATGTACTTTTTGGACAAAGCCTTATAGAAACTGATAAAATTACTTTCATGTTTTTTAGGTACACGGCAGTTTTAAAAAAAAACATATTCCCAGTACTGGCTAGCGATCAATTATCGCCATTTTCTCGTGTTATTTCTGACAAATTCCACGTATAAGCTGACTGTACCAATAACTTTGATTTTTGTGAACTATGAGCAAATACGCTTAAATTATTTCTGTCTGTGGAAAAAAGCTTCAGTAGATTTCTCCGTTGACAATCTGTACCAGTTATCGCCATCGTTTACACATCATGGGCCACGTGCTTTAGTTATACAGGTTACATTTTTTGCTGTCTGGTATCGCATTCGATTATTTTACACTTTAAAATATTATTTTTATCTATTTGTCGTTTGCTAAATGACGTAAAACAATATTCCCCAAATTATCTACACGTGCTTAGCCGTACAGCTATATGTACTATGGATTTGTTAATACATACAGGTTTGGAAAAAAATATCTAAATTAGAAGAAGTGACAGACAGATGGAAAGCAATGACAGAACTAAATGTGCATCATCGTGTTGTCATTTCTGTTACGCGAGGAAGTCACGTGACACCACCCACTTAATATCTTTTCTAAAGTTGTATCATATCAAGGTGCTCATATGGTGTGTTTTTTTAAAATATTTTCTAACACGTGTCATTTTTGTTTATTATATTAGGATAAACATTTCTCATTTCTTATGAAAACGAGCAAACGTAAAACGAGATGCGACAACGTGCGCGCTATAACGGAGGTCGGCGATACTTGGTCCAAGGCCATAACTGGTTAACTGATAATTGGTTTACAGGAACCAAAGCGTACGCGACTATGATCAAAGAACGTTAAACATATCAACAGCCACGGAAGACAACGTTCATGTCAGCAAATGCTCAGTAGAGCATTAGACGGCGAGATTAATCAAGATTGACGAGCACCTGTATGCATGGCGCTGATATTTTAGTGGTATATCACAATAAAAAAAGGACAGTTCACTCCCCTTGCAAGGGGAAATAACTGGGGAATCTCAAAATGGCGTGCGAAAAGTAAAAATATAAGGAACTCACATTTTACGAACAATGTTCAGTTATCTCAGGGCAATGCTGGGTGTGATTCAATGAAGTTTATGGTCGAAAACAAGTTTATCTGTGGAAAAAACAAATCGGATTTAGGCTAAAGTCTTCACAGGCCTTAGAAATGGCAAACATTTCACGGAAAGTAAATTTTGCTCAAATTTCTGTTGATTCATCCAAAAAGGTTATTGACATATCGAGCAAATACACATATGGAATCAATACATTCAAAAAGATTGTAGGTGCTGTCACTATAATCTTCACTGACAACGAAAGCAGCTGTGAAGAGCCTGATCATGGTATGTCCCGAAACCTACTTTACTTTGTACTTACATTTCTTATCATGTGCTTATTTACGGGAGACATGTTATACTTGCCATCGATAGTAATGTTTTCCCCAATATAATAATAATACGTGGGAAAAAGCTCCTATTTGTTACTAAATACTCTTAGCTGTGAATCGTAGCTATGAGCGTATAGTGTTTGTACTGTTCTGCATGTACTAATAAACCTATTTAATATCTTAAATATTGCTGGAAAGCTCCTCCTAGAGTAACAATCTGCCCAAAATCATATTGAGTCTACTACCAGGGATACATATAGCCTGTTAACCCGAGTCAGTGTGTCTGATGTTAATGTTAAAGGATCCTGAGGGCAAGTAGCATTTCAATCTTTTTAGGGTGTCCTTTTATGTTTGCGTTTTTGGGGCTTGTAAATGTTTACAGTTAATTTTACCACTACAAGCATGGAATCTTCCCTCTGTATCTTATTCAGTACATTTGTTTCCTTTCGTACTATCTATCATCAACTAAACATAATGGACAAAGACAAATTCTACCGGACTCAGGCTTCAAAAGTTGCAGACTGTAGTAACACTCAAGCAAGTGATCTAACGGTGTTAGAACATACACCGAAACGGCGCTCCTAGTTGTATTATTGAAGTTGTTCATCCATAAATCTTATCCTTACTTAGTTCCAGAATCATTGAAGTTTAAGTACATCAACATTACTTTACTTTCAAATACAGGTGCAACATTTGATCTATCAGTAATGATTAATCTCATTACTCAGACCCGTTGGTGATTCGAAGTCTGAATACATACCAAATTTGAAAGAGCCAACTAAGCTGAGGGTTGAGTGGTGAAATCTGGTGGCTTGTCTGATTGCATGTCACCGAAATACAATGACATAGATTGGTGTGCATTCTCTCAGTCACTTATTTGCCTGGTCAAGACTATTATTTGTAAGCTGTCAGCTAGAATACTGCAGACGGCGACATTACACAACATGCACTTACAGGGTTTTAGATGATTTCATTTACTGCTTATGCTGACTGGCATATAACAAATAAATTGTCCAAAAGATAGTCTTCCAGATAGTTTGGTAAAGATGTAGACATGATATAAAAATGTCCTTCCAAAAGTTGAAAAATTATTTTATGCTGTTTGTCTCAGTAAAGTCAAAGCACTTACTTAATCATTCATTGCACAGATTGTCATTTGTTGCCCTTACTATGAGCCAAGTACTTTGTACATCAAACTTAGTAACTAGTGTACAGTTGACCAGTTCCATCATGTCCATCTTAGCAATACTTTGACGTGTCTCACATGGTCTAAATTGAAATTAATTGCCATGTTGTTGATCTTTCCCTAGCTAAACCACATGTACAAGGCTAATGATGCAAATGAACGAATGTTACTTCTTGCTTTAATGAAAATATTGAAGTACTAAAAAATAGGACTACATGACTAAATCCTTTTCATTATCGTTTTCACTTGTTGTAGAATCTGACACACAAGACCTGGATAAGACAACATGGAAGAATATTCCGGCTTCGCTGTCTGTTTTACCAACTCCTGGATACAGACAAACCATGGACATGTCAAGACATGATGTAGGTCTCAGTTATCACAACAGCTTGCCTCATTGCTATGGAAACATTCAAGGAAGTGAACAAACACATACTGATATTATGGATGATTCTGTGGCAGGCAAAATCAATGCAGAGAACAATCAAGAGACCTCTGCACTGTCATCACAAGAAAACATCACTTCAGTTTGTTCTGAAGGAGAAACAATATATATCAAGAAAGAGCCAACTTCACCATTTCCAGAAGAGTTTGATCAGAGAATGGAAACAAGTGTTGAACATTCAACCAGTGTTGAACAAATTGGTCTGAGTCAATCCCAGGTTTTTAATGGTAAACAATCGGATGGTTGTTTTGACAAGAAGCCTCTTAATGCTGGACATAATCCCCAATCAACTTGTTCTGTTTGCTTTAGAGAAATTCAAAGCAAAAGAGAATTTATTTTTCATGCTAAGGCACATAAAAATGTTTTAGGTGTTGGAGAAAGCTGTCCAATTTGCCTAAAATCATTCACAAGAAATGTTGGTTTAATGAGACATTCATCCCTGCATATTACAAATGATCTGTACAACTGCCCTGTCTGTGGAATCAATATTGTTCAGTTGGACGGTTTTAAGAGGCATTTCCACAAACGACATCCAGGCTCTTTGTTCAAACTGAAGTGTTATCTTGCAAACTTCCGTCATCATTCAATAAACAGACTGGCATCACAAGACTCTGGAAGAAATGGCCAACCAATAAGCTCAGTATCAGAGGGTAGACACTATCAAGCTATGCAACAGATGAAAGGAGAACCACATGCGGCGATGACAAGCAGTGATTCAGAACAGTTTGAAAACAGACAAGCTTCCTATCATCCCCCGTCGCAGGGAGGTTCCAGCACGCAGATGATGCAGCTGCAGGTGAATGCTGAGGGTGTACAGAGTGTGAATGTGCTCACTGAGCATCCACAATGTCAAGATACTTTTGATGACAGCACCATCACATTGGATGGATGTGATTCTGCTGCGACAAAAATTGGGTCAAAAGAGGATAATCAAAGCAATATTCATGTGCACAAAAACAAAACAGGTCCTCGATCATCGGGCAAATCTAATGGTAAAAAGTCTGCGAAATGCTCCTTCTGTTGGTCTGAAATGACGAACATGGAGGACTTCTTGAATCATATGGAGGCTCATAAGAGTATTATGAAGGTTCCCCACACCTGCCCAGTGTGTCTCCATGAGTTTAGTGATAAGATGAGAGTTAAAAGGCATGCATCAAAACATGTCCTAACAGCAATGTTTGCCTGCCCATTTTGTCCCGTACAGATCCCCAGAATAGATAGTTTCCGGAGACACCTCAGGAAGGTCCATCCAACATATGCAGATGATTTCAAAGTAGAAATGAACTATGCTACTCCACTTTCAGGTCCCATAACCGACCCAGATGATATCAATGTTACAATTTCTTCTATGGATGCAAACTCTTCATTAACCAGATCAACAGAAATTGAAATTAAGAAGGAATGTACCACTTCATCGGGTGAAGATGGTGTCATGTCTGATTATTCATCTTGCCCTGTGTTTGATCTAAACAGTGAGAGGGTGCTGACCAAATTCCCTAAAAGACCAGGTGCATCATCCTCATCATCACCAAGTCCTGTATCTCAGAGTGAAGCAGGCTGCCAGAATGAGTCTGACCTGCCCGAAGCAGGGGCAACAGCAGGGCAGACCTTCTTCAACACATCCACTGGGTCTAGTACTGGTGCAGACCTTCAGGATCAACACAGTAACCATGGTAACTGCTCAAAGAATGAACCTGAGTTGTCATGGAAGCTGAATTCAGATCAGCAGCACACACAGATTAATCCTTTCATCCCACTAAATGTTGACAGGTCGTCATCACCTGTTACACACTCATGGGGACATTCAGCTGGTGTGGCTTCTGGCTCAGGCAGATCACATCCACCCACAACCTTTAACTCTCCTAAGCGAGGGGGTTCTAAACCACACACAGACATACGTAACATCCACATGGATGTAAAAAATGAACCAACCCAGTTTCATAGTCCGAATTCAGCGAAGAAGAAAGGTAAAAACAACAAACAGTTGACCTCTACATGCTTCTTTTGCTCTTCAACCTTAACAAGCACTCAGGAATTTCTTGAACATGCACGATTGCATGCCAAAGATGACAAGATTACATGTCCTGTTTGTGTCACTGACTATGCCAGGAAGCTTGGACTTGTCAGACACTCTGTGAACCATGTTCCAAGTGATGCTCATGTTTGCAGCGTCTGTGGTACAGCATTTGCACGCCGAGATGTGATGTTGAGGCATTACAGGAAAGTGCACAAAATGTGTCTCACATACTTTCGGCAAGGAGCCAGGAACTCGGACAGTGGGGCCACAGCGAGCACCCACGATCATGATGATTTGCAGATACTCAGTTTTGATGCGATCACTGCTCCCAATATTCCCCCTTTGCCCGGTGATGGGGACTGCAACATGTCCCCCGCAGTGATGGGTATCACTGACGATGATGACATGATGTACTCGTGTGGGCTGTGTGGGGCACAGTACCACGATGCTGTCAGTCTCCAGGAGCATGTGCAAAACCACCCTCATGATATCTAATTTAGGGTATGAAACTTGTCCGATTGTACCAAACTACTGAAATAGAGACCCTTGAACATACAGGGTAGAATAGGTCTTCAGCAACCCATGCTTGCCATAGAAGGCGACTATGCTTGTCGTAAGAGGCGACTAACGGGATCGGGTGGTCAGGCACGGTGACTTGGTTGATGCATGTCATCGTATCCCAGAGTTCACACTAGGAATTTTCTGACATTGGCCCTTCTTGTGAAAATATGAAATATTCCAGAGGTACGCCTATACAGCACAATGTTAAAATTAAAATGTATTTGAAAATGTGGGCCTTTTTTTTCAAATTTAGGGACTATAAGCACAAGGCCCCAACCTAGAATTATCCCTGGTATCCGAATTGCGATTGCATGATGTCAAATCAATGGATTGTCTGGTCCAGACTCCATTTACAGACCGCCTTCATATAGCTAGAATATTGCTGAGTGAGGCGTTAAACATGTTAAACAACAAATAAACAAAACAAAGTGAAATACTGCCAGATTCCTTGTTTTATGCAAGTATTTTTCAGTTAATGTGTATTGTTATTATGGTTAAATGTTCTTTATTATCATAATAATTGTGTTGAAAATACAATGTAGTATGAAATGTGAAGAAATTTCTTTGTACAAATATCACTAGTGACAATGTGTAAAATGTTCTATGGCAGGTTACCACAAAGTTATACATTTTAGTACATCAGAACAACTGACCATTAGATTGTTGTAGTCTGTTAACATGAGGCAATAATGTATTCCCTTATGGTGCACATGTAGTAGTCATGTGATTTTCATCATGAAGAAATTGCTTCATCACAAAGAACCGGTTGCTTGTATTGGGAGAACAGATACCTCTCTTGGACATTGTTTTGTCCCATTGTTGACACAATATACAATTTGTACTGGTTACATTTTTGTTGACACAATGTACCTGTGACATCGTCGTTGACACATTGTACTTGTGACAGCATTGTTGACACACTGTAATATTCTTTACCTGTATCATCGCTGTTGTACTTTTTGTTAGGTCAATTTTTGACACATTGTACCCGTGACATCAATACTGACACATTATACCTGTGACATCATTACTGACACATTGTACCAATGTTGACATTTTACCCATGACATAATTACTGTGATTTGCTCAGTGCATGGATCGTGATATGGCTGCAATATTGCCGATGCGATGTAAAATTTTAACTCACTCACTCAGTGCATTGGACATTCTTGAAGTGGTGTACAGCATCCAACGATTTCTTCTGTAGACCTGTGTTCAAGCCTCTTGTGTATGGAATGTTTAGTAACAACTTATTTGTTTATGAATGACAGATACTCTACCAGAATTTGGAAATTACTCAGTGCCGATTGGTCAGTCAGAGGTATCAAATCACAATAACCACCTCTGATTGAAACAGATGATTGAAAGCCACATCACCCCAGAAGATAATATTTATAGAAAAGTACTTTTGTCTTAATCATTGTCGGTAGGTATTTTAAAATAATTATATGTACATTAATAGGTGACAGAGTCCCAAGTTTTGATTAATACAATATTCAAAGTATATGTGGCAATACATTTTGGGCTTGGCTAAGTTAGTGTATTTCAAGTTTTAGGGATAACAGAGAGATTGAAATTAGACCTGTTTCTAATGCCGACTCTGAGTGAGCGGGTTGACGTCAAAATACATGTAGTGACATGCGATGTAAAACTAAACCTTGCGAGGCTTGCTTATTAATATTGAGCGGTGCTCACTTCAGGCTGGCTTATGAAGTTGCTATGCTACCTACTGTCAATGCCTGTTTCATGTGCAAGTAAAGCACAATGAGTTGGAAATAAATAATATTGCACATATACAGCGCCATAATTTGTTTAAAGGCCTTGACTCAGTCTTTCCTTCATTCAAAAGGACAACCCACTGAAAACACTGGACTCAACCCATGCCACTTAACGAGTTTGCTTTCATTTTTTCATGATAGAATGGAGGTAAATAACTGTTTTTTCAATGTCGAGCTTTGTTACCTGTTGATTTAACCATGCTATATTTAAGTTTTAATTTAACTTTTGAAACCTTACGCTGCGCATTTGGTTTCAAATCCAGTTTAGCACGGCTGCATCCACAGCTAACGTAGCTCAACATTGAAAACACAGTATGTTTATTTCCTAATTAACTATACTTTTGTAACATTAATAAATGTTAAATGGATAACCTGGTAAAATTAACACGTTCTTTCTTTTAATTTTTTATATTTATGTTTAATATTAATAAGGATATATTTGTGTTGTTACATATATATCAGATATATCTTATGCTTTCATATTCCTGTATGGCATTTGTACAAATATACAATGACCAGTGATCAAAAGATAACAAACTGAAACTTCTGAGAAGAAAGTACTGACTGTGATTTCCCATGTTCAGCTGAGATATGAGGGATGTTTTGAAAACTCGTACATAGCTTACAGATTGTAAGGAACGTTTATCCTACCATATATGTGCTGTATGTAAATGGTTCAATTCAAATTGAAGTAAAATGTATTCCATTATCTGTATCTTACTAACACTTTATACCTATGTAGGTCTATTTACATCTACTGTAGGTGTACATGGTGAAAACAAAGGCTTAGAAAAATCAAAAGGAAGTCAGTAAGCATGTGACCACTATGACCATGATGCTATTAAGTTTCTGGGGGCACGGGTGGCCCAGTCGTCTAAGGTGCCACGATTCGCTGTGCAGAGTTGTGTCCCTTGGGCACGCCAGAAACCTACGATTGTGGGTTTGAACTGTAATATTGCCGAAATAGGTGTTCATTGGCACCAAAAGTGTCTTTGATTGGTTCTGATATTGAGAGTCCCAGACATACACTATATATAGGAAATGTTTCATCGTGTCTTCTACTTAACTTATCCAGAAATATATTCAGATAGCATATTGTTTGTCTGGTAGTAGACTCATGAAGACGTAGAGGATGGCATAATTGACATTGGTAGATCTAATGTGTCACATTTAGCAAGTAGTTTCCCTGCTGCAAATGTCTTTACATTCTACATTGCCCTGTAGAGGTATTGTGTGGTTGGATATTCAGTGCAACATTCTGAAGTTTCTGTATGCAACAGGTTTTGTCTGCATAGTAAGTGTTGTGTGTGTTTGGACAGCTGTATTTTACATGTATTACAACTATACAATTGTTGGTAATTTGTGTTTTACATGGTATGTAATTACATGTATGTAGTTAAAAATAAAATGATATTTTTTATCTTCAAAACAATTTGTTGAACATTTTTATTTCAACACTAATAGTCCAGTGTTCCTCAGGGCTAAGACTGTTACAGTGGTGGTCAGGTAGCCTTTGATTTGTTTGTTTGTTGTTTATCCCCGCACTCAGCAATATTCCAGCTATATGACCGCGGTCTGTAAATAATCAAGTCTGGACCAGACAATCCAGTGATTGACATCATGAGCATTGATCCACGCAATTGGGATATGATGACATGCATCAACCAAGTCAGCGAGCCTGACCACCCGATCCCATAAGTCGCCTCTTACAATGAGCACAGTCGCCTTTTACAGCAAGCATGGGTTGATGAAGACTGATTCTAACCCGGATCTTCACGGGTCCGGTAGCCTAGAAGTAAAAGTGTTGGTTGGTCATGATTCTCCACATGGGTACAAGTGTGAAACCCATGCCAGTTTTAAAGTGCTAGCCTACTGAAATGTCATGCCACAGTTCAACATGGATACACCACTCAGACACAGTATACTGACTCAAAGCTGACCAGTCCATGTTTCATCCCTGTCATGCCGAGTTCCAGGCAGGACAACATCAAGTACCATCTTTTAACATATTTTGGTTGGACACGGCCAGGGAATCGAACCCCTTGGCCTTCTGTTCTCCAGGCTCTCTGGTTTAGATGGGCACCTGAAACCAGCTCAACACACTCAAGAAAGCAATCTAGGTGCACAACAATTGTTGGAAGTAAGTGTGGAATTATTCCCCAGTATCACATGCTTGTGTAAGAGCTGGGCAAAATGTGTTTTGCAATGTGTGACCTGACTGATTGTGTGCTGCTGGACGGAGTGGATCACAGCTTATGACATTGACGACTGGTCGGTCTGGCTCTCACTTGCTTATTTACAGACCAATATTAGATATAGCTACTCATAAAACTACATTCACACATCACTATATACATGTAACAATCTTGAACGCCACGTTTTATACGCTTTGGGAGTTGATGTGAAAAACATTGCCTTGCACCTTGCACAAATACAGTGAAGAAAAAAACTCACTCCATTCACCATTGATAAACTGGGGATTTAGATCTAGTGGTTTTCGTAAGGTTATTCATACATAGATGCGTAGATATTTGATCCTTTACAAATTTTAAACCACTATATTTTTAAAGGTTTCAAACATTCCGTCGCAATGTGTTTTTTCAATCAGTTGGTGCAATTTGTTCAAACTGAAAAAATATTTTAATGGCGGCACATTTGAGTGAAAGTGTAAACAAGGGGAATTTGACTAACTCCAAAATCCAAATGTATTATTTATTGACAGTAGATTTGGAGATATGACACAAATGTGTTGGAAATTTACTATATTTTGCAAATTATTTGGGCATGGGGCAATCCAAATTGTTTTTATATCAATTCTTTTAACATGATGTTTATGTCCCTTTGGCACAGCAACTGCCTTTTGTGTAGGCCCTATGTCCAAATGGCATCCTGTTTAATTAATCACCTAGCTGTTTCAATCAGTGGTTGTTATTGTGATTTGAAACCACTGATTGACCAAACAGAAAGGAGCATTTTCCATATTGATAGGTGAATATCCACGAGCAATTTGTGATATCACCTAATCACTGCTGCAGATACAACTGGTTCTTATTTTGAAGGACGCTCGTCAAATCTTGACAAGCACCCAGTCGAAACAGGCATATTAGAGTTATGTCCCTTGGTAAATTCTGAGATGCGGAAACGAATTTGACGACAAGCAGCAGTGGATGTGTCTGTCCTCCATTCGCAATGATCCAGTTTGATCACAAGATATAACCATATTACAGGTACGAGGGGCATTATATATGAGATGATTTATCTGTGCTGTACTGTATTAGTACCGACATCGTGAAATGCACCGACCTGACTGCAGATAGCAGACAAGGCCAGATCAAGTGTGTAGCTCTAACAGCAATACTTGAACCGATGTAGCCTAAGTGATGAAAGGCTGTTACAGGACTACGACCAGCGTTTGTGGGCCTTGCTACAGTAAACACAATTTTATGATAGATCGACTCATTTCTTTTACTGATGTTCGTTTGTATATTTCATTCTGAAGATGATGAAACTGAAAAAAAACACACAACTATTTTGTGTGATTCATCCTACAAGGTTTCAGATCGTTCTATTTCTTGGAAAGGGCCCACGCTTGCCCACTTCACTGATTAGGCAATCCTGGTTGCATGTTCTCCGAAAACCTTGGAACCATAGAATCCCCAAGATGCCTTTTTTTTGGGATCTTATAATTAGGACAAGCAATGTCATAAATCTATAGAAAGAATTTCCCAAATTGGAAGTTTTTTTCTTGTTTGAGAAAGGTAGACAAGTAGATCTAGATCTAGTGCACTCATTTACATGTGTGTCTGTTTTTCCTTTCTAATTGGCTTATATTAAATGTTACATAGATTTCTATTCTTTATTCATTGTTTAAATGTCTTTAAATTATACAAAAAGAATTGGTTCAGTTGTATGACAGGATAAGTATTGCAGATAAGGAAAGACTTGTCATTACTTATTAAGCTGTTGCTGCCTCCCATGAGTTGTGGTAAGGCCTTCCTGGACCCACTTGCACAAAGCGATCTTAGCGCTAAGATGATCGTAACTCCCATACTTTAACATAGGCTTACAATAGTCTTAGCGCTAAGATCGTTTTGTGCAATTGGCCCCTGATATTACAGGATGCTGAATTGATTTAGATGGAGACGTAGTAGACAACATGTCTATCATGAGTCTTTCAGATACGAAATAAGATGCTCTTAAATCGGAAAATCAACTGTATCCCATGTACAAAAACATCTCCAGCCAGTTGATAGAGAGCCAGCGGGTTTTGTTTCTGATGGAGATGTAGTGTCAGAGCAGATGTCAGTGTTGTCCATGTCAACAATGTTGAGGCCAATGGTGCCATTATGGCTGAAAAGAGAACAGTTTACTTTACACTCATTCTGCTCTTTGACATTCCAAAATAATATGCCCGCCTATCTGGTCTAGTAGAGCATCCGCCCGGAGAGCGGAAGGTCCGGGGTTCGATCCCTGGCCACGTCATACCAAAAGACGTTAAAAGCTTGTATTTGTTGTTACAAGGACTGGTCGGCTCGGAATCAGTATGAGTTGGGTATTCATGTTAAACTGCAGCATGGAATCTCAGCGAGCTAGCACTATAAAATCGGCATCAGTCTGGACTAGTACAAGCAGCCACACACACACACACACACACACATGAAACTATGCTTGTCGTAAGAGGCGACTAACGGGATTGGGTGGTCAGGCTCATTGATTTAGTTGATGCATGTCATCGTATCCCAATTGCGTGGATAGATGCTCATGATGTCAGTCACTGGATTGTCTGGTCCAGACTCGATTATTTACAGACCGCCCTCATATAGCTGGAATATTGCTGAGTGCGGCGTTAAACAACAAACAAACATGCCTGCACGTCTCTATATAAATGCAATAATCTTGAACATGATGTTAAACCCCATTTCCCATCACCTCACCTTGATTGAAATACTATATAGCAGCAAACTTCAAAGACCCCAGGCTTTATAGCCTTGTAAAGGACAGAATATGTTAACAGTGTATATCTAGCCACTAGTGCTCCACGTCTTGTCATATTATGCAAGTAGTGAAAATACAAAACAGTTGGACAGTTGAGAGCATTGGAGCTGTCATTAGTTGAAACATCTTTAGGTTAACATCATAGTGTTAATGCCCTTATGGATGACTAATACAATACTCGTAGGCCTTATTATATTATGTGGTGTAATTAACAGTCGTATAAACAATATGAATCCATTTTCATTTCAGATACGAAGGAAAAAGCAGACCCTACTATAATGCTGGCCCAGTCAAGTAGCGCAGAGGTGTTTTTTGATAAAATTCGACAGGAGCTTCGAGTGACCAGTGTTCATCACTGTAACAGCCTCAAGTCCCTGGGAAAGATCATAGGAGCAGTGACTGTAGCGTTTCTGGAGGAAGAAGCTAAATATGATACTGGTATGACATGGTCTGACTTTCTTAATGCATACTCCTATATTATGTGGGTATTCTGAGAAGAATATGGAACTATTTAACTATTAAGATGATCATTGATTGCAACTTGATTGCACTGTGTATAAAATATAAAAAGTGTCAGCATTGATAGTACTTTCTTTCAGCAGTTTTCCATTGATGTAAATTAGTATGAAACCTAGACTGCCCAGTGCTAGAGTACAGAAAATATACAGGTGGCGCACGTATCAGTATATTCATCACTGTGGTCCAATTGTGCTGTGCTTCCTGTAAAACATGCTAACAAGAGTTAACTAACCATCCTGTCACTGCCTACATTCAAGAACACATAATAATATGTATATATAATAAACTCCTTTACAGGTTATGCCTAGTTAACATGGTGTCCAATAATACGTTTATAGCCATATACTCACCACCAAACATGAATACCATGTTAGTTAATATTTGAAGAATTACTCATATTCAAGAGATATTAGATTGGTCTGATGTACAAACGAACATACTGGTATGTTGTGTGAACTGATGCTCATGAATGGGTCACATGTGACATCGCAGATTCAGGACTCCAGATACACCATTTGTCTCATGCAGGATTAGCATGTGAAGCCTGTAAATCATGCATAGTTAATGTGTCTGGTAATGACATTTGACAAACCAGGTAAGAGATGGTGTTTGTGTATTGCAGATGACGCTGACGAGGTGCAGAGCTCCGACCAGGTGTCCCAGTTCTTGCTGGACCGAAGCAAGGTCTGGGGAGGTATCCCAGCCTCCCTCTCCTTCATCCCCATGCCAGGCTCCTCCAAATATGGAGATGCCATCCCACAGCAGCTCAGTCCTGTGTCACGGTCAGATAGTGAGGTGGATAGCGTTCCGCAGGCTCCTTCCAGGGTGAAGTCGGAGACAGGCAGCTGTAAGAGATCCGTTCCTGAGATTGTGTCAAGTGCCAACGACCTGTGTGAGTTGTCTGTTCCAGAAAGGAAGAGCAAGGGAGAAGGTGCACAGCCATCTACAACTGGAAACAAGAAACCTCCTTTTAGAGACTCATCTAGTTTTCCAAGAAAAGCAGTTGGTGGACCCTGCTGTGACTCATTGGACAGATACAGCGAAGACTGTAGGTCAGTTGAGGCATCTTCATCTCATGTCAGTAACCATGGTAACATTGAAAGGGATCACAAGAAATTGTCTAGTCCATCTGTGTCAAATAGTGGCTTCTCTCACAGAAAAGCTTTGTGTGGTAAGGATGTCCGAACTTTGCAGTATTCTGCTGCAGCAAAAGAATCCAGTAGATGTCATTCAAGTGATAATGAACACTCACAGAACGGCGCCTCTAAACAATTTGGTCATATTTTGTCAACGCCTCAATCGTTTATGACTGATGATGAACATATTGAGCAACGACCCTTTCCTAAGAATGTCAGACAGTGTAAGTACCTCCCAGAGGAATCTCACGGCCAGGACAGACTTGACTGTCATGTAGAGGACGTTCTGATTAAGGCTGAAGTATATGATGATTTGTGCAACTCTAGCGTCAACATGGAGGACTCGACTGCAGGAGACAACAAAGATGATGACAGTGATGATCAAGATGAGGACATGCTAGAGGAGTGTGATATCAGCAGCCAGGACCACAGTGCTCTGTTCCGACAGTCGGATCTATCGTTAAGTACCTATGCTCTTGGAGAGATGGATTCCCCCTTCATGCAGCCTTATCCCACCTCTGTCCACGGTGAAACAACATTCCCTGGGATTCCAGTCATGGATCCATTGAAGTCTGCTCCAGCAAGTTCCGTTTTTCCTCATGGAGCATCTCCCTCAGCAGGATCTGTGTTGAGATGGAAGAACTTTGTAGGGCATGGGGAGTCTATGCCACATATTGATTCCTCATCCTTGCATGGGCAGACGTCATCTTTCCTGCCTCAGTATCAATCATCATTATCTCGCTTGCATTCAAAACCCCCCAGGAAGAAAAAACCCAACTTTCCGACATGCGCTCTGTGTAATGCTGAGATCAGAGACAAGAACGACTTTGCAGCCCATGCATCCTTACACAGTGTAGACTACCAGCAAAACTGTCCAGTCTGCCTTAAGATCTTCTCCAACAGGGCCAACTTGTTGCGACACGCTTCCCTGCATATCCTGGGTGTGCTGTACCAGTGTCCGATCTGCTGCAGGATGATCAAAAGGGGAGATAATTTCCAAGTCCATATGAGGAAGCAGCACCCCGGCCAGAGTGTCAAGATGGGCAGAAGTCTGTCAGGGCAGGAGCCAGGGAGGGCCAAAATTGTATACTCTGGGACACCCAGCTCGGCAGCTTCTGAAGCTCCTAGCAGCTTATGTATTGGAAGACCTGGCAGCCGCTCGGGAGTCCGACCTAGGTATCTGTCAGAGGGTGACGTCAGCAGAAACAGAGTGCAAGCGGACTCCAGCTGTAGTGCCCAAACTGAAGCACCTGATTTCATTGATCAAACCACCTCGGATTATTTGTGTATTTTTTGTGCCAACAGGTTCATGTCTTCCAGTTCCCTTGCTATTCACATGCAGGATGTGCATGGGAGGTTCTCCTCCGTGAAGAGTAGATCCCGACTCGGTGTGCTATCATTGTCCTCAGATTACCCTGTTGACCTGGAGCAGCCACCTTGGTCAGCCGGCACCAAGGTCGTGGGCAAAGGGCCGGAAGTAGATCAGACTGACTAGCTCAACAGCCTTTGTTATTCTTGTGTTGTCAAGATGTAATGAAGTGAAATCTCCTGCTTCCATGGACAAACGATGGTGTGATACATGTGAAACTTAGTCTAATGTTTTCTGAGGGGTAGCAGTTTCAGTCTTGTAAATGTTTCTTATACAGTGATGGCATGCTACTCAAACAAACTCAAAGAACACCTGATTTTCCGATGGCCATGACAGATTAACTATTAGTCATATGAAAAGATTTAGAGTTCTTTAACTTCTTTTGAGTGTTATATGTTGTTAAATAACTTCATTCCTAAGTCTTCCATGTATCATAATGTAAGTTTGTATTCCTAACTTATTACTTCAGTATTTAATATCTCTTGAATACGCCTTTGTTTGATGAGGTCGATATTAGTTGCGCTGCTATAATGGTGCAGGTTTTGATTCCATAAGGACATATCAACTCTGCACAGTGGATGTATTAGGCTTAAAAAATAATAGTCTTGGTTCTCAGGCTCCGCCCGCATCATCATAAAGTCATCCGCACGTTTTGTTTTAATTTCCATTTTTTTTAAAAACATGAAAAAATCCTAATACTTAAAAATAATCCAATCCAAGATAGCACACAGTTACTTCCCTTTACATGCGCACTGCTTTACACCGCATCTCATGTTATGGTCATAGCAGCAATAGGAGTTTGTATGCTTGTTTATGTAGGGAGGCCCTTTCCCAGGTTGATGGTTCACAACTAAATATTTGGTTACATACTAGTTTGAACAAGCCACACCATAAAAACCGCCTGTCCTTGCTATATTTTAAAAAATCATTGCCTGAGAGCCATTCTTTTATTCGTTTAAGCCTAATACATCTACTGTGCAGAGTTGATGTGTCCATAATCTGACTGTTGCCTTGATGTCAGTCTTTATGTGAACATTCAGCAGGGTGAATCTAATGTCAGGCTATTTGATGATAAGGCAGAGTTCAAAATTACTTGAAGTGAGTGAGTGAGTGAGTTAGGTTTAACGCCGCTTTTAACAGTATTCCAGTTATATCACAGCATGTCAGCTTAATGTGGGAGGAAAGCCCGAAGTGATGCATGTCTCAGACGTTTACCACTTCGGTGAAACCCACGAGTGCAGGTATGGTGCTGACAAACCTAGAAACATAATCGGGGCGAACCGGGATTTGAACCCACCATCATAGGTTTCTGGCGTGCCCAAGGGACGCAACTCTGCACAGCGAATCGTGGCATCTTAGATGACTGGGCCAACCGTGCCCCAAAAATTACTTGTATGAAAGTGTCAATGGCCTGATTAAAAATCATAATGTCATGAATAAAATAAGTTTCTGGTGCTTAAAGCGCACACTTCGAAAACACATTTTGTTTAATAAACATACCTTCTGAGTCTTTTATGCTTTGTATATTGTCAAGCTGGAGATAAACGTACATCAGCACATGTCAAACACATCAAAAATGATGAACATACTCGGCTAAATGAGCAAAAGTTCAAATCACCTATTGCCTTTTTCAATGAAAATAATGGTTATGCTTAAGAAAATAAAAGAATTGGCTCTTTGGCAATGGCTTTTGAAAATATAGTGTGGGTGGGCGGGTGTCGTTTTTTGGTTCAAGTATTGAAATATGTAACCAAATTTTGTTTACATTAATTTCAGTGAAATCATGTTGTTCTTAAGTATTGTAGCATTTCACTGGCGGGCTCATGTGTTCGAGACACGGAATATTTCAAGATTATTTTAAGAAAGAAAAAAAAAAAAAACGTGCGGCGGATTTTATGATGCTGCGGCCGGTGCCTGAGAACCAACACTATTATTTTTTTAGCTTTATCACCCGTAAATCACAAAGGGCACACCTCAACATCCTTACAGACCTCACTTGAGGTTCAGAAGCAAACCATGCTTGTGGTAAGAGGCGACTAATGGGGTCAGGTGATCAGGGTCGCTGACTTGGTTGATGCATATCATTGTATCCCATTTGCATGGATCGATGCTCATGATATTAATCACTGGATTGTCTGGTCCAGACACGATTATTTACAGACCGCCGTCATATAGCTGAATAATTGCTGAGTGCGGCGTTAAACAACAAACAAATGAAAATTAAAATGAGGTTCAGAACATGACACACTGCTTGTAAGGACATCAGGAATATCTCTATTCGTGTGACCTAGTAATATGAAGTTTGGAGAGGATTTCTTTTAACCAGACCATTAAATGATGGCAGGTTATTATTACTGTATCTGACAAAAAACATCCGTCAGTCAGGGAGTTTGCTAGAGACAAAGGCTCTCTGTATTATAGCCTTATCAGTGTGGTAATATTAAACATTGTGATGATAGTCCTGTGACATATTTCCAATGTACGCCAAGAAACCAGTAATGGAAACCAACTTAAGCACTGGAGGTGGCTGTCTTTCATTGGTTGTGTTGACAATACATTGCCTCCAGCTTTCAGTTGATTTGCTTGATGACTTAGGTTTGTCCATTAGGACTCAATGTCAATTCATTGAAATGATTAGTTAGGTCTGTTAGTTTGATCTAACCATTTCACCAATAAGACATCTAGGTCCGAGTGATCTTACCTATTTAAGCCATGGCTCACAACCTCTGCACCGAACTTGCTGAAATAACACCATATTTTGTACCAGTCCACTATTGGAGTGCGAGTAATTCCTACCTGTCTATCCACTATTGGAGTGCTAGTAGTTCCTACCTGTCTATCCACTATTGGAGTGCTAGTAATTCCCTCGTCTCTATCCACTATTGGAGTGCTAGTAATTCCTACCTGTCTGTCCACTATTGGAGTGCTAGTAGTTCCTATATGTCTATCCACTATTGGAGTGCTAGTAGTTTCTACCTGTCTATCCACTATTGGAGTGCTAGTAATTCCCTCATCTCTATCCACTATTGGAGTGCTAGTAATTCCTACCTGTCTATCCACTATTGGAGTGCTAGTAGTTCCTATATGTCTATCCACTATTGGAGTGCTAGTAGTTTCTACCTGTCTATCCACTATTGGAGTGCTAGTAATTCCCTCATCTCTATCCACTATTGGAGTGCTAGTAATTCCTACCTGTCTATCCACTATTGGAGTGCTAGTAGTTTCTACCTGTCTATCCACTATTGGAGTGCAAGTAATTCCCTCATCTCTATCCACTATTGGAGTGCTAGTAATTCCTACCTGTCTATCCACTATTGGAGTGCTAGTAGTTCCTACCTGTCTATCCACTTTTTGGAGTGCTAGTAGTTCCTACCTGTCTATCCACTATTGGAGTGCTAGTAGTTCCTACCTGTCTATCCACTATTGGAGTGCTAGTAGTTCCTACCTGTCTATCCACTTTTTGGAGTGCTAGTAGTTCCTACCTGTCTATCCACTATTGGAGTGCTAGTAGTTCCTACCTGTCTATCCACTTTTTGGAGTGCTAGTAGTTCCTACCTGTCTATCCACTATTGGAGTGCTAGTAGTTCCTACCTGTCTATCCACTATTGGAGTGCTAGTAGTTCCTACCTGTCTATCCACTATTGGAGTGCTAGTAATTCCTATCTTTCTATCCACTATTAGAGTGCTAGTAATCCCCACCTGTCTGCTATTGGAATGCTAGTAATTTTTATCTGTCCACTACAAGATCCGGTTTAGGCGGTTAACGGGGTTGGGTGGTTAGGCTCACTGACTTGGTTGATGCATGTCATCGTATCCAAGTTTCATAGATCGATGCTCATGATGTCAATCACTGGATTGTCTGGCCCGACTCAATTATTTTCAGACCACCATAATAAAGCTGGAATATTGCAAATAAGGCAATGTTTCTAACAGATCACGATCTGAAAAATACTATCATGAAAGTGTATCCCATGGATAAGCTGACCCCTTTCTACAAGTCTTTTTCCGGGTCCTCAAAATTGGGCTTATCTGTGGACATATACGGTACAAGATGTAAGAAACAACAAAACACTGGAGCAACCACATATGCAAACTGTCATTATGAAACAGCAGGCTGGTTTATTGGATGACCAGACTGGGGTAAGGCAATGTAAAATGGAAACACCATTTGGAACTGCTGTTAACACTGATTATTGTTTAAAGGACTGACCACAGTTCTTTATAGTTGGAGGATAAGTAGGATAATGTGAAAATAATAATAATAGCTTCTTATTTTTCAGATATTTTTCGTTTGAATAATGTTTTCACCTGTATATTCAAGCCCTTCAAACAAGCATCATTACACACAGATCCATAAACCCTCATCCTACAAAACACTGATGTTATCAGTCTCTGAAGACACAACTTAATGAGCGTCTTACAACAAAAATTAAGACATCTTGAAAATTCAAAAAGGTATCACACATGACCATCCATAATAGGAACTAAGTTATGGAGCAAGTGCCATACTCTTCACTGACCCATGTGCATAACTCACCCCTTTCCTGTCCCAGTGTACTCGAGTGGTCAAGGAAATTAAGCAGAGTGCAGATTACCCACGTTCTAGGTAGCTCCTTGACTAATTCTATAAAATTATTTACACCTGCATGGATACATAAATTAGCAGGTATTATTACTTCAGCATTATAACTTGAGCGTTATGGAGAATTACCTACTGAGGCATTATGAAGCATTAGAACTTGGCCATTGTAGGGCATTAACTACTGTGCCATTATAAAGCATTATAACTTGAGCGGTATGGAGAATTACCTACTGAGGCATTATGAAGCATTATAATTTGAGTGGTATGGAATATTACCTACTGAGGCATTATGAAGCATTATAACTTGAGTGGTATGTAGAAGTACCTACTGAGGCATTATGAAGCATTAGAACTTTAGTGGTATGGAGAATTACCTACTGAGGCATTATGAAGCATTATAACTATAGCATGTATAGTGGTATTGAGAATTACCTACTGAGGCATTATGAAGGATTATAATTTGCGCGGTATGGAGAATTACCTACTGAGGCATTATGAAGCATTATAACTTGAGTGGTATGGAGAATTACCTACTGAGGATTATGAAGCATTAGAACTTGAGCGGCATGGAGAATTACCTACTGAGGCATTATGAAGCATTAAAACTTGACCGTTGTGGGGCATTACCAACTGAGGCATTATGAAGCATTACACATGGGGCATTATGAAGCATTACAACTTGAGCATTGTGGAGCAATATCCACCAAGGCATTATGGCGCATTCCACCTGGGGCATTACATATCATTACAACCGGGGTGATGACACTTTATAGAACAGTATTAGTTAGTGGAATGTTAGTACCATAGTTATGGAATAGTAAATTGTAAGTTGATTTAACTGGATTTTGCTTTTTTTTTATTGGTTATGGAACAGTGTTACCTTCGTGGGGTCATATGTATTGAATCTTGAATTGTAAGTTCATATAACTGGATTTTGCTCTTGTTTGATTGGTTGTTGCAGACAATTTGGTTTGTGATTAGTTATACAAGCATGATTGATATTTTTTATGTACTGCCATGTATGCATAGTTACCTTTGGGCATTATGAAGGATTGATAATGGGGCATTATGAAGGATTAATACAGGAGTATTATGAAGGATTGATACAGGGGCATTATGAAGGATTGATACTGGGGCATTATGAAGGATTAATACAGGAGCATTATGAAGGATTGATATAGGGGCATTATGAAGGATTGATACAGGGGCATTATGAAGGATTGATACAGGGGCATTATTGAGATGATTTTGGGGCATTATGAATGATTGATACAGAAGCATTATCAATGATTGACACAGGAGCATTATGGAGGATTGATACAGAGGTATTATGGAGGATTGGTACAGGGGCATTATGATGGATTGATACTGGATCATTATGAAGGATTAATACAGGAGCATTATGAAGGATTGATACAGAGGCATTATGAAGGATTGATACAGGAGCATTATGGAGGATTGACGCATGAGCATTGTTGAAGACTGATGCATGGAACAGGGAATTCGAATAGGGTACTGGAACTGGGTGACTATTAAGAACGGAGCAGTAGGCAGCATAACCAACGGGGTATTTATGGAACATTACAACTGGGCATTATCGGGCATTACAACTGGGCATATTTGGGCATCTCAACTGGGCATTATTGGGCATCACAACTTGGCATTATTGGGCATTACAACTGGGTCATGCACGGGGTATTATGCCTGGGGTGTATTTAGAGCATTAGAAATATTGAGAGACGTTGGAAATATATGACGTATTCCGAACAACTTGAAACATCTCTAGAAACAGTTCACTGCAAGGGTAAGTTCCCCACGGGAATAACAAGAAATAGAAAACACGATACACATCTTTGTAGAAAAATCACTTGAACACGGATAAAAACAGCAATGTCAAAATTTAACGGTAACAAACGAGTTCTGATACATAACATAAATAAAGATCGTTCACGAAGTGTACATATGTAGATAGGACTGTCGACGCTCATCTAAAACACGACTTAAAATTCACTCAACAAAGGTAAGATATATCATTCTATTTGGTAACAACCATACACTACACATACACTGACAAATGTCAATGTCTTTGTGTACCGATTCGGCAACAAGATGAAACGTACACGCCAAAGGTAACGGGTATATCACAATCCAGGTCTCCCTGCACAGAGGTAGAAGCAAGCACTCCTGAAAGCCTGTACACCTTGTAGCCACTCTCAAGCATCCACAACGCCATCACCCAGAAGGCCGTCACGCTGAATGACATCCCACTGAACGTCATCACTCTGATAGACTTCTTCGGGACATACCCGGATGTAATTGGTCACCATTAGAGACTGGGTTACTGTTAGGGTACAAGAAACATGTTTAGCAGAGGGTTACTAGGTTACAAGTAGGGTACAAAAATATTCACGGTTTGTCAGGAGGTACAGGGTTTTTATATGGGTACAGCCTTACAAGCAGTAACAGAAACTTGTAGGCATTTAAAAGGACGTTACACGACTGCGCCGGGTTACTTCAGTGATGGTCATATCATCACGAGTTACTGGGCTGATGAAACGACAGAGTTAAGCAATGAAACTGCATTTGCTAGTTTTCAATGAACCGTATTTGCTAGTTTTCTGCACTGAAAGAGATAAGCATGTGACCGGAGGTTCCTGGGTTCCTGGTAGAGTCCAAGCGGTTTACCGGAAGTTACAGGGATAACTTTTAGGGAACGAGTAATGTATGTGATAGATTCATGCAGTGAAGCGGTGTTTGTATTGGATACTACAGAAATAAAAGGGATTCGTACGTTTGATGTTATTACATGACCCGTGATTACTGCATGAACTCGGACAGACACTAGACCGAAAGTCATGGGCAGTATTTCAACTTCACCATGTTGTTTCAGATTGAAGTGGGAGGAAATCCCAAAGTGAAGCAGAGGTTTATCGCTTTGGTGAGTACGGGTATAGTGCTGACAAGCCGAGGATCAACGGATCCCGACACGATAAGGGACATAACTCTGCGATTGCCACACCTACATCACTTGAGTTAGCAGGCTCAGGAAATCACTTCATATGAAAAGATAAAAATGTTCATGGTTACTGAAACTGTAACATGTACAAGGGTTTACTCTGTCACGGGTGATGGAAAGTACCACGATAATACGATGGCCCAGGCAAGAAAAGAGATAAATAGAATTGTTTCACGACCACTTGTAACAATGCCTTCCCGGAATGCTGCACCGGAACTGGCTGTAACACTGAGTGGTCCTTTGAGGGCATCCGAGGCAAGGGAGTTAACCGACTATAAAAGTCCAGTTTCCACCCTTGCCGAACTAGGCTGCAATTATGGAGTTACATTATGGCTGGGCTGACGAGTCTATGCATAGTCAAATCAAAATCGCGTAACGAACTAGACATCCGGTTCGTACACGACATGGATTTCAACGTGAAGATTTCGGCTGCAGTATTTACAAAGCATGTGTACCGCCAACTGAGCGTCGACAGATATTTTGCAAATTCTTTTATGTTTTTAATCAAGGTGTTCACGTAATTTTATGCACATCGCGGGGTAAGACCCGTTTTATTACAATATAGATCTTGATTATCGATCAGATCGTCTTTACAGGGCGCCGCCATTTTGTTTGATGGAAATTCATGTGATATGAGAGATGTACTCTGATTGGTCACTAGGAGGAACATTGAAGGGACGTAACTCGTAATAGCCACTGGTGGCGCTACGATCGAGCATAGAAATTCCAGCCTAGTTCGGCAAGGGTGGAAACTGGACTTTTATAGTCAGTTGACGCCCTTGCCGTGGGAAGATGCTTTGAGGGCTACAGTCACTTTGTATTCATACAATCGGTACATAAGATGCCTTTGATATGTCGTTCCGTCCACTGTGTCGTATCCTGGTTGTAACCCTTCAAAACATCAATGGAACCAATTTCCATGGTAACACCTTTTCAATAACACGTAAGTAAAAGCGATGATATTGCACCATATTCTGCCAAGGCAGGCTGACCGGAATCATTGGCTGTTATGTTGTACAGGTGTGTTGTGTAGGGAAGCGGCTGCCCGGGAGTGCCAACGGGAGTTCCAGGGAGTGCCAATGGGAGTTCCAGGGAGCGTCAAGTCCTAGCGTGTTGGGTACTGATCCTCTAACCCCTGACTCGTGTTTTCACCCCGTATTTACCTTCACCCTGCATACAGTAACGCACATTAGTATACGTTGCGAAAGTAGTACCATGCAGTAGAGTCCCCATGATGTAATTATAGAATCACGTATAATGAATGATCAATTACTCCGGCATGTCGACGCTTCAGGAGCGCCTGTTGGTATCAAGCCTGTCTTACCACATCCGGAGTACACTGGCAAAGTCAGTTTGTGATGATGAGGATACCACGAAGTAGTACATGTATATTAAATAAGGCAACCTACGTTATACGGAATCGCCGCTATAGCACAAACAGTCCTCAATCTTTACTCTACTCCTCGGAAAAGCAAATATCGCACCATTTCGTTCGTATACCACGACAAGGCCTCACTATAACGTGTTTCCGCGAGCAAGGCAAGAAGACTGGAATCGCCCGACGTGGAACATCAGCAGATGGCGCGTTTTACCGAGGAGATACAGTCATTAGCTGCTCATGGGTGTGTTCTTTCCTTGGTGTTCTTCATCCACCTTGACATTGGTGTCGGTGTGACAATACTTGAACATCTTCAGTTCTCATGCACGTGTCGCAGACTCCTGAGAATTTAACACACAGCCACACACCAAGACGCATCTCTGTCCCATGCAGCGTTGACAAGAAGCGACATGCTTTGGTTATATGTCCAGTCTATACCTGGAGGAGCTGCTAAGATATTTCACAAAACGTTGGCGAACATTGTTTCTGAGCTTGTAAGTTGGCTTTCCTTCGTATGGACTCTGTGGAGTAGAAGACGGAGGATAACTAGGTGCACAGATACATGCTCACGGACATATATAAGTCAGAGAGGTAGCGTAGCGTGGTAAAACATATAAATTTAAAGAGGCTGTAACATGGGGTTTGGTTGGTTTAAGGTATTAACATGGATAGTGGTTGGTGTAGACTTTGTGACATAAAGAATAGATAGTGTAGACTTTTTAACATGGAGAATGGTTGAGGCCTCACCTGCTAATTGTCTCTTGTCTACACTGACTAGAGCCTCGAACAGCAGTTTGAGAACATTCTCGTCCTTTCTCACTCCGTGCAGCCAGATCATCAGTAGCCTGTAGCCATGCTCCTTGTAACTGTTAGGACCTGCACAGACATGGGCACATGTAATAGTTTCACGATGTTCTAGGGAGAGCTACTCGTGTGCTGGTGTTCTAGGAAGAACCATCCGTGTTCCTCTGTTCCAGGAAGACTGAACCATATACTGATGGTCGAAGACCCACCCGTGTATCGGTGCTCTAGTAAGACCCATCCGTGTTCCTCTGTTCCAGGAAGACCGAACCATATACTGATGGTCGAAGACCCACCCGTGTATCGGTGCTCTAGTAAGACCCACCCGTGTTCCTCTGTTCCAGGAAGACTAAACCATATACTGATGTTCTAATAGCCACCCATGTATCGGTGCTCTAGTAAGACACACCCGTGTTCCTCTGCACCAGGAAGACTGAACCATATACTGATGTTCTAAGACCCACTCGTGTATCGGTGCTCTGGTAAGACACACCCGTGTTCCCCTGTTCCAGGAAGAGCGAACCGTATACTGATGGTCGAAGACCCACCCGTGTATCGGTGCTCTAGTAAGACCCACCCGTGAACCTACATTCCAGGAAGACTGAACTATATACTGATGGTCTAAGACCCACCTGTGCATTGGTGCTCTAGTAAAACCCACCCGTGTATCAGTGCTCTAGTAAAACCGACCGTGAACCTATGAAGACCAACCTGTATACTGGTGTTCTATAGATCTGATATGTTCTGGTGTGAACCTCCACTGGACTGCAAGCTTCTTCCAGTCGTACTGCTTGAGCTGTTTTGTGGCGAGTTTCCACATCACCTCCTTCATCTGCGAGGCTGCAGGGTGGGCAAGACGACGGAGGTACTGGTGCGGGTCCACGTAGCCGAGGTCCATGTCGTGGTAGTCCTGATACAGACAGAGAGTGGATGGATGTCGTTTAATGCCAGCGATATTCGTGCTACATCAAGGCGGCATGTACATAATCGAGTCTCCACCTGGGAAACCAATGTAGGGGAAAGTCCGCGGTGATGCTGCTCTTACACTTGTACCACTTAAATGAAACCTACGAGCACGGGTATATTACTTACAAACTAATGATCATAATCAGGGCGAATCTCGAGGATCATATGATCATGGAACTCCTCCGGGACGCAACTTTGTACAGCAAATTGAGATGACTGGGCCAGCCAACTTGACAAAGTCTAAAGGCTTTAAAAGTATTCCTTAAAGGAGAGAATCAAATCATGAGTCTTAGCAGCGTTGGTGAACATGGTTGATGGTTAGGATGAAGCGCCACTTATAACACTCACCCTCGCTATGGCGTAGTACCTATCTGCTTTGATGATCATGTCTACTATGGCGACAAAGCTCCCCCTAGCGGCAAGTTGGAGAGCCGTCTTACCCGTCTGGAATTCAACAATATATTCAATCAGATCCGTCCTTGATCGGCCGTCAACATAGAACGTACATATGGCTGACTATGTCCTATGTGTGGTGTAGCTGTTCCAATGCACACATCTCGACTTTCATGCTAAACCGTCCATCTGCTTTGTGTATGACTACTGTATGATATTTGTCTGGCAACTAATGCATCTTCTCTAGTTTGTGCTACTACTGTCTGCTTATCTGCCGTGTGTGTGACTATTGTCTGACCGTCTATTGTGTGCGTGACTTCTGTATAATTGTCTCCAGTGTTCATGGCCCCTGTCTGTCTCCAGTGAGCTTCTCTGGTGCGTGCAACTGCTGTCTGATCGCCCCACATTTTCTGACTATACTGTCTTATCACTTCCACTGTACTGACCGGCTCATCTGTTGCTGAACGTCCACAATGTGCGACATCTATCTGACCCCCACTGTGCCAGGCAAAAGAAAGTACACACCCATGTTTGATGGTGGCAAAAAAATATGAAATAAACGAGAAATGGTTATTCGATAATGATGTATTTTATACCGTTACCGGTATCCTAGTTGTGTTTTGAACCTAACGATAGCAGTGTTTCGACGACTGTCTTCAGCCTCGTAACATTTGGATAATGTTTCTGATTTATTAGTCAAATCCAATTTTCAAGTGTATACTTTCTTTTGCCCGGCAGTGTCTGTGACGTCCCGGAAGCCCCACCTTCTCTCTGGCCTCGAGACTAGCTCCACCGGCCAGCAACACCTCCACCACGTCCAGGTAGCCGTTCTCCACCCCCACGTGTAGCGCCGTCTGGAGACGCTGCCAAACAGATACACACGCCTGCATATACACACAACGTAACTATGAACAAGTATCTATACGCTGAAAATCCCTTTAGGACAAGGAATCAGTATCCCTGTGCCTTTCTATTCAGTTCAAGTCTGCGGTCCATTCTCTTTACTTCATATGAATGTTCCAAAGTACAGGTTGTAGAGTTTGAGAAATGCCAATTAGATATCCCAAACATGTTCCAGTGTTGACATATTCCAAACGTGTTTCAGTGTTTTGATATCCCAAACGTGTTTCAGTGTTGACTTATCCCAAACGTGTTTTAGTGTTGACATATCCCAAACGTGTTTCAATGTTTTGATATCCCAAACGTGTCTCAGTGTTGACATATCCCAAACATGTTCCAGTGTTGACATATTCCAAACGTGTTTCAGTGTTGGCATATCCAAAACGTGTTTCAGTGTTAACATATTCAAAAGATGTTTCAGTGTTGACATATCCCAAACGTGTTTCAGTGTTGACATATCCCAAACGTGTTTCAGTGTTGGCATATCCCAAACGTGTTTCAGTGTTGAGATATTCCAAAGATGTTTCAGTGTTGAGATATTCTAAAGATGTTTCAGTGTTGAAATATACCAAACCGGTTTTAGTAATTCAGAAATGACCCCCGCTACCCCACTTTCACTGCTTACCTATTATCAACAGGTTTTAGAGAAAAGACACACCAACATGTTTACCATTTACAATATATTCAGTTGAATAACTTACGTGATTAGGAAGATCTAGTTCGCAGTTACTCTCAACAAGCACCAGAGCTACTTCTTTGTGGTTGGCTAAAGCTGCCGTGTGTAAGGCGGTATTCCCCTGCTAAAATGTAAAACATCCAAGCATTGATTCACACAGCAACACCGGTCCGTACAGTACAACGCAGCACCCTGTGTTCAGGATTCATACCTCAGTGGAACTGGGTGAGCGCAAGGGAGTTATAAAAGTTTCCTTGCCGAACAAGGCTGGAATTCCCAGGCTCGATCGTAGCGCCAACAGTTGCATTTCCTTCAAACAAAATGGCGGCTCCCAGGCATGACGATCTGATCGATAATCTATATTGAAAAAAACCCAGGTCGTGTCCCGCGAAGTGCATCAAATCACCTGAACACCTTGATTAAAAACATGAAGGATTTGGAAAATATCTGTCGACGCCTAGTTGACGGTACACGCGCTTTGCAAATCCTCCAGTCGACCGAAATCTGCACGTTGGAATTGCAGGCAAGTTCGGCAAAGGGTGGAAACTGAACTTTTATATTCAGTTAGTTACCTTGACTCGGGAAGATGGTGTGAGAGTGAGTGAGTGAGTATGGTTTAACGCCGCTTTTAGCAATATTCCAGCAATATCACGGCGGGGACACCAGAAATGGGCTTTACACATTGTACCAATGTCGGGAATCGAACAGGGTCTTCGGCGTGACGAGTGAACGCTTTAACCACTGGGCTACCCGACCGCCCCTAGACATTCAGAACAAAAGCTGATGATGTTAGGCTGTTCAACCAATACCCATTCTCGCATCTCCGCCAAGCTTTAATTACTAATCGGACAAGAGATAAATGTGAGACTAAATACAGTCTAGATTTGAAGAAGTTAGAAGTAAAAATACTTACAAAGTTTTGAGCATTAGCATTGCATCCGTATTTGAGGAGGCTCTGGCAGACATCCACGTTGGCATGCATTGCCGCCAGGTGGAGCGGAGTGACTTCACGCTGCAAGCAAACATGGCGGCCGTTACACATGCGACGTAACTTTCAACAGTGAGATATCCACATTAAACACACAAAATGACAGTATTTTACGATAACATACCAAAAGCATTAACTAAATACAAATGAAATACTCTATTTGTCTAAATATATTAACATGATTATTTCATGATACTAAATGTGTATTTCACCCTCTCTTAATGACCCTATGATTTCAAGCTAAAAATACCAAATTTGGCGTGTGTGGCAAATATCTTCTCATCTCGTAACCTAAACATTTGACATGTTTATGCCATGACATGTCCGACATGTTATTTGAAAGAAAAGTAAACTATTCTATTTATTTTGATGCCGAGTAATACTCACAACAGTCTCGGCATTGGCACTGGCCGTGTAGTCGAGGAGGAGGTCAACGACCTCTCTATGGCCGTTCTCGGCGGCAGCATGCAGGGCGGTTCTACCCTCCTACAGCAGCAGAAACAAAGTGATTTCAACGCAAAAAATGAACTACCCATGCATTTGAAATAGTCTCTCTACCTTCTTCTGTAGAGAGCGAATTGGGCTCAACGCCGCCTTGAACATTTCAGTTATATCATGGAGAGGGACTGGATGAAAAGGTGAGGTGAGGTGAAATGGGGGTGAGCGTCGCATTCAAGATTATTACACTTACATAGCGACGTGCATGCAGGCGTGTGCATGCAGGTTCTCAGTAATATTATAGTTATGATAGTCTGAGGTAGACTAAATTCTGCAATATTCTGCACAACGTTCACTTTTCCGATCTTATGAGTTTGTGCGTCAGAATTATAACTCGGCATCTTCGTTCTTTACGACACACGTGCACGAGAAATGACGTAATACATCGATCACTTCAGCATGTATTGATCATGTACTGGGGACGTTTTACAAATTGTAGTGCCATCTGGCGTTCTTTATTGTCAACGTTGTCTTTTAGCAGTTCAGTGTCCTTTTTGTGTACTGATGTTCTTTAGTACACTTTATTCTTTCTTTACACATGACGAATTGTTCATTGGTATCGTTTTGTATTTTGAGTTCATTATTCGAATGTCAATAATGACCATTAATTGAAACATTCATTCTTTATATTTGATAATCATTGCGTACGTTTTTCCTGTATTTCAACTTTGTATTTCTTGACTGTATGGCTGCCAATAGGCTGCACTTCTCGCGTTCAATTTTTCATTAGAAACGGAAGTTGAATTTCGCGCCAAGGCCGCTTAGATCACGAACAAAAAATCAACTGAGCTCGATCTCAACTGCGGTGCTTTGAGAAACGTGTTTGAAACTCAGTTTGAGATTTGAGTAGAAATTTGAATTTGTTTTGAGAAATTGGGGCAAGGTCGCAGACCTTTTTCAATTGTATGAATCCCACGAGCAATGGTCGGGTGCTGTCACACTAGAACCATTCAACATCAGAAACATTCAACACCAGAACTGTTAGTGGGGGAAATCTAGTATTCAAACCAACATTCAGCGGTTTCAGCGGTTGATGGATGTAACTCTCCGCTGCGAATCGCGACGCAAGTGCTCCCTTGTCAGAAATGAGTCAGCTTTTTCCACCGTCATCAGTTTCAAATACATATTAACCATCGGACAACAAGGAGTCGCTAGCTCCCAAAACATGCGTTGTAGTGATCAGACACTACCAGGTTGCCGTTGTATGTCTGATGCCTGCCAACGTATGCAATATTAATCGGTTGATATTGACAGTTTTACAAATGACCAACTGAGAAGTGAACTCAGACACGCAAAAGTATTACACCAGTACGCTAATTAGTATCCGGTCAGTTTGTAAGCTGATCCGGTCTGATTAAAAATTGATAAAGAGATCACAGTGCGCATGTCAGAACACGGTGTGCATGACAATAGTGTAGTGTGTATAAGCATCTTTGGGACATGGGATTAAAGCCGGAAGTGTTAATGGTCAACAAACATTATTTCAATTTACAGATATGTCGTTGATCAGTTATGGGCTGGAGAATGGAATCAGGCGAGTCTCAAGTGTGTACATAAAGGAAAGATATGTGTGTTTCAGTCTTTAAAGTTTCAATAATGAGCTACCGGCTCCCTTTATCTCCTACCAATCATCTGAGGATTCGAGACATATAGTATTACATCGCGGCATGGTGACATAGTAGGTGGTAGGTGCATGTTGTATACATACTTTGATATAGCCAGAGTCCACTGTAAGGTCAGGTCACTCAATGTATGTGACCCATAAATTCTGCACCACCATCCTCACCACCATCCTCACCCCCACCCCACACCCGCCCCGCCCCCGGCTCCGCCCCCTGCCCCGCGGCCTTACCACGTCCCTGTCGTCAACCTCGACACCACACAGCAGTAGACGTTTCAGCACCTCAGCGTGGCCGTTTTTAGCCGCCAGGTGGACGGCGGTCTCGCCATTCTGCACAGAAAATCAGTTACACTTTGCAGGGGTCAAGGCCACCAGGAACTCACGTATCGTGGTTGAGATGTAGAACGTTCGAAAGACAACGCTGACTTTAACTTAGAATGAGTGAATGTAGTTTTACGCCGCTTTAACACTAATTTTCATATGACGAACCGATGCGAACAGTCGGGACAAACAATCACCCCTTGTGAAATTGAGTGAGTTTCAAATATTAGCCTTAAGAAAATGTTTAATCATTAATATTTCTCAATAATCAATGTCAATACATTCACTCTCAAGTATATTGACTTAAATGCAACAAAACGTATCTGTGACATCAATACAAGGGTATGCACTTGGGTAATAACAATGGCATCCAGCTACTAACAACGCACATCAGCATAGTGGAGATCTGACGCCGACATAGAGGGACATCTGACACTAACAGAGAGGGAGATCTGACGCCAGCATAGAGGAGATGTGACGCCAGCATAAAGAGAAATGTGACGCCAGCATAGAGGGAGATCTGACCCCTGTATAGAGGGAGATCTGACGCCATCACAGAGGGAGATCTGACGCCACCACAGAGGGAGATCTGATGCCTGCATAGAGGGAGATCTGACGCAAGCATAGAGGGAGATCTGACGCCACCACAGAGGGAGATCTGACGCCACCATAGAGAGAGATCTGGCGCCAACATAGAGGGAATCTGACGCCAGCGTAGAGGGAAATCTGACTTCAGCACAGAGGGAGATCTAATGACCACATAGAGGGGGTCTGACGCCAGCATAGAGGACATCCGACGCCAACATAGAGGGAGATCTGACGCCAGCAAGGACGGGATCAGTCATCTGAGCTTTACCTTATCTTTACGCTGGATCTCTGCCCTCATCTCCAGGAGTTTAAAAATGACGTCAAGGTTTCCGTTTTCAGCCGCTAGGTGAAGCGCAGTTCTGTCATTCTGTGGACATATGAATCAACAATTTACCCTTCAACCCGAAGAATGTCAACAAGCACGTGTTTATAAATGTTGAACCTTGATTAGAAACATTATATGTGACATAATTGTTAATTGATATGTTTAGAGCGGAAGAGTTAGGTAATAGCTACATCTAATTAACTGGAGTATGACGCAAATTCACCATATCAACTATTCAATCATGTAGTTATGCTATCATTAACATTATATGTCTCATGTTCTATCACAGTTAAAGGTGGGTGATTAGAAGCGTTTGTTAATTAGCACAATTAGTCAAGGATCGTGGTATCTGCATCCACCATAACTTCCCAATCTCAAGAGGACCTAAGAGGAGAAAAGGACTTAAAAAACAGTTTTGCCTTTTCTCAAAAAAGTGTTCGATAAATGTCCTAAAACTGTGCGGCTAGAAAGCAAATTGTATTTCTTCAAGCATTGACGGAAAATATATTTTCCCTCTATCAAGAATCCAGAATATTGAATGGACGTTCTATAAAAAGGAAAATAATAAATAAATGGAGAATTAAAAACCATAGAGTTGCATTGTATTATGACTCTAAAAATGTTAACTGTTAAAAACAAACAGCGTTTGCAGGATTAAAAGAAGTCCTGCATGGTTGCCACCTGTTATCGCGTCTGTAGAGTGGTCACATCTAGACAGGCTCACTGCCTGTGCAGGGGGCGGTATATATACTGGCAATACTGTAATATTTATTGATTTATTGTTAAAGAAGAAACATGCCATGCAGAGTCTTTTGGCCACACCATCTGTAGATATCACGTGACAGGCAGTCGATGTAATAAGATAGAAAAGTTGTAATTTTACGGAGAGAAACGAACCAGAGAAGAATATATATCATGAAAATGTATGTTTTTAAAAGATTGTTATAATATTTGATGCTGAATACAGATGTGTTAAAATGAATATATGTAAAGTATCTAATACCATAGTTCCTCACCAATGAACATTTGAGATGATAAAAGACTTGAATAAAATTGATTCAAATTGATAACGAAAAGAACCCACACGATGAAAATAGTCTTGTCCAATGTGTCAGTAGAAATATGATGCAAGGTAAAGAGAAATAGAGAAAAAAGAACAGGCCGTGGCACACTGCAGGGGTTCAGAACCAGGTGAGCTACCGTACGAAGAACCAGTTACAATGTTACAGGAGGGTCAGCTTAGGCTGGAGGGAAACGTGATCTTGTTCCGAAACTGCTACACTGACAGAAATAGTTAGTTAAGTTTCCGGACGTAGTCCTTTTCCACTCAGGCACTTACATGTTAGTAGAATTTACTAACCTAATAGTAACTGTTTACTACTAAGATTAGTAATGGCCTAGCGTAGATTATTAAAATCACTATCGATCTAACAAAGAACTAATGGTTTAAGTAGTGAATTATACTAATTCAATCAGTGCTATTTACTAATCTCATAATTTACCAACTGTAATAGTATGTTTACTGAACTTTTACGTTTTACTACACTTTATTTAAGGCTCGTTTCTAGGTCTTTCTGCTCTCCCTGTTGACATCTGCTAAATCAAATTTGTACAAAAATATAAAGATAACACTTGACATAAACAATACAGGAGAAAGATAACATTTATTGATTTTCAGCGGCATTTTAAGTTTATTTACATAATATTACGAAAAGTACTTACGATATAAACAAATCTCGTTTAATACTGGCAAACTTAATTATCTTTCCTTCTTCATTGAGGACATGCTATGAAGTTCATAACTTTGTCAGACACGAGAAAAATAACATTAACAACGTTACAAAGTCAATACCTAACACATTGACTCATAATCATCTTTCATGTTTCGAAATGGCGAACGTGACACGAAAGTGCGAAAGTGAGCAATTACATCAGGTCTTGGCTCCGAAAGTGAACCTCCAGGCAGGATAGTGAATGTCTACTAACCTTCTAGCCGCTGTTACTAATTAAGGTAGTAGGCTTTTTTCTCAGTTTATATGTTACACCCAGTCTGTGCAACTGCCCATTGCCTAAGACCTACCAATTTTAAATGCGTGCTTTGGGCAGAACAGTTCCCTGCCCATGGCGTGAAATGAGCAAGCTGGTTGCCAATATTGTGAAATATTTGGAGAATTATTTTTCATTCGCATGCAATGAGTGAGTGAGTTGGGTTTAACGCCGCTTTTAACAGTATTAGAGTTATATCGCGGCGTGTCAGCTTAATGTGGGAGGAAAGCGCGAAGTGATGCAGGTTTCAGACGTTTACCACATCGGTGAAACCCACGAGCACGGGTATGGTGCTGACAAACCTAGAAACATAATCGGGGCGAACTGGGATTCGAACCCACAATCATAGGTTTCTGGCGTGCCCAAGGGACGTAACTCTGCACAGCGAATCGCGGCGCCTTAGACGACTGGGCCACCCGTGCCCCCCGCATGCAATGAGCAGATACTTGTTTGCACATTGCATGCATTGGGCAAGCTGTATGCAATGGACAGTTGCACAGATTGGGTGTAACGTTGTGCCGGTGAAGTATAACGTTGAAATGGTTGGAACACATGTAACCAGATCCGGTTGAAGCATTTCCATAGTGCTTTTAGCAATATTAAAAAAATATCCCGGCGGGACACAAGAATGAACTCATTGTACCGAAAAAGGGACCCGAACTCGGAGTTTGGCATGACGAATGGACGTTTAAACAACCAAGCTATGCCACCAACGTGTGTTGTATTGAGAAGAACGATGGTGCCGGTGATTATACCCGACTGACCCCTTCCCCGGCTGATCGCCGTGTAACTTGACACTAGGGAGTGGTGCAACTCGGTAAAACGGGCGTTTTGCCTTTACCGAACCTTAACTACAGCTGTGAGACTAAAATACGAGATTCTAATTATCCCCAGGTGATATCGATTACAGCTTATTACTTTGGTGCAAGGGACTGACTACTGTTAAGCACGTGTAAAATACTAATCGAACAGAGCAGCTAGGCAATCAGCTAATATCTCGTAACTTACGGGTAAGCATTTGGGGAATCTAGAAAATGAACTCGCATCTCTTTAACCTATAAGCTTCTAGAACAACTAGGCAATGGCATGTCTAGAACCTACTGATATGCGGCTAGAACTAGGATAGGCAGAGGAAATAACTGAAACCCATACTTATCCTCGGATATATCTTTATTTACTACAAAACTGGACGACCAGAACCAAAAACTCGAAAAACATCAATCTGTAAAGTCCAGTCTGGATTTCAATACTGATTCACTTGATATTTTAACCGGAAGATGTTATAACCGGAAGTATGGGTCACCTCCGTCATGTGCAGGTGACTCTCGTTATTTGGAAATGGTAAGGAGGGCATTAGCGGATCTGGAGAGGGGTGCCATGTGACTAACCCGGTGCCAAGTGTTTGTTTAGCATGCATTCAGGGTATCCGAGTTTCACATAACGAGAGTCACCAGTTCGCGGAAGACTTTTTGGATTGGTGTCTAGACTGCATTGAACCAGTTATACCTGCACCAATTAAGCAGGGGGGGGGGGGGGGGGGGGGACTCAGGTGCACAAATAGGTCAATCAACTTATCAGAGAAGAGTAAACGTGTACAGGATGGTTACTTATCCCCACCTTGATAGGTGTGTCCACAAACGGTATTTTTCGTCGCTTGAACTGAATGTGAGAAGTGTTAGTGAGACAAGGGTAATCTTAGCTTGACATGCATACATACTGCAACCTGGAAAATATACCAAGTCTCTTAAGATAAAGAAGTGAAACATATTCACGTCACGTCATTATATAACTAACACATGCCAAAATTGAGCCAAATGAAACATAACGTCATGTTATTATATATAGTCTGGAACGGGAATCACGCACGTTGAGACGCCAAACGCTAACACCATATTCGTGCGTGCGTGATTCCCGTGCAATCTTTCGGGTTGAGTTGATTGGTTCAACTGTGTCATATGGCCACCATGTGACGCAGGGGTAGCATTATGCAGATGGCTGTTTCAATGAATGCTCGTTCCACCCGTGACGAACAGGTCTGGTTGTTGATGAAATATAGTGATAGCTAAATAGACAGATTTTTTATTCATGCCCCGATTGTCTTTAAATGTAATATCCAGTTATGTATGACTGTTTAATAATCTCATACCAACTTTGACTGGAGCAGGTCCGATAGTTTTTCAGATATTGTAGCAAACGTCGGTACCTTAAATTACCTTCCAGACTCTAACTCATGCATGCGAAAGTTTAGCCATAGGAGACATATTGTTATGTCATTATATAACTCATGCATGCCAAAGTTTAGCCATAGGGGACATATTGTTATGTCATTATATAACTCATGCATGCGAAAGTTTAGCCATAGGAAACATATTGTTATGTCATTATATAACTCGCGCATGCCAACGTTGAGCCATAGGAAACATATTGTTATGTCATTATATAACTCATGTATACAAAGCAATAAGAGCATACGTTTGACCAAAAGAGCATGGTATAAGTTGACGTAGTGCATTTCGCTGTACATGACACAGTGATGGAGACTAAGGAGAATGTGAGAGCGTAATGGAGGGACCAGCAGCAGAATCTGTATTGGAGGGGGTACGGGAGCGTGGGTAGAGATGGACACAGTCACGGTGTCGTCATGCACAAGCAACAGGCTAAATCACGAAACTCAAGGAACTATAACTGGACAAAGGAGACACACCTGGCGATGTACCTGTTTATTAGTGTTACTAGGCTACACAGGTAACGTTGAAGATGCACAATGAATCTGTGCCATATATGCATAATTTGTTAAACATCTAGCAGTCGGTAGCATTAGAATTAATCTGCATTTAACCTACAATTGTTTTACAGCTATGTAACTATGTATAGCCTGCTACATTTTGCAAAGGGCTATATCTACCAATTGTTACCCACTTACAAAGACCTTAGTTATACAGGCAGTTTAGTGTAGCTACCTTCTCCGTGATGTTGACGTTCGGGTTCTCCAAGGCTTCGAAGAGGAAGTGCATGACTTCCACTTGGTTATTCTCAGCAGCGCAGTGGATCAGCCCGAGACCTTGCTGGAATATTAACACATGAACATGTAGGCCTTGCTGGAATATTAACACATGAACATGTAGACCTTGCTGGAATATTAGCACATGAACATGTAGACCTTGCTTGAATATTAGCACATGGACATGTAGACCTTGCTGGAATATTAACACATGAACATGTAGACCTTCCTGGAATATTAGCACATGAACATGTAGACCTTGCTGGAATATGAGCACATGGACATGTAGACCTTGCTGGAATATTAACACATGAACATGTAGACCTTGCTGGAATATTAGCACATGAACATGTAGACCTTGCTGGAATATTAGCACACGGACATGTAGACCTTGCTGGAACATTCACACATGAACATGTAGACCTTGCTGGAATATTAGCACATGAACATGTAGACCTTGCTGGAATATTAGCACATGGACATGTAGACCTTGCTGGAATATTAACACATGAACATGTAGACCTTGCTGGAATATTAGCACATGAACATGTAGACCTTGCTGGAATATGAGCACATGGACATGTAGACCTTGCTGGAATATTAACACATGAACATGTAGACCTTGCTGGAACATTCACACATGGACATTTAGACCTTGCTGGAATATTAACACACGGGCATGTAGACCTTGCTGGAACATTCACACATGAACATGTAGACCTTGCTGGAATATTAGCACATGGACATGTAGACCTTGCTGGAATATTAACACACGGACATGTAGACCTTGCTGGAACATTCACACATGAACATTTAGACCTTGCTGGAATATTCACACACGGACATGTAAACCTTGCTGGAACATTCACACATGGACATTTAGACCTTGCTGGAATATTAACACACGGGCATGTAGACCTTGCTGGAATATTAACACACGGGCATGTAGACCTTGCTGGAATATTAACACATGGACATGTAGACCTTGCTGGATTATTAACACACGGGCATGTAGACCTTGCTGGAACATTCACACATGGACATTTAGACCTTGCTGGAATATTAGCACATGGACATGTAGACCTTGCTGGAATATTAGCACATGGACATGTAGACCTTGCTGGAATATTAACACATGGACATGTAGACCTTGCTGGAATATTCACACATGGACATTTAGACCTTGCTGGAATATTAACACATGAACATGTAGACCTTGCTGGAACATTCACACATGAACATGTAGACCTTGCTGGAATATAAGCACATGGACATGTAGACCTTGCTGGAATATTAACACATGGACATGTAGACCTTGCTGGAACATTCACACATGGACATTTAGACCTTGCTGGAATATTCACACACGGACATGTAGACCTTGCTGGAACATTCACACATGGACATTTAGACCTTGCTGGAATATTAACACACGGGCATGTAGACCTTGCTGGACTATTAACACACGGGCATGTAGACCTTGCTGGAATATTAACACACGGGCATGTAGACTTTGCTGGAATATTAACACATGGACATGTAGACATTGCTGGAATATTAACACATGGGCATGTAGACCTTGCTGGAATATTAACACATGGACATGTAGACCTTGCTTGATTATTAACACACGGGCATGTAGACCTTGCTGGAATATTAACACACGGACATGTAGACCTTGCTGGAATATTAACACATGGACATGTAGACCTTGCTGGAATATTAACACATGGACATGTAGACCTTGCTGGAATATTAACACATGGAAATGTAGACCTTGCTGGATTATTAACACACGGGCATGTAGACCTTGCTGGAATATTCACACATGGACATTTAGACCTTGCTGGAATATGAGCACATGGACATGTAGACCTTGCAGGAATATTAACACACGGGCATGTAGACCTTGCTGGAATATTAGCACATGAACATGTAGACCTTGCTGGAATATTAGCACATGGACATGTAGACCTTGCTGGAATATTCACACATGGACATGTAGACCTTGCTGGATTATTAACATACGGGCATGTAGACCTTGCTGGAATATTCACACATGGACATTTAGACCTTGCTGGAATATTAGCACATGGACATGTAGACCTTGCAGGAATATTAACACACGGGCATGTAGACCTTGCTGGAATATTCACACATGGACATGTAGACCTTGCTGGAATATTAGCACATGGGCATGTAGACCTTGCTGGAATATTCACACATGGACATGTAGACCTTGCTGGAATATTAGCACATGGACATGTAGACCTTGCTGGAATATTAACACATGAACATGTAGACCTTGCTTGAATATTAGCACATGGACATTTAGACCTTGCTGGAATATTCACACATGGACATGTAGACCTTGCTGGAACATTAACACATGGACATGTAGACCTTGCTGGAATATTAACACATGGACATGTAGACCTTGCTGGAATATTAACACATGGACATGTAGACCTTGCTGGAATATTAACACACGGGCATGTAGACCTTGCTGGAACATTCACACATGGACATGTAGACCTTGCTGGAATATTAACACATGGACATGTAGACCTTGCTGGAATATTAGCACATGGACATGTAGACCTTGCTGGATTATTAACACACGGGCATGTAGACCTTGCTGGAATATTCACACATGGACATTTAGACCTTGCTGGAATATTAGCACATGGACATGTAGACCTTGCAGGAATATTAACACACGGGCATGTAGACCTTGCTGGAATATTAGCACATGAACATGTAGACCTTGCTGGAATATTAACACATGGACATGTAGACCTTGCTGGAATATTCACACATGGACATGTAGACCTTGCTGGATTATTAACACACGGGCATGTAGACCTTGCTGGAATATTCACACATGGACATTTAGACCTTGCTGGAATATTAGCACATGGACATGTAGACCTTGCAGGAATATTAACACACGGGCATGTAGACCTTGCTGGAATATTCACACATGGACATGTAGACCTTGCTGGAATATTAGCACATGGACATGTAGACCTTGCTGGAATATTAGCACATGGACATGTAGACCTTGCTGGAATATTAACACATGAACATGTAGACCTTGCTTGAATATTAGCACATGGACATTTAGACCTTGCTGGAATATTCACACATGGACATGTAGACCTTGCTGGAACATTAACACATGGACATGTAGACCTTGCTGGAATATTAGCACATGGACATGTAGACCTTGCTGGAATATTAACACATGAACATGTAGACCTTGCCTGAATATTAGCACATGGACATTTAGACCTTGCTGGAATATTCACACATGGACATGTAGACCTTGCTGGAACATTAACACACGGACATGTAGACCTTGCTGGAATATTAACACATGGACATGTAGACCTTGCTGGAACATTAACACACGGACATGTAGACCTTGCTGGAATATTAACACATGGACATGTAGACGTTGAAGATGCTCATGTCATGGACCTACAGCACATGTTATACGGTCATGGGTGTATATGACATTATCAAGTAACATATTGGGAACTTCTTAGGTCCACACCATGCAATATGTATGTTGACATTTTTTGTGATATACTACATTGTAACATGACATTAACAAAGCCGCATTTCTGCATATTCGCATAAGGTATATAATACTTATCTGTGAACTGTTTTCCGTTTTACAACGAACATCATCTTCCCGAGGCAAGCGTGTCCACTACCCTATATCTAACCCTAGTTTCTACCCTTGCCACATCAAGGCCACGTTTCTTGGCTCGACCCTGGCGCCACCTCGCGTAGATCACGAGTTGTGCCCCTTGTATAGCTTCACAAAGATGGCGACGGCCAAGTCGATCAGGCAAAGAAAACATTCGCGATTTCATCCCTGACACAAAACATAGGCAATCGTTTGGGGGTTTAAAAGATGAAAAAGACACATCCCAGGGGTATATCACTTTCATACGAAGGTGTACCAGTCGTGGATGTTGAGTTTATGAAACGTTCTCTGATTGGACTAACGATATGTGCGGATGGCCCAATCATATTTAGCACAGGAACGACTTTGATAAAAAGGCTTGTGGACGCTCTTGCCTCCGGGAGATGAACGAACAAATCAGGATTTCATTTTCTGCAGTGCTCACAAAACTGACAAATTCTAGATACTATGCAGCTATTAGAACTCTGACCATTTATCTGATAGCTGTTCACTTGAGAACCACCAGCAGTAATGCTCGAAAACCGATTCCATATTAAGATGCTGTATGGGGTTGCCACATGATCAGGCATATTCCGCTCACCTTGTTCTGACAGTGTGGGGTAGCACCAGCGTTAAGAAGGCATTTTAATACTGGCAGGTGTCCAAACCAAGCCGCCCACAGCACCGCTCTCATCCCGTACTGAAACAGACAAATAGTGTCATACACGTGCTTCTATTTTTACCATCAGAGTGCATTATATATGATAGCCGAACTTCGGGCAACCACCACCACACATATATATGATACCCGACACCAACACTCATATATATGAAGACCGTACTACGGGCCAACATCAACACACATACATATGATGACCCTACTTCGGGCAACCACCATCACACTCATATATATGAAGACCGTACTACGGGCCACCATCAACACACATACATATGATGACCCTACTTCGGGCAACCACCATCACACTCATATATATGAAGACCGTACTACGGGCCACCATCAACACACATACATATGATGACCCTACTTCGGGCAACCACCATCACACTCATATATATGAAGACCGTACTACGGGCCACCATCAACACAAATACATAAGATGACCCTACTTCGGGCAACCACCATCACACTCATATATATGAAGACCGTACTACGGGCCACCATTAACACACATACATATGATGATCCTACTTCGGGCAACCACCATCACACTCATATATATGAAGACCGTACTACGGGCCACCATCAACACACATACATATGATGATCCTACTTCGGGCAACCACCATCACACTCATATATATGAAGACCGTACTACGGGCCACCATCAACACAAATACATAAGATGACCCTACTTCGGGCAACCACCATCACACTCATATATATGAAGACCGTACTACGGGCCACCATCAACACACATACATATGATGATCCTACTTCGGGCAACCACCATCACACTCATATATATGAAGACCGTACTACGGGCCACCATCAACACACATACATATGATGACCCTACTTCGGGCAACCACCATCACACTCATATATATGAAGACCGTACTACGGGCCACCATCAACACACATACATATGATGATCCTACTTCGGGCAACCACCATCACACTCATATATATGAAGACCGTACTACGGGCCACCATCAACACACATACATATGATGACCCTACTTCGGGCAACCACCATCACACTCATATATATGAAGACCGTACTACGGGCCACCATCAACACACATACATATGATGATCCTACTTCGGGCAACCACCATCACACTCATATATATGAAGACCGTACTACGGGCCACCATCAACACACATACATATGATGATCCTACTTCGGGCAACCACCATCACACTCATATATATGAAGACCGTACTACGGGCCACCATCAACACACATACATATGATGACCCTACTTCGGGCAACCACCATCACACTCATATATATGAAGACCGTACTACGGGCCACCATCAACACACATACATATGTTGATCCTACTTCGGGCAACCACCATCACACTCATATATATGAAGACCGTACTACGGGCCACCATCAACACACATACATATGATGATCCTACTTCGGGCAACCACCATCACACTCATATATATGAAGGCCGTACTACGGGCCACCATCAACACACATACATATGATGACCCTACTTCGGGCAACCACCATCACACTCATATATATGAAGACCGTACTACGGGCCACCATCAACACACATACATATGATGATCCTACTTCGGGCAACCACCATCACACTCATATATATGAAGACCGTACTACGGGCCACCCCCAGCACACATACATATGATGATCCTACTTCGGGCAACCACCATCACACTCATATATATGAAGACCGTACTACGGGCCACCACCAGCACACATATGCAGGCACATCATCAACGTGGATTATCAATAACTACCCTACTACGGGCAAAAGCAACATGCATTATAAATGAATTGCCGAATACAGGCAGCTCATCAGTTGCACAATCCATGATCTTCACAAATTGATTAAGTGGAATCATCGTAAATATGGTTCAGACCTTTCACCAACTACATCGTACTTGAACATAGAGACTATACCCTGTCTTAAATATACATAGATACTATGCCCTGTCTTTAACTAAACATGGAGACCACCACCTTGAGTTTACTAAACATAGAGACCACACCCTGTCTTTAACTAAAGATATAGACCATACCTTGTCTTTAATAAACATAGAGACCATGCATTGTCTTCACTGAACATAAAGACTTTACCCTTGCTATAACTAAACATAGAGACCATACATTGACTTTACTAAACATATAGACTTTACCCTTGCTAAAACTAAACACAGAGACCATACCTCGTCTTTACTAAATATGAAGACTATACATTGTCTTTACTGAACATAGGGACCACGTCTTGTGTTTACTAGAGAACATACCTAGTCTTTACTAAATATATACCCCATACCTCGTCTTTACTGAACATAGAGACCATACCATGTCTTAACTAGAGACTATACATTGTCTTTATTAGATATCATGCCTTGTCTTTACTGGATACCATACCTTGTCCTTACTAGAGACCATACCTTGTCTTTACTAGATACCATGCCTTGTCTTTACGAGACACCATACATTGTCTTTACTAGAGACCATACCTTGTCTTTACTAGATACCATGCCTTGTCTTTACGAGACACCATACCTTGTCTTTACTAGAGACCATACCTTGTTTTTACTAGAGACCATACCGTGTCCTAACCAGAGACCATACCTTGTCTCACTAGATACGAAACCTTGTCTTTACTAGATACCATACCTTGTCTTTACTAGATATCATGCCTTGTCTTTACGAGACACCATACCTTGTCTTTACTATAGATCATACCTTGTCTTTACTAGATACCATGCCTTGTCTTTACGAGACACCATACCTTGTCTTTAATAAAGAGATCATACCTTGTCTTTACTAGATACCATACCTTGTCTTTACTAGAGATCATACCTTGTCTTTACTAGATACCATGCCTTGTCTTTACTAGACACCATACCTTGTCTTTACTAGAGACCGTACCTTGTCTTTACTAGATACCATACCTTGTCTTTACTCTCCAGATCGGCCCCGCCCTCTATGATAGCTTCAGCGGATTCAACATTTCCGTTAGCCGCGGCCCAGTGAAGAGGAGTCCGGTCCAACTAAAACATGGCACCACGCATATACAAGGTCATATTCAGTTCTGTAGAACACGTTCCATGGTTATTAATGATGGATACAAATATTCAAAGACCAGTCAGACTCCAGTATGAAGGACCGATTCTACATTATATAGGTGCATGCTCTAAAGCCGACGAAGTGAGTGAGTGAATTTGGTTTTACGTCGCTTTTAGCAATATTCCAGCAATATCACGGCAATATTCACACATTGTACCCATGTCGGCGTGAGGAGCTAACGCACCTAACCACTAGGCTACCCGACCGCTAAGCCGACATAGTCTTATTATTTTAAAGTAAAATGCCAATAAGTGAAACTCCTACTTCATTATCGTGGTCCAACTGAGGCTCATCTTAGGCTCACGCTACACTGATCTTTACTTGTGTAAATATTTAACTACAACGCCAGAGAATAATGAGTCTCGAGTTTCTACCGCAACAGATTCCATTGGGCGTAAAAGGCAAAATAGTGGTGAAACAACTGAAAATCAGGTAGTAGGATTTTTTACAAAACACTTTTCGGTCACTTGTTCGAGACAAGAGTTGTTGGCCTCTGAAAGGTGTATCGAACCAGTCGTTCAAATAGTCGGTCCCTATAGGTAGATTCTACTGCATCTTCCATCCCTATCACCATGGCAACCTGACACAAAGACTTTGATGTAGATAACGGACATACGTTGTTCCTGCAGTTCAGGTCCACCCGCTCCTTGGTGAGCTTCCGAATGATCTCGACCTCGTTGTCCCTGGCCGCCTTATGCAGCCGGTGCTCCCGCTTCGACACTGCAACACGACGTGGACGACGACGGTTACATCACCAGCCCCACACAATGTCCTACATATTAGCCTGAGCCAGACAAACCTTGGACGAGAAGCGACCTCGCATTCGCGTCACGAGGTCTTCAACTACCGCTGGGAAACATCTTCAAGCTATATCAGGGCGTTATTATATCACAGGACACATCAATGGTCAGCAACGATTCACGCACTCAGGTTACGAAGTAGGGTTTGGTTTAACGCCGCTTTGAACTGTATTCCAGTTATATCACGGCGTGTCATCTTAATGTGAGCGGAAAGCCCGAAGTAATGCAGGTCTCAGACGCTTACCGCTTTGATGAAACCCACGAGCTAAAGGATGGTGCTGTCAAACCAAGAAACATAATCGGGTCGAACCGGGATTCGAAACCACGATCATAGGTTTCTAGCGTGCACAACGAACGGTTACGAAGACACATAGGAACATGTTATAGCTCCCTGGCGGCTGACAAACCATTGAGGAACGATGATCCACGCCTTTGGGTTACCAAAATACGCATTTGACCACCTTCCTGTAGTTATTCAGCTTGCGTAACTTTATAGTACGGATACCGCTATGCGTTGGCCTGGAAACATCCCATACCTTAACGTCTGCATCCCCATCGGTCTTACTTGAAGTATATGTTTGTAGCAGCAAGAATTGTAGTTGTAAAATACAACGCAACAATATTTCTAGCGAAAGTACGAAATAATTCTAAATGGTAAACACTTCTAAACATTGTTTAACATGTAACATCAGCAACTTTGAAAATACATTGAGAACTGAAAATAAATACATTCGATGCACGATATTACAAAAGACAAGGGCATTCCTATTTTCTCTTCTTTGATGCTGATATGACATTGGATTGAAAAATAGGAATATCCAAATTCTAATAAAATGATAATTACTAAAGATTAAGCATTAATTTTTCACGCTTGAAAATTCCAGAAGACACACATACCTTTAAACAGACATAACACTGTGCAAATTGTGCATGAAATCCAGAACTATTAGAAACATGTTTATTTCGACGTGGACATTCGAGAGAAAATACAAAGACAAACATTACACATGTATCCGATCTTTCCGGGATAAATGTTCACGAAATAAAAACAAATAAAAGCTAAAAATTCATTAAGATATATAGGAATATATAAGAGTAACACTACATTCAAGAAGATATGAAGATAAAAACGGAGATACGTAGGAAATGTACACCTTCATGTAGACAATGGTGGTGCTCTGACCGGAGTCTCGCTTTATGGGCCCTTCAGAGCACCATACATTAGAAAGTTGTGCTATACTCAACAGTACAGTTAAAAGCTGAAAATGACACCGTGTACAAAGGAGAGATTTGAGAGAGAAACCGTCAAAATGCAGTTACTCCATGCTTTATGCTTACTGATGTCAAAATCGCCGCTCCGCACTGAAACACAAGCGAAATTATGCTTGATAGAGGAAAGAGGTTCCTTGCCCAGAGTGTGGGCTATAGTTCAGTTGCTATGGAAAGGTAAGGTCAATACAATACGTCCAGGCGGTACATTCTTGCACGGCTCCATGTTGTGAGATGTACAACACTCAGGACAGATTCTGAACCAAGGATGCACATTGGTCACAGAGAAGCAAAGGCTTTCAGATTGGAATTCATACGGACAGAAACCATCGCATGCAATACAAAAGGGAGACGTCATCATATGCATACACATTATACCTCTGTGTTTGGTGGATGTGTCCTGTTTGAGACCGACTACATTTTGCCCGAGGTATAGTGTCCAAGTACCAGATCTATATAACGGCAACTCTGGAGAATAACCAGTCTCGATTATTTGCCGAAACTGATTTCACTGAGCGTAGAAGGAAAAATACTGATGATAGTTATATAAATGGATCACTGAAGATCAGTGATGACACCAGATGTTCGCCAAAAGACTTAAGCATGTCTTGTATCCGTACTTGCCAGTAATACCGCCAGTAATATTCTGGCCTGACACCGCACCCAGTAATATTCTTGCCTGACACCGCACCCAGTAATATTCTTGCCTGACGCCACACCCAGTAATATTCTTGCCTGACGCCACACCCAGTAATATTCTTGCCTGACGCCACACCCAGTAATATTCTTGCCTGACGCCACACCCAGTAATATTCTTGCCTGACGTCACTCCCAGTAATAATCTTGCCTGTCACCGCACCCAGTAATATTCTTGCCTGTCGTCACTCCCAGTGATATGCTTGCCTGACACCGCACCCAGTAATATTCTTGCCTGACGCCACATCCAGTAATATGCTTGCCTGACGTCACACCCAGTAATATTCTTGCCTGACACCGCACCCAGTAATATTCTTGCCTGACGTCACCCCCAGTAATATTCTTGCCTGACGTCACTCCCAGTAATATTCTTGCCTGACGCCACACCCAGTAATATGCTTGCCTGACACCGCACCCAGTAATATTCTTGCCTGACGCCACACCCAGTAATATGCTTGCCTGACACCGCACCCAGTAATATTCTTGCCTGACACCGCACCCAGTAATATTCTTGCCTGACGTCACTCCCAGTAATATGCTTGCCTGACACCGCATCCAGTAATATGCTTGCCTGACGTCACACCCAGTAATATTCTTGCCTGACGTCACTCCCAGTAATATGCTTGCCTGACACCGCATCCAGTAATATGCTTGCCTGACGTCACACCCAGTAAGATGCTTGCCTGACGCCAAATTCCAGTAATATTCTTGCCTGACACGGCACCCAGTAATATCGCCACATGACGCACTCAATAAAAATGGAATATCGGCACGCACATAATAATTTCCTCAAGAAATAACACTAGAATCCGAAATGTGACGGTCACGGCATCAATGTACGAGTACATACGATATGTATGGAATACTGTGTGAGACATTCTCCCGATCTCGCATTCTTGCACTTTGGCATTTATTGCTTGTTTCCAAAGGTCGAGACAGCAAGAACGCGAGAATGCTCCTTACACTATTCCATAGATATGGACCATGAGAAGATTAATTTTCGTAGACACGTATTGGTAAAACATCAAAGTAACCAAGAGGCACGGAGGCCGCGGTGTCATGAGGCCCGATAACACTGAAATACAGATGAAGCAGTTCATTTTAACCCAGATAACTAGTTCATACAATGTCAGCAATAACATCACACCTTCACAGCCACTTGGTGCTGATGCCGTTCATGACGTCGTTGTAAAGACGAGGGGGATTTTTCTTTGTGTTTGGTACTCTGTCCATTGTTAAGCATCAGATTTAATGACGTCACATTCTAAAGCAGGCTGCTGTACAAGGCGAGCTATGTTTTCAGCACATTACGGAACGCTAACACCTAGATCGTGGTTCCATGAATATAGATTAACAGTGGACAGAAACAAGTCGTCAGGAGATGGCATCCCCCCGGCTCCAACAAACATTAAACGGTTTTAAGACACGGCTTGAAACGGTCTTAACTTTCTACTTATTCCAAGAAAGGAAAAAAAAGTTAAAACATCCATTAGTAGCACATTGCAAAGTCTGATGTTTCCTGAAGATGAATACAGTCGTTCCTATTGTTCATTCCGAGTGAGGTAAACAAACTTATTTAACTTGATCTAATTATCCAACTTGACATATTTGTCCAACTTGGTTAAACCTAACTGCGAAATAGCAGTATTATACTCCTACGCTTGTACTATCCGACATCCTCGCTGACTTGGTTGATGCAATGCATCGATCCCAATTACGTGGATCGATGCTCATGATATTAATCACTGGATTGTCTGGTCCAGACTCGATTATTTACAGACCGCCGTCATATAGCTGGAATATTGCTGACTGCGGCGTTAAACAACAAACAAGCAAAGAAACAAACACCACACACCTCAGCCCCTCAACACACACCTCAACACATTCCTAAACCCCTCAACACACCTCCAACCCCTCAACACATTCCTCAACCCCTCACCACACCCCTCAACCCCAACCCATGTCACAGAAACATATCAGAGCGAATTAGATATTAAAAAAAGCAATTAACGATGAAGTAACCATTTTGATAAGAAAACCGTTAATTTCCCAGGAGATGCCCTTTAACACTATAATGCTAGTCAAGGTGTCAACTCGCCAGGTGTTGTGTGATGTACAACAACATCTGCAGCTGGCTCCTTCCACCTGATACAACACACGGCCTGCAGTATCGACCCCGCACGTGTTCTTATGTAACAAACCAACACTTCGAGACCGACGTTTCTCTCCTACAGGAGTGTGGAAGACATGGGCGCCAGGGATATTAAACCTTAATACAGGGTCATTATAAACGTTCAGCGAAATAGAAGACACACCATTCTTTGTATTCTAAAATGTCATGAGGATTACAATATAGGGATAATAGATATTTCGTCCGACAATTGATATAGTATAAGTAACGGAGAATTCATGAGAACTATTGAAGAGGTGAGTTTATTTTAATACAAAATCGAGTGATTTTTTCAACATATAATTTATATTTAAATTCTCTATAATTCTGCAGAGTGACCTACAGTTGTTTCAGTTTTACTTGGCTGGAATGTTTACTCGTTTGTTTGTTTGTTTGTTTGTTGTTTAATGCTGCACACAGCAATATACCAGCTATTTGACGGCGGTCTTGTAATTTCAAAAAAAAAAATCCAAAACAAATGACCCTAAAAGGTTTCCGTACATGACGTCATCATAATGGTTTAATAATTGAAACTTCGATCCAAACCAGGTCGGAACAAAACTTCTACCAGATGCGTCAAATAACATTAGCTATCATTACCCATACAGCCGAAAAGCCATCTTCGCTCTGGGGCCTGGCATCAGTCAACATGGATGCACGTTTTGTTTGTTTTTATAACAAAACGCATACTCATTTGACCTATACATTCTGCTAGGGGAGTGGTTGAGTAGCATCGTGGATCGACATGCTGCCGATTCGGGTTCGATTCTCAACATGGCTTTAATTAGTGAAACCATCCCTGCAGCCCCAGCAGTGTTATTGCTGTCATATAACAAAACCGTCGTCTCGCTCCTGTTATCAGATGATTGCCTCTGTGTCGTCGGTCAAACCACGCGCACATGCTCACTCCGCACACAGCATTGTCGTCGCTGTATACACAACACTACTTCTCCACAGTTAGACAGCACCACAACTACCCCCGGGACATCACGAGGTGACCCAAAGGTCTGGTTCTGGATGAATGGCGGGAATCGTCCCGGAGTGGCGCGGCGTGTGGCTTCTAATGCTGATAATCACATACCATACCATAGAGGTACTGGTTGGTTGTTTGTTGTTTAACGCCGCACTCAGCAATATTCCAGCTATATGACGGCGGCCTGTATATAATCGAGTCTGGACCAGACAATCCAGTGATTAATATCATGAGCAACGATCCACGCAATTGTGATCAATGACATGCATCAAGCAAGTCAAGCGAGCCTGACCACCCGATCCAGTTTGTCTCTTACGACAAGCATAGTCACCTTTTACGGCAAACAGGGGTTCCTGAAGACCTATTCTACCCCGGATCTTCACGGGCCATACTGACCTATACAGGTAGGTATATTGTCTTTAAATGCCTGAACCCGCAGAAGGTTGTCTGTGGGATGGGATCATATTGTTAACAGTTTAGCATTGTTATCGATTCGACCAACAAATAGTTTTGACCTTTACAGAGGTGCTCTATCAGATTTAGCATCAATGTATTTTTCTTTCTTTAATTTTTATGTTGTAATAATTACGATTAGCTTTCGGCACAATCAACTTAATGTCACAAATACGTGAACATGTTAGTACGTCTATTTTAAGGTAAGGGTGTTACGACAGCGGTGGAGTTAAGAGGTCTTTGGAGAACGTGGCCCTCCACAACCGTTATAACTTAACTGATATCTCGCGAGAACCGTATGTCAGCTGTACAGACAGGAGTAATATCGGTTTTCATATTCGATAAGCCAAACAAACAGTACTGACAGTTTCTAGGGGAGGAGATATTGACGCCTGTGATGTTTTAAACGCTGCTAAATGTCAATCCTAAATTAATAAAAACAAGGTGTCTGGGAAATGCGTGAGTATATGGTTGCTTTCATTACTAGGGCAACACAAGGATGTCGGTCAGTCCAGCGTGTTGATGGCGTAATAAGATTGAAACTACACATTCTAGCAAGACACGATGCTTCTACGGTTTCTTCCCATTCCCCCACTTTCCCCCGGTTGTTTTGTTTGTGTGTTGTTTAACGCTTCACTCAGCAATATTACAGCTATATGACGGCAGTCTGTAAATAAGTTTGGGCAAGACAATCCAGTGATTGACAACATGAGCATCGATATCTTATCGATTAACGGATCGGCTGGTCTGGCTCGCTGACTTGGTGGAAGCATTTCATTGATCACAATTGCGTGGATCGATGCTCATGATATCAATGTCTGGATTGTCTGGTCCAGACTCGATTATTTACAGACCACCGTCATATAGCTGGAATATTGCTGAGTGCGGCGTAAAACAACAAACCAACAACAAAAACAACTAAATGTGTCAAACCTCTCTCATCAAATCGTAATAACCTATACAATACAAGGCGTTTCTGTGTATCTGACCGATATTTCAAACATGTTACTGCTTACGAGTAACATTTTGTTTTTTCTCGGGACAGATATCTGACATTGAAATCTGATTGAAATGAAAGCTTCTCTGCTCTTCTTATCATAGTTCATAGCTTATGTCTTAAACATAACCTGGATTTTATATCTTAGTTCACGACTTAGTATCATACATAACCTCGTGTTTCTATCTTAGTTCCTAGTTTGTCTCATATATAACATCGTGTTTATATCTTAGTTCCTAGTTTGTCTCATACATACTCTGGTGTTTATATCTTAGTTCCTAGTTTGTCTCATACATAACCTCGTGTTTATATCTTAGTTCCTAGTTTGTCTTATACATAACATCGTGTTTATATCTTAGTTCCTAGTTTGTCTCATACATACTCTGGGGTTTATATCTTAGTTCCTAGTTTGTCTCATACATAACCTGGTGTTTATATCTTAGTTCCTAGTTTGTCTCATACATAACCTGGTGTTAATATCTTAGTTCCTAGTTTGTCTCATACATAACCTGGTGTTTATATCTTAGTTCCTAGTTTGTCTCATACATACTCTGGTGTTTATATCTTAGTTCCTAGTTTGTCTCATACATAACCTGGTGTTTATATCTTAGTTCCTAGTTTGTCTCATACATAACCTGGTGTTAATATCTTAGTTCCTAGTTTGTCTCATACATAACCTGGTGTTTATATCTTAGTTCCTAGTTTGTCTCATACATACTCTGGTGTTTATATCTTAGTTCCTAGTTTGTCTCATACACAACCTGGTGTTTATATCTTAGTTCCTAGTTTGTCTCATACATACCCTGGTGTTTATATCTTAGTTCCTAGTTTGTCTCATACATAACCTCGTGTTTATATCTTAGTTCCTAGTTTGTCTTATACATAACATCGTGTTTATATCTTAGTTCCTAGTTTGTCTCATACATACTCTGGTGTTTATATCTTAGTTCCTAGTTTGTCTCATACATAACCTGGTGTTTATATCTTAGTTCCTAGTTTGTCTCATACATACCCTGGTGTTAATATCTTAGTTCCTAGTATGTCTCATATATAATCTGGTGTTTATATCTTAGTTCCTAGTTTGTCTCATACATAACCTCGTGTTCCTATCTTAGTTTCTAGTATGTCTCATACATACTCTGGTGTTTATATCTTAGTTCCTAGTATGTCTCATATATAACCTGGTGTTTATATCTTAGTTCCTAGTTTGTCTCATACATAACCTCGTGTTCCTATCTTAGTTCCTAGTTTGTCTCATACATACTCTGGTGTTTATATCTTAGTTCCTAATTTGTCTCATACATAACTTGGTGTTTATATCTTAGTTCCTAGTTTGTCTCATATATAACCTCGTGTTTATATCTTAGTTCCTAGTTTGTCTCATATATAACCTCGTGTTCCTATCTTAGTTCCTAGTTTGTCTCATACATACTCTGGTGTTTATATCTTAGTTCCTAATTTGTCTCATACATAACTTGGTGTTTATATCTTAGTTCCTAGTTTGTCTCATATATAACCTGGTGTTTATATCTTAGTTCCTAGTTTGTCTCATATATAACCTGGTGTTTATATCTTAGTTCCTAGTTTGTCTCATACATAACCTGGTGTTTCTATCTTAGTTCCTAGTTTGTCTCATATATAACCTGGTGTTTATATCTTAGTTCCTAGTTTGTCTCATACATACTCTGGTGTTTATATCTTAGTTCCTAGTTTGTCTCATACATAACCCGGTGTTTATATCTTAGTTCCTAGTATGTCTCATATATAACCTGGTGTTTATATCTTAGTTCCTAATTTGTCTCATACATAACTTGGTGTTTATATCTTAGTTCCTAGTTTGTCTCATACATACTCTGGTGTTAATATCTTAGTTCCTAGTTTGTCTCATACATAACCTCGTGTTTATATCTTAGTTCCAAGTTTGTCTCATACATAACCTGGTGTTAATATCTTAGTTCCTAGTTAGTCTCATACATAACCTGGTGTTTATATCTTAGTTCCTAGTTTGTCTCATATATAACCCGGTGTTTATATCTTAGTTCCTAGTTTGTCTCATACATAACCTGGTGTTAATATCGTAGTTCCTAGTTAGTTTCATACATAACCTGGTGTTTATATCTTAGTTCCTAGTTTGTCTCATACATAACCCTGGTGTTTATATCTTAGTTCATAATTTGTCTCATACATACCCTGGTGTTTATATCTTAGTTCATAGTTTATGTTTTATACCTGACCTTGTGTTTATATGTTTGACTAATAATTGCAGCTTGTTCATTGTCCGGGCTTTTATACATTCTAATGTGACTAACTGACAGTATGCCTTGTCTGTAATGAGTCTAGTTTGTATATTCGGATGTGTAGATCGGCTATTTCAGCCTTAGTCTTGACCATATAACTGTACAAGATCTATATACGATGTTTAGATCCCATATGGAATGTTTATGACGTTAAAACCGCCTAATCTCGAGCTTAGTAAGAAATCATAGACACATACAAAGCATGATTCCTGAACGTATGATATAGATCTATTGTAAAAGGGTTGGATCTGATGTCTGATTATAACAGTCAGGCATATCACCTCAGACACAATACGGGGATTTGCCCTTGCAGGAACTGGCCTGTTGCCGCATGCTACAAGTACCCCGCTCAGGGCACACCTACCCGTGTTTATGTCGGGCACACTGGTGAATGTACACACTGTCCGTAGACGATAATCTACTGGAGAATTACACATATTAGAGGCATATTTTACTGAATGTCACAGCGATCCACTGCAATGTTTTAGAGTAACTCCACATGCAAACACGAGGAAGAGGAAGGAATCGATAACTGGAGCATGGGATGAGCACTGCCCCATCCAATCTATTATCATACACAGTCGTAGTGGACATCATGCACTGCACCTACGACCTCCACAGCTGCACCACGACGGCACACCCAAGCATGCGGGTGGATAATATGCCTGGACAGACGGACGGTTGGTCAAATGCCATTCCAGGACGGGCAGACTATACACGAGCGTGACCTCCATAGAAACTAAGGTAATACATACTGTCGGTCGGCTGCAGGATGGTTGTAATCTCACAGGCGAACTCATTCTCTTTCTTCTTCATGTCGTCCGCAGTCTGTAAAAGATACACACAGTTGTTATCATTCTATAAGGGAGGATGTGCAGTGGATGTGCTTCCCGCGCTTCAAGTGGAGCAGACGACAGTGACTGGTTGCCGCTTGGATCGATACACGCGCCACCATCGCGTCACTGTTTCTCTCCACATTCAACTGTGGATAATTTATTGGGTCAGGGGGAGTGGGAGAATTAGACTGTACTACGGCCAAGGCCTTGAAATGATACGGTTGATGTCACGGGGGATACGGCGTGGTGTAATGCCAGTCCGCGCTCCCGTGGATGTCGATAATCCCCAGGGGAGTACGATGAAGTCAGCGACTGTGAATAATAAATGACTTCTGACAACCCTGAGCAAGGTATTCTTAATAGTTAACACTGGAAGGCATCTAAGGGCACATCAATGACCTGTGTGCAATATGCAGGTCAACATATTTGCCAACCATAATGTGGACGTGTACGTGTGAAGGCGGGAGACGAACGTTTCTGTTCATCAGGATGTCTATACCATTCTCTCTTATATTCAGTGTTCCTATCGCTAACTGTTCCCCCTCTATGATTAACAGTTGACAATCTATGTAAAACAGTTCAGTATCACTTTATGACGGTCAACTGTCGACGTATTCAGTACTTTGCAAGCGTGTTCAGTAAAGAACAGTACAACATATCAAGTTTCTTTATTTCGTACATGTTTAGGCCAACGGCCTATGGTACATATATTGATCCACAGTATCAATTATTGACTCACGGTAGATAAAGCATAATACAAATACATTGCGGTATTTCGAATTGTAGTTTGGTTACAGTCAGACATAAACATATTCAATTTATCCAGGGTAGGATGGACATAAATCTTTTCTTGGATATATTGTTGTCTTAAATTATCATAGGCTTTGCAAATTATCAAAAAGTGGTATTCATTTTCCACATAACCAATATAACATAATTTACAAATCCTCAAGTTTCCAGGTACATTGTTATATCTTCCCGTTTCAATATATAAGGAATGCGAACTGCAACGAAAACGAGCTATTGCCGATCTAAATATACCAATAGGTACAGCAGATATATATGGTTCAACACCAAATGACATTTTAAATAATGAAAAATGATACATTTTAGAGCTTCCGAAAATTGCTGAATGCCAATCCTGTTCATAAATACATTTTAGACGTGATACAAATTCAGTAATAAACAAGTTTGGGGAATCAACTCCCTAAACATATCATGTATGTACCATAAACCTAGCATGAGTTGCAGGCAACACCAGAGAGAACGTAAAGTACTGCAATCAGTGGAGGTTGTGTCACCGACAGTAGACATACAGTGTTATATATAGTCGAGGTTGTCACTGACAGTAGACATACAGTATAATATATAGTCGAGGTTGTCACTGACAGTAGACATACATAGTTGTATATAAGGCAAGGTTGTCACCGACAGTAGACATACAGTATTATATATAGTCGAGGTTGTCACTGACAGTAGACATACATAGTTGTATATAAGGCAAGGTTGTCACCGACAGTAGACATACAGTATTATATATAGTCGAGGTTGTCACCGACAGTAGACATACAGTATTATATATAGTCGAGGTTGTCACTGACAGTAGACATACAGTATTATATATAGTCGAGGTTGTCACTGACAGTAGACATACATAGTTGTATATAAGGCAAGGTTGTCACCGACAGTAGACATACAGTATTATATATAGTCATGTATGTACCATAAACCTAGAATGAGTCGCAGGCAACACCAGAGAGAACGTAAAGTACTGCATTCAGTGGAGGTTGTGTCACCGACAGTAGACATACAGTATTATATATAGTCGAGGTTGTCACCGACAGTAGACATACAGTATTATATATAGTCGAGGTTGTCGTCGACAGTAGACATACAGTATTATATATAGTCGAGGTTGTCACTGACAGTAGACATACAGTATTATATATAGTCGAGGTTGTCACCGACAGTAGACATACAGTGTTATATATAGTCGAGGTTGTCACCGACAGTAGACATACAGAGTTGTATATAAGGCAAGGTTATCACCGACAGTAGACATACAGTACTATATATAGTCGAGGTTGTCACCGACAGTGAAATACAGTATTATATATAGTCGAGGTTGTCACCGACAGTAGACATACAGTATTATATATAGTCGAGATTGTCATCGACAGTAGACATACAGTATTATATATAGTCGAGATTGTCACCGACAGTAGACATACAGATTTGTATATAAGGCAAGGTTGTCACCGACAGTAGACATACAGTATTATATATAGTTGAGGTTGTCACCGACAGTAGACATACAGAGTTGTATATAAGGCGAGGTTGTCACCGACAATAGACATACAATATTGTATTAAAAGTCGAGGTTATGTCACCGAAAGTAGACGTACAGTATTATATAAAGTCGAGGTTGTCACCGACAGTAGACATACAGTATTATATATAGTCGAGGTTGTCACCGACAGTAGATATACAGTATTATATATAGTCGAGGTTGTCACTGACAGTAGACATACATAGTTGTATATAAGACAAGGTTGTCACCGACAGTAGACATACAGTATTATATATAGTCGAGGTTGTCACCGACAGTAGACAAACAGTATTATATATAGTCGAGGTTGTCACTGACAGTAGACATACAGTATTATATATAGTCGAGGTTGTCACCGACAGTAGACATACAGTATTATATATAGTTGAGGTTGTCACCGACAGTAGACATACAGAGTTGTATATAAGGCGAGGTTGTCACCGACAATAGACATACAATATTGTATTAAAAGTCGAGGTTATGTCACCGAAAGTAGACGTACAGTATTATATAAAGTCGAGGTTGTCACCGACAGTAGACATACAGTATTATATATAGTCGAGGTTGTCACTGACAGTAGACATACAGTATTATATATAGTCGAGGTTGTCACCGACAGTCGACATACTGTATTATATATAGTCGAGGTTGTCACCGACAGTAGACATACAGTATTATATATAGTCGAGGTTGTCACCGACAGTAGACATACAGTATTATATATAGTCGAGGTTGTCACTGACAGTAGACATACATAGCTGTATATAAGGCAAGGTTGTCACCGACAGTAGACATACAGTATTATATATAGTCGAGGTTGTCACCGACAGTAGACATACAGTATTATATATAGTCGAGGTTGTCACCGACAGTAGACATACAGTATTATATATAGTCGAGGTTGTCACTGACAGTAGACATACAGTATTATATATAGTCGAGGTTGTAACCGACCGTAGACATACAGTATTATATATAGTCAAGGTTGTGACCGACGGTAGACATACAGAGTTGTATATAAGGCAAGGTTGTCACAGACAATAGACATACAATATTATATTAAAAGTCGAGGTTATGTCACCGAAAGTAGACGTACAGTATTATATATAGTCGAGGTTGTCACCGACAGTAGACATACAGTATTATATATAGTCGAGGTTGTCACCGACAGTAGACATACAGTATTATATATAGTCGAGATTGTCACCGACAGTAGACATACAGATTTGTATATAAGGCAAGGTTGTCACCGACAGTAGACATACAGTATTATATATAGTTGAGGTTGTCACTGACAGTAGACATACAGAGTTGTATATAAGGCAAGGTTATCACCGACAGTAGACATACAGTATTATATATAGTCGAGGTTGTCACCGACAGTAGACATACAGTATTATATATAGTCGTGGTTGTCACCGACAGTAGACATACAGTATTATATATAGTCGAGGTTGTCACCGACAGTAGACATACAGAGTTTTATATAAGGCGAGGTTGTCACCGACAATAGACATACAATATTGTATTTAAAGTCGAGGTTATGTCACCGAAAGTAGACGCACAGTATTATATATAGTCGAGGTTGTCACCGACAGTAGACATACAGTATTATATATAGTCGAGGTTGTCACCGACAGTAGACATACAGTATTATATATAGTCGAGGTTGTCACCGACAGTAGACATACAGTATTATATAGTCGAGGTTGTCACCGAAAGTAGACATACAGTATTATATATAGTCGAGGTTGTCACCGACAGTAGACATACAGTATTATATATACTCGAGGTTGTCACTGACAGTAGACATACATAGTTGTATATAAGGCAAGGTTGTCACCGACAGTAGACATACAGTATTATATATAGTCGAGGTTGTCACTGACAGTAGACATACAGTATTATATATAATCGAGGTTGTCACCGACAGTAGACATACAGAGTTGTATATAAGACAAGGTTGTCACCGACAATAGACATACAATATTGTATTAAAAGTCGAGGTTATGTCACCGAAAGTAGACATACAGTATTATATATAGTCGAGGTTGTCACCGAAAGTAGACATACAGTATTATATATAGTCGAGGTTGTCACCGACAGTAGACATACTGTATTATATATAGTCGAGGTTGTCACCGACAGTAGACATACAGTATTATATATAGTCGTGGTTGTCACCGACAGTAGACATACAGTATTATATATAGTCGAGGTTGTCACCGACAGTAGACATACAGAGTTTTATATAAGGCGAGGTTGTCACCGACAATAGACATACAATATTGTATTTAAAGTCGAGGTTATGTCACCGAAAGTAGACGCACAGTATTATATATAGTCGAGGTTGTCACCGACAGTAGACATACAGTATTATATATAGTCGAGGTTGTCACCGACAGTAGACATACAGTATTATATATAGTCGAGGTTGTCACCGACAGTAGACATACAGTATTATATAGTCGAGGTTGTCACCGAAAGTAGACATACAGTATTATATATAGTCGAGGTTGTCACCGACAGTAGACATACAGTATTATATATACTCGAGGTTGTCACTGACAGTAGACATACATAGTTGTATATAAGGCAAGGTTGTCACCGACAGTAGACATACAGTATTATATATAGTCGAGGTTGTCACTGACAGTAGACATACAGTATTATATATAATCGAGGTTGTCACCGACAGTAGACATACAGAGTTGTATATAAGACAAGGTTGTCACCGACAATAGACATACAATATTGTATTAAAAGTCGAGGTTATGTCACCGAAAGTAGACATACAGTATTATATATAGTCGAGGTTGTCACCGAAAGTAGACATACAGTATTATATATAGTCGAGGTTGTCACCGACAGTAGACATACTGTATTATATATAGTCGAGGTTGTCACCGACAGTAGACATACAGTATTATATATAGTCGAGGTTGTCACTGACAGTAGACATACAGAGTTGTATATAAGGCAAGGTTATCACCGACAGTAGACATACAGTACTATATATAGTCGAGGTTGTCACCGACAGTAGACATACAGTAGTATATATAGTCGAGGTTGTCACCGACAGTAGACATACAGTATTATATATAGTCGAGGTTGTCACCGACAGTAGACATACAGAGTTTTATATAAGGCGAGGTTGTCACCGACAATAGACATACAATATTGTATTTAAAGTCGAGGTTATGTCACCGAAAGTAGACGTACAGTATTATATATAGTCGAGGTTGTCACCGACAGTAGACATACAGTATTATATATAGTCGAGGTTGTCACCGACAGTAGACATACAGTATTATATATAGTCGAGGTTGTCACCGACAGTAGACATACAGTATTATATAGTCGAGGTTGTCACCGACAGTAGACATACAGTATTATATATAGTCGAGGTTGTCACCGACAGTAGACATACAGTATTATATATACTCGAGGTTGTCACTGACAGTAGACATACATAGTTGTCTATAAGGCAAGGTTGTCACCGACAGTAGACATACAGTATTATATATAGTCGAGGTTGTCACCGACAGTAGACATACAGTATTATATATAATCGAGGTTGTCACCGACAGTAGACATACAGAGTTGTATATAAGACAAGGTTGTCACCGACAATAGACATACAATATTGTATTAAAAGTCGAGGTTATGTCACCGAAAGTAGACGTACAGTATTATATATAGTCGAGGTTGTCACCGACAGTAGACATAAAGTATTATATATAGTCGAGGTTGTCACCGACAATAGACATACAGTATTATATATAGTCGAGGTTGTCACCGACAGTAGACATACAGTATTATATATAGTCGAGGTTGTCACTGACAGTAGACATACTGTATTATATATAGTCGAGGTTGTCACCGACAGTAGACATACAGTATTATATATAGTCGAGGTTGTCACCGACAGTAGACATACAGTATTATATATAGTCGAGGTTGTCACTGACAGTAGACATACATAGTTGTATATAAGACAAGGTTGTCACCGACAGTAGACATACAGTATTATATATAGTCGAGGTTGTCACCGACAGTAGACATACAGTATTATATATAGTCGAGGTTGTCACCGACAGTAGACATACAGTATTATATATAGTCGAGGTTGTCACCGACAGTAGACATACAGTATTATATATAGTCGAGGTTGTCACTGACAGTAGACATACATAGTTGTATATAGTGAGTGAGTATGGTTTTACGCCGCTTTTAGCAATATTCCAGCAATATCACGGCGGGGGACACCAGAAATGGGCTTCACACATTGTACCCACATAGTTGTATATAAGGCAAGGTTGTCACCGACAGTAGACATACAGTATTATATATAGTCATGTATGTACCATAAAACTAGCATGAGTCGCCGGCAACAACAGAGAGAACGTAAAGTACTGCATTCAGTTGAGGTTGTGTCACCGACAGTAGACATACAGTATTATATATAGTCGAGGTTGTCACCGACAGAAGACATACTGTATTATATATAGTCGAGGTTGTTACCGACAGTAGACATACATAGTTGTATATAAGGCGAGGTTGTCACCGACAGTAGACATACAGTATTATATATAGTCGAGGATGTCACCGACAGTAGACATACAGTATTATACATAGTCGAGGTTGTCACCGACAGTAGACATACAGTATTATATATAGTCGAGGTTGTCACTGACAGTAGCCATACATAGTTGTATATAAGACAAGGTTGTCACCGACAGTAGACATACAGTATTATATATAAGGTCGAGGTTGTCACCGACAGTAGACATACTGTATTATATATAGTCGAAGTTGTTACCGACAGTAGACATACAGAGTTGTATATAAGGCAAGGTTGTCACCGATAGTAGACGTACAGTATTATATATAGTCGAGGTTGTTACCGACAGTAGACATACAGTATTATATATAGTCGAGGTTGTCACCGACAGTAGACATACAGTATTATATATAGTCGAGGTTGTCACTGACAGTAGACATACAGTATTATATATAGTCGAGGTTGTTACCGACAGTAGACATACGGTATTATATATAGTCGAGGTTGTCACCGACAGTAGACATGCAGTATTATATATAGTCGAGGTTGTCACCGACAGTAGACATACAGTATTATATATAGTCGAGATTGTCACCGACAGAAGACATAAAGGATTCATTCAGTGGAGGTTGTGTCACCCACTGTTGACTTACGGTATTGTATATGAGGCGAGGTTGTCACCGACAGTAGACATACAGTATTTCATATAGTCGAGGTTGTCACCGACAGTAGACATACAGAGTTGTATATAAGGCAAGGTTGTCATCGACAGTAGACATACAGTATTATATATAGTCGAGGTTGTCACCGACAGTAGACATAAAGGATTCATTCAGTGGAGGTTGTGTCACCCACTGTTGACTTACGGTATTGTTTATGAGGCGAGGTTGTCACCGACAATAGACATACAATATTGTATTTAAAGTCGAGGTTGTGTCACCCACTGTTGACTTACAGTATTGTATATAAGGCGAGGTTGTCACCGACAATAGACATACAATATTGTATTCCAAGTCGAGGTTGCAGTTGGACTACAATGGTATTGACAAGTGAGTCACCAGGCTGTTTGTGGATGGCAGATGTGTTCAGGAACAAGGCCGTATTACTCTCATGTTGCTGCACTGTCCTTTGGGGAAATATATTACATTGTCCATATTGCCTAATAAATTGATTAACGTATTGAAACCATGGCTCCTGTGAGCCAGTCATTCTTGGCATTGACGAAACTTCTAATGTTGGTCATATGAGAAATTGCATTCTTGTCCCGGAACACGCATTTCATGGTCCGAATCGCCAAAGAGGGAGAGAGAGGTGCACGTGGGAAATGCTTAGGGAACATTTTTCACGTGCGAAAGGTTCAGGGAACATATGTCACGTGCATCACGTAAGGTCGTCTCACAAAGTGTTCTTACAGTTAAAAAGCTCTTGAGTATCTCTTAAAATACGACCCGTGAAGATCCGGGGTAGAATAGGTCTTCAGCAACCCATGCTTGCCGTAAAAGGCGACTATGCTTATCGTAAAAGGCGACTAACGGTATCGGGTGGTCAGGCTCGCTGACTTGGTTGGTGCATGTCATCGATCCCAATTGCGTGGATCGATGTTCATGATGTAAATCACTGGAATTTTCTGGTACAGACCGCCGTCATACAGCTGGAATATTGCTGAGTGTGGCGTAAAACAACAAATCAACTAAAACTCTTAAAATACGGTTATCAAAATACGGTTTGGTTCTTTGAATGGACGTTTTTCGTGATTTATATTGGTTAAACCACTCAGACGGGTTTTAAAGGACCGTGCCAATGATTATACGTCTAACACTCCTAGTCAAACCTACACTTTCTCGGGGCGGTCGGGTGGCCTAGTGTTTAAAGCGTTCGATCGTCGCGCCGAAGACCCGGGTTCGATTCCCGACATGGGTACAATGTGTGAAGCCCATTTGTGGTGTCCCCCGCCGTAATAGGGCAGGAATAATGCCAAAAGCGGCGTAAAACCTCATTCACTCAATACTTTCACATTCAGATATTAGTACAGTGTTGTCGTACTCGGGGGCCAAACAGGGATTTTATGTACGCCTCCTACAATTTCTCAACCCTGCTGGTGATTTCTATCCTCCAATTAGTTTACAAATTCCTGTTATGTGGAGTGTATTATAAGGTTCACATATTGAGCATAACGAACTTTGTGGAAGACAAAAACCAATAGGTAAATGACAAGTAGATGTGTTACACACAGAGACGCTGTCTATCCCACAAGGGGATCGGGGGCACGGGTGGCCCAGTCGTCTAAGGCGCCGCGATTCGCTGTGCAGAGTTGCGTCCCTTGGGCACGCAAGAAACCTATGATTGTGGGTTCGAATCCCGGTTCGCCCCGATTATGTTTCTAGGTTTGTCAGCACCATACCCGTGCTCGTGGGTTTCACCGAAGTGGTAAACGTCTGAGACCTGCATCACTTCGAGCTTTCCTCCCACATTAAGCCGACACGCCGCGATATAACTGGAATACTATTCAAAGCGGCGTTAAACCCAACTCACTCACTCACTCACAAGGGGATGCTTTTCTGACAGGGATATGTCGCATGTTCCTTGGCCAGGTTCGTTGGCCAGTCGGGCTGGGACAGCGTAATTTGTTTGCAACCGCTTTTCTGAACGTCAGACTTTTACAAAGCCAGCTATAACCGATGAGGTTTTTACATAACGATTTACCTATTCTTCTTAAGGGTGGTGAAATCATGCCATAGATATCCTTGTTTAACAAAGTTGATAACAAATTGAGCTGTGTCAGGTGGATGCGGTCGTCTTTCTTTGTATGTTCATCATACGAAGCGCAGGGTATCTTATTGGACCAGAGTTTTACGTATGTGTGACGAAACATGCTTATTATTTAATATGTGTAGTCTAGACAATGTTTAGGTAAGTTTAGATATCATGGGTGAATATAGAAAAAAAATATTCAGGGATTACTTTGGTTGTTGTTAGATTATTCAGAATGTAATATGCCTATTTGTTGTATTACAATTTTCTAAAAGGCTGAACGATTTTTGAACGTATACAAATGTTACCACACCCTCCAAATTTTCCACCTCTGAAATCCTGAAAAATGACTATTACAGAATGAATTAAATTATAATAGATATTGAACGCACTACGTGGGTTTGGGTGTTCTGGACATAACGACAGAAAGATGGAGATGGTTAGGGAGAGCCGGATACTGTCCATTCTGTAAATTAGAAAACGTATCTAAAGATTGGCACCATTTGTATTGATGTCCTACATTTAAAACTTCGAAACTCCTACATTCAGAATGTCTAAATAATGCGCCCATGTATACTTTTGTTATCTACCTCATGATTTCTAACAATAAAACCATTTTAGACAAACTGACAAAAGATATCATCTATGTTTGGTGGCGTTGTAAAAGGCTCATGGATTAGGTAAACTATATATTCATGTCTTCATAGATACTGTATATATGCGTGTAGTTGTTGACACTGAGAAAAACATATTTTCTCGCTTTCTCTCTACATCAACACGGTCGCCGGCAGTTTGGGGGTACTCGGATATGGATGTGTCAATTCCTAGCAGCGTGTTTACTGTGATGACCCTCAATGTAATGATGTTTATTTATTTGTTTGGTTGTTGTTTAACGCCGCACTCAGCAACATTCCAGCTATATGACGATGGTCTGTAAATAATCGAGTCTGTACCAGACAATCCAGTGAGTGACCTCATGAGCATCAATCTACACAGTTGGACACAATGACATGCATCATTCAAGTCAGCGGGCCTGACCCCCGATCCCGTCAATCTCCTCTTAAGACAAGCATGGGTTGCCGACGGCCGATATAACTCGGATCTACACGGTTTCCATGTAATGAAGTAGCGGTATATGTATGATTAATAAAACTACAAGCCAAACACATATTTTAGATAAATCTTTAGTTGCCCTTGAGCAACGAGTCTCAACTTTAAAGCCATGGAGTTGTCCTTACAACCGCGTTTACCACTGTTGTTGCCCTAACGCACTGAATCGAAATTTTGGAGCCATCGACTTACAGCTGTGTCTGTCATCAGTGATGTGACCCTAACGTAACGACTCTGGTATGGGAGCCATCGTGTTGTCGTTACAACCGCGTTTATCACTGTTGTGTCCCTTACGCACCGAATCTAGGGTTCAGAGCCATCGTGTTGGCATTATATCTGAGCATGCACATCGTATAGGACGACCACGCTTGTCGTTCCATGCAGTATGGACCATTGCACCTCAATTACCCTCATCCTAAAGGGAAACAGCCACTACGGAATGGACTGAGATGGCGTTTGAAGTAGGTTGGAACATCCATGCACAGCCAGAACACATGCTTGGGGTTCCTGAGAGAGAATCGGCTTCTGGTTATGGCGCGGTCCAATGCGGTCTAGACGCTGTAATTGCTGCCTTGTGTGCAAGTGTGGCATTGTCGCTATGTAATTAGGACACTCGTGTATTTCTATATTGATCTAGGTCTTTGAGAGCCATTTAGAAGTGATTCACATAAGGAAGAGAACATATGGATGTCAACTTCTTTATTATGAGGAACACAACGTTTCGGAGTATATGCTTACTCCTTCATTGGTCACCTGATGAAGGAGTAAGCATATACTCCGAAACGTTGTGTTCCTAATAATAAAAAAGTTGACATCCATATATTCTCTTCCTTATATTGATCTAGATAATAAAAAATGAGCTGGCAGAAGGTGAAGGTTGTTTGAGTGACCCTATTATTCCAACTTGCTAAGACCCAGACCATTCATCTGACCAAAGCTGTATCTGGTGTATACATGTGCCCGGCCAAGAGACAATACGGTAAATTTAAGAGGTAACAAATCCTAGACATAGATGTACTCATAACTGTTTCAAGGGAACCATGCCTTCAGATGCACCTGATTGCCGCCTCGATGGTATATCATTGCAAGTAAAGAGACGGTAGTAGCGATCTAGCCTGGAGGTGGTGTCCTCTATGAATTTCTGCACTTATGCGCAGCAGAGTAATTCAAAATTAACGTATCGGAAAAAAAAAAAAAAAAAAAAATATAGAAAAAAAAAAAAATAAATAAAAATTAAAAGAATTAACGGGCATTACTTATAAGTTGACGGATGATAAAGTAGACTATGGATCTATACCGAAACGTCGCCTTTACAGTATTAAAGAAGTTGTTACCCGTAAATTGTGTCTACTTTAGTATCGCGTTTAGTTTCAACAATTTCAGTAAACGCGTTATCGTGTCACTCCAGTGTTTGGTCTGTCACGGGGTTGTCTGGTCAAAACTTGATTGTTTTCAGGCCGCAATGGTATGGCAGGAGTCCTGCTGTGGGGCGTCAGGTAACACATTGTGTGAGGGGAGGGTGCTACCGGTAGAGCAGGACATGCTTCCCCCTTTTCGCGAACTCCCGGTGTCATCACTGGTTTTCTGTCATCCATTCACAAAATTGGCACAACTGTTTTGCCTTTTACGCCCAATGAAATCTGTTTCGGAAAATAATCAAGACTGGTTATTTTCTGGTGTTGACGATTTATATTCACCTTCCGGTGACTCTGTTGCCGTCATTGACTTTAGTATAGGGGTATATACAACTCCAACAGAGTGAGTGAGTGAGTTCGGTTTAACGCCGCTTTTAACATTATTCCAGAAAGCCCGAAGTGATGCAGGGCTCAGACGTTTACCACTTCGGTAAAACCAACGAGCACGGGTATGGTGCTGACAAACCTAGAAAAATAATCGGGGCGAACCGGTGAACCCACAATCATAGGTGTCTGGCGTGCCCAAGGGACGCAACTCTGCACAGCGAATCGCGGCGCCTTCGACGCCAACAGGATATTAACATTACTCATATATATCTATGAGGATATTATTTATTGTCTGTGCCTGACTCGGAATGTAATAATGAGTTTATTTAATAAGCGTACGCGACACGGAACCAATACATGGCGCATTGTGGATATACGGTAACACTGGGCATTGTATATTGAGTAGAACTTACTTCTGTGTGGTTCAATGTTGGGAGGCTGATCGGCTGTGATAGAGGATGGGATAACCACGTTCTATTCTAACATTCACAGATTACAATGATATTGGTCTGTAGTTACTGAATTAGATTACAATGGAAGGGTCTTCCACACTTGTCAACTTAAATCTGGCTAAGACCTGCCTTGTTGTAGAGTACTAAATATCAGCACGTATTTATGGTAAAGTTGACACGTATTTGTGACGCGTTTTCGTTGCAATGTCCGCGAATATGTGAGGCATATCAGCACATATCTTTTACAATATCAGCACATATTCAAGTCATATCAGTGCGTATTTGGGGAAAAAATCAATGCGTATATGTGGCAATATCAGAACGAATTTGTGGCAGTATTACGTATTCGTGTCAGTATTAGGGCGTATTTGTATTTTTTGTAATTTGAAATGATTAACATCAACATTTATTTGTGGCATTATCGGCAACTAGTTGGGGTTATGACAACATGTATTTGAAAAAACTCGAGTGGCATTTTCATTGCTGTTACCACGGACTTGTTATGTAGGTCCGTGCTGTTACATATGTCAGCATCATACAACATAACTTGTCGCTTCTAAGATTCTTCGAGCATTGCAACGAGTATAACGAGTCTGTGGCCACTTTCACATCACATCGAGGTGACGACGTGAACACCACCAGACACCCGCCCACAAAAACACACACATCTCACACTCCTAAGTCTCGTATCTCTCACGCAAAGCCTCGTACCTATCACGCAAAGCCTCGTAGCTCATACTCAAAGCCTCGTATCTCTCACGCAGAGCCTCGTATCTCTCACACAAAGCCTCGTATCTCACATTCAAAGCCTCGTATCTCTCACGCAGAGCCCCGTATCTCTCACCCGAGCCTCGTATCTCTCACGCAAAGTCTCGTATCTCACACTCAAAGCCAGGTATCTCACTCAAAGCCATGCATCTCACTTAAAGCCTTAAATCTCATTCAATCCCCCATGGAGTCTGAAATGATTAACTGCCGTGTTATACAAAAGATATAACATGCCTGTCGTGCCCTGCCAACAGCGATGACAAATGCTTCACGATATAAGCGCCACATTCCTTCCCGGTAAACCTAAGTACATGCATATGCAAATGGGGGAGTGAAGGGACACGTCCAGCGCTCTCAGTGGTAATAGTTGATGTTATTATAGATATTACCCATTTTCGTAAAATATACATATGCCCTACTTACGTTTGCTCCCATCTCTAGTGTAATTTGTGTTCTCCGTAAGACAGTTGCGTGTGAATGTTGTGCTGCTGCTCCACAAGTCGTGATGGCGTCGCAAGTATGTAAATTGCTCAATTATCTGGGTAGGTAATTAGTGGAAATCGCAGAGTTAATTGTATCGAGCTGAGCGTCCATCAGAAGTCGGCCATCTGGCGACGATTTACGTTTGCAGTTGGCCACACCCCTTTAAACGTTGCAGACAGGGCGGGGTGGTGAATGATTTGAGATCGGGGGAGTAGTAGGGGGGTGGGTGGTTGTAGAGGGTTAAGGGTAGATGGTAGAGGCAAGGAGGTTGGGAAGAAGGGTGTAGAGTGGTAGGGGTTAGTGCGGTGGGGTGGAGTTGGTGGTCTTGGAGGTATAGCCAGGGTTGGGTGGAGCAAGGTGGAAGTGGGTAGTTGAAATATGGTAGAGTGGTCGAGAGGAGGGGTTGTGATAGAGGGTAGGAGAGTTGGTTGTAGATTGTAGAGAGGAGTGGGTTGTGGTAGAGGGGGTTGTGGTAGAGAGGGTTGTGGTAGAGGGGAGGGGGTTGTGGTAGAGGGTTGGTGTTGTGGTTGAGGGTAGGGGGTTGTGGTAGAAGGTAGGTGTTGTGATAGAGAGGGTTGTGGTAGAGGGGAGGGGGTTGTGGTAGAGGGTTGGTGTTGTGGTAGAGGGGAGGGGGTTGTGGTAGAGGGGAGGGGGTTGTGGTAGAAGGTAGGTGTTGTGATAGAGAGGGTTGTGGTAGAGGGGAGGGGGTTGTGGTAGAGGGTTGGTGTTGTGGTAGAGGGGAGGGGGTTGTGGTAGAGGGGAGGGGGTTGTGGTAGAGGGGAGGGGGTTGTGGTAGAGGGTTGGTGTTGTGGTAGAGGGGAGGGGATTGTGGTAGAGGGTTGGTGTTGTTGTAGAGGGGAGGGGGTTGTGGTAGAGGGGAGGGGGTTGTGGTAGAAGGTAGGTGTTGTGATAGAGAGGGTTGTGGTAGAGGGTAGGGGGTTGTGGTAGAGGGTTGCTGTTGTGGTAGAGGGGAGGGGGTTGTGTTAGAAGGTAGGTGTTGTGATAGAGAGGGTTGTGGTAGAGGGGAGGGGGTTGTGGTAGAGGGTTGGTGTTGTGGTAGAGGGGAGGGGGTTGTGGTAGAGGGGAGGGGGTTGTGGTAGAAGGTAGGTGTTGTGATAGAGAGGGTTGTGGTAGAGGGGAGGGGGTTGTGGTAGAGGGTTGGTGTTGTGGTAGAGGGGAGGGGGTTGTGGTAGAGGGGAGGGGGTTGTGGTAGAAGGTAGGTGTTGTGATAGAGGGGAGGGGGTTGTGGTAGAGGGTTGGTGTTGTGGTAGAGAGGGTTGTGGTAGAGGGGAGGGGATTGTGAATGTGGGAAGGAGAGTTGGTGGTAGAGGGGAGAGGGTTTTGGTAGATGGTAGGTGTTGTGGTAGAGGGGGTTGTGGTGGAGGGTAGGGGGTTGTGGTAGAGGGGAGGGGGTTGTGAATGTGGGAAGGAGAGTTGGTGGTAGAGAGGAGAGGGTTTTGGTAGAGCGTAGGTGTTGTGGTAGAGGGGGTTGTGGTGGAGGGTAGGGGGTTGTGGTAGGGGGTTGGTGTTGTGGTGGAGGGTAGGAGAATTGATGGTAGAGTGTTGAGGGTAAGGTTTACCTGCGCAGGATCGAGTATCATTAAGTGTCTGTAACATCAAGGTAACACCATGCAAAGGAAATAAGACAATGTCATACGTTTTGACGGTCGACACTTCAGACAACGCTGACCACGTGAATGGTGAACTTAGACCGGGTCAACATTCGGCATCCAGCCTCCTTCAGTGTAGCGTTAGATTCTGTCTGCACAACGCATTAAGCACATGCATTCTTCAGTCATTGTTGTAGACCATAGCGTTACGCCGTCATATTGTTGATGATGGTGGCAATTACACATATGGGACACGCGACCTCCACTTTGACACATGATCTCCTATGGGACATGTGACCTCCATCCTAATAATGAAATTAATGCGAAAATGCGTGTGTCCCTTGGTCTCATCACTAAAGAGACAATGTAAAACTTCAATAAACCTTGTTCTCTGTGATGGGACCATCGCTCCACATAACGTGATAACACCAAAAATTATTTTTGCAAGAATGCAACCCTGGGACATGTGACCACAACTATGTCACGTGATCACCCCCCGAACATTTCCCACCGCTGTCGCGTCAATAACTCTGTGATCCAAAATGTCACGAAATCAACTCTGGGACAGGTGACTTAAACTGTCACTAAATCAACTCTGGGACAGGTGACCAAAACTGTCACGAAATCAACTCTGGGACAGGTGACCAAAACTGTCACGAAATCAACTCTGGGACATGTTACCAAAACTGTCACGAAATCAACTCTGGGACATGTGACTAAAACTGTCACGAAATCAACCCTGGGACATGTGACTAAAACTGTCACGAAATCAACTCTGGGACATATGACTAAAACTGTCACGAAATCAACACTCTGGGACATGTGACTAAAACTGTCACGAAATCAACTCTGGGACATGTGACTAAAACTGTCACGAAATTAACTCTGGGACATATGACTAAAACTGTCAAGAAATCAACTCTGGGACATGTGACCAAAACTGTCACGAAATCAACTCTGGGACATGTGACTAAACCTGTCACGAAATCAACTCTGGGACAGGTGACCAAAACTGTCACGAAATCAACTCTGGGACATGTGACTAAAACTGTCACGAAATCAACTCTGGGCAGGTTACTAAAACACTCACGAAATCAACTCTGGGACATGTGACTAAAACTGTCAAGAAATCAACTCTTGATTATGTGACGTCACTGTAACATGTGATCACTTCTCGGCCACAAGACCATCACTAAGGTCACGTGATCAGCTCCTGGCAATGTGAACACAACTGTGACACTATACTTCATCACCACAGGGGCGTGACCTGACCTGTCTCATTTAAATATGCCTTATTTGACCTTTCTTTCTTTTCATTCACGGACGTGAGAGATCACGTGTCAAGTGGAAGAAGTATAATTGCGAGAAAGTAAACGCTATCATACAAACATAATTGATCTTGCCGGTCGTATTTACTTTCAATTCTTATCAAATGTAACTGCTTAAAGTGTTTATGATTTTGTTAATGGCATTTTGACTATAATTTCTTTCAAACATATCAAAATTTAAGCGGAAATACTCAATGATCCCAAACATGCATGACTGATTATTATTATCGACTGCGTCTACTTTTTGACATTCATTGTCAAAGTTGAACTGTTTGATTAGCATTTTTTAAAGTTGGTAAGTGACAGTAAAGTTATGGATGACAACTTCTTTATTCTGTTGTTAAGCAAGCATTCAAACGTTGCTGCATAATAGAATCCAATACGTCTTCATCCATAAAATATGTTGTCTTTTCTCTCTCAAAGTTCTTGAAATAATGGCTGGTTTTGGAATGTTAACGTTTTTACCGATATTCCTTCCATGGTTTTTTTATACGGTCAACGACTGTTAAAGAATCAGTGACAGATTTGCATCCGTTAATCGCTGTAATATGGCGTCCATATAATACTTTCAATGAACGTTAGACCAGGATATTTTCTCAGCTCCTTTTTTATCCGATTTTACTTCGTACTGATTCAACCCGCACTAATCGTGTACTGGGGACACAGTGATGACACACTGGTGACACACTGGTGACACACTGGTGACACGGTGATGACACATTGATTACACATTATCTGCCATCAATAAGTCATCAACGTCCTCGCATCAAAGGTTACTGAGTAGTTCAATCGAGAAATGTGAGACAAGAAACATAACTTCGTACATTTATAGAAGAGACAAAGAGATTTTATCAAGCGAATCCCACTTCGCAATGATCTGTAATGCTGGCGGTTGTAAAATCGTTCTAGCAATTACCTTCTTGCATACATAACTGTTTTTCACTAGTATATTTATACCCACAACGGGGATGCTGGTCACGTTTAGAGTGAACAAGTAGAATTAGATTTAGTTATTTGTTTAAAATAGAAACACCCTGAAAAGTTGATTTTTGTCGAATGAAAAAATGCAAACTTTTTAACTGAAGAGATTAGGATTTTTATCCAACATCGAACATTTGGACGACTACATTACAATTAGTTGTAGAGGAAATACTGATCCACGAGCTGACGTAGACGCTGAGGTGAATTGTGATGCATGTCTTCCGACTATAACACATCTCTTGTACGTCGGCTGAAGGTCTCAGTTGGCAGGGTCGGAGTCAGCTATCTGGTGGGCCGAGTATTATTGATACTAACACTATTGAGAGCTGATTAGAGGGAGATGTTATGAGTGAGATAAATAGATTACCTCATATTATTTGTAATTGACTTAGTCTGATGACGAAGAAAGAACCGTCTATCACAGGTATAGCCCTCGTCGTGCCTGTCTGGAACGTCGCTGATGAATATTCACTCACTCGCTCACTCACTCACTCACTCACTCACTCATTCACCAACCAAAGCCCAAACAACCAACCCATTCACCCACTCACTCACTCACTAACTCACTCACTCACTCAAACACACAAACACCCACCTAAACACTCACTCACTCATTCCCACCCACCCATCCAATCACTCACTCACACACTCAACACACAAACACCCACCCAAACACTCACTCACTCACTCAAACACACAAACACCCATCTAAACACTCACTCATTCACTCTCTCTCACTCACTCACTCACTCACTCACTCACAAACTCACTCAGATCAATCTTATATCGCCTGGTTGTATGTGACTGAAGTTTATCACAGGTCATCATGTACAATATGTTTCATGTCACCAACATGCTGACATACGATTCCGACCAGACTGTGGCTAAACGACTCTTTTCTATATGTTAATGTGTTCTGTGAGGGCAGAACATCGCCAGGGCAAACTTGGGCAGTGGTAGTAAAGTTTGGGTTTAAACAATGTAACTTGGATCTGTCATGGAACAGCGTCCCGACACCGTCCAGACAACACAGACACATTGTTACGATTTTGATCCGATACAGCAGAATCTGTCAAGACAGTCCGACTAGACACAATCGGCTGAGTTTCCCGGATGTTACGGGACGCACCATACTGTCAGGAGTGCTTGGCCGACCTCTCTGGACCTCTCCCGATCCGTAGGACTCTGTAACGAACGTATACGACTGCGTTCAGACAATGATAGGACATTCCAGATCATTGAGCATAGTAATCCGCCTTTTCCCCTTTCGTGTCGTAGCGCTGTCGGGTCTCAAACGGGAGCCATAATCGGCACTGTGTGAACCTGGCCTCAAAGGGCGTCGTGATAACACTGGAGAAATGCTGAACGCGGCGTAAAACAACAATAAATTGCTCGGTATATCACATTATCTGGGCAGATGAAACTTAATGTAAAAAGGTCGTGTAGATCTAATTGAACCGATACGTTAATATTTCATACTTGCAGCTAAGTTTGTTTCAGCATGTCTATTGAGGGATATAACCATCAATTCAATATCGGTTTGCACTAACAAAGCTTGTTGTGATATCTGTCGTCACGCAACACAGCTTTGAGACAGGAATATGATCATGTCGACCGGGGCACAATCAACACAAACGCTGTCGGCCACATTGAAATGCACAATCAATACACATACACACTTTTTTTTAAATGATGTCAGCAATGTCTGAACAATGGATAGAGTTGCGTCATTTAAATAATTGTTTCATGCAGCCGAGTGAATAATTAAATCCTGCATTGTTCCTTCGTAAACTGGATGTTTTCCGCGGATTACCCGCATCTGCCGGATCGGTGATACCAGATCGATACCGGCTGAGACCACGGCGATGGGAGGCGTTTGTTTGGGCGCAAAATCCTTCTCGTGTGAGGTGTTTCCATCTCAAGACCAGAATAGATAATCAGGTCGTATATTTGGCAGTGTAACTATGTTGAGGAAAATGTATTCTTGTATTTGGAACTTGGGTGTGAGTGCAGTGAAGACGGTGTCACAGACACATATCTGATTTGACCGAGAAACATAACAATACCCTATGCGAGGGAAAGGCTGAGGGTAAGTGAGTGCGTTTTACGCCGCTCCAGCAAATTCAATGCAATATCACGACGTGGGACAGCAGAAATTGGTTTCACGGATTGTACCCATATGAGGAACGAACCCAAACCTTCGGCGTGACGAGCTAACGCTTTAACCACTAGGCTATCTCACTGCCCCTCACGTGCACGAACGTGAGATGACCAACGCTGTCGGAGTACGAAACTACCCTTAATCAACCGGGTGTAAGAAAATGATATCAGCAGAGCAGTTTGATACTAATTATCGCACAAAATAATATTTTCTATTTTACATTTGTAATCAAGGTTGCTAAGCAATTGCTCCGTAAATGGTACAGAGTTTTACCACGTATGGCCGCAAAATGTTGTCTTAAGGCGGTAAACTTGCTGAGCGAACCAACAGAGGAACCAGTTTAGTGCGAGTGCATCTGTGATGCCATTACAAGACTACCAGATTTGCTCCAGTGTGAAATGCGTGTATGGGGTGGATGGGTGTATGTGAGTGTGTAGCCGTGCGTGTGTGCGTGCGTGCGTGTGTGTTTATGAGGGAATGGGAAGGGGAGGTGTGCTTCTTACATCGGTGATGATTCGATGCGCTGCAAGACTGGGTAATGGGACAGAAGTAATGTATTAAACAATGTCATGCTCTTGTGGGTGGCTGCTTTCTTTGTAGACTGCTAGGAGTAGGTGATGTTCTCTGGAGCACATCCCATGACGGAGAAAGTAATTGCCACAACAAGAATACGACGGCTGATCATTCTGCTTGAGCGGAGTAGAACACCTGTTTCCGAAAATCCCCTGTTATTGTTGCGTCAGCAGATCTCTGGTGTTGCTGTCTTCGGTTGATCAGCAGGTTCACTCTCACAAGTGAATCACATGGCTCATAAGCGCCGCATTCCCCTTTATCACAAGAATGTCGGGATCACTTGATTGATTAGCGTTATTGCAATATGATAATAACTAATCGGTTAATCAATGTTCGCAGTGGTGCGTACCATCGATCTTAGTTTGACATGTGAGTATTGCAGTGTGTGTATTAATTAAGTCGTGTTTCATATCTCTGGCGGTGTGTTGATGTTTCCTGTTTCGTTACATCATCACTGTCGTCCCATTTAGAATCGTTCTAGTATCACAAAAGACGACCAAGCTTTTGTGTCGTCTAGATTGTCTAGTCTTTGTCTCATTTTGATTGCTATGTCTGTATAATATCTTCTCTTGTCGTTCTCGAGCCTTTGTCTAGGTCTCGTGGAGTCTGTATGTATGGGTGATCGTTGTCTGGTCTATGTCTGACCTGTGTCGAGCCTTGTTTTGTCTGTGTCCAGTCTTGTTTCGTCTGTGTCGAGCCTTGTTTCGTTTGTGTCTGGAGCCTTGTTTTGTCGAAGTCGAGCCTTTTTTGTCTGTGTCGTGCCTTGTTTTGTCTGTTTCGAGCCTTGTTTTGTCTGTGTCGTGCCTTGTTTTGTCTGTGTCGAGCCTTGTTTTGTCTGTGTCGTGCCTTGTTTTGTCTGTCGAGCCTTGTTTTGTGTCGTGCCTTGTTTTGTCTGTGTCGAGCCTTGTTTTGTGTCGTGCCCTGTTTTGTCTGTGTCGAGCCTTGTTTTGTGTCGTGCCTTGTTTTGTCTGTGTCGAACCTTGTTTTGTCTGTGTCGTGCCCTGTTTTGTCTGTGTCGAGCCTTGTTTTGTGTCGTGCCTTGTTTTGTCTGTGTCGAGCCTTGTTTTGTGTCGTGCCTTGTTTTGTCTGTGTCGTGCCTTGTTTTGTGTCGTGCCCTGTTTTGTCTGTGTAGAGCCTTGTTTTGTCTGTGTCGAGCCTTGTTTTGTGTCGTGCCTTGTTTTGTGTCGTGCCTTGTTTTGTGTCGTGCCTTGTTTTGTCTGTGTCGAGCCTTGTTTTGTGTCGTGCCTTGTTTTGTCGAAGTCGAGCCTTGTTTTGTGTCGAGCCTTGTTTTGTGTCGTGCCTTGTTTTGTCTGTGTCGAGCCTTGTTTTGTGTCGTGCCTTGTTTTGTCTGTGTCGAGCCTTGTTTTGTCTGTGTAGAGCCTTGTTTTGTCTGTGTAGAGCCTTGTTTTGTCTGTGTAGAGCCCTGTTTTGTCTGTGTAGAGCCTTGTTTTGTCTGTGTAGAGCCTTGTTTTGTCTGTGTAGAGCCTTGTTTTGTCTGTGTCGAGTCTTGTTTTGTCTGTGTAGAGCCTTGTTTTGTCTGTGTCGAGTCTTGTTTTGTCTGTGTCGAGCCTTGTTTTGTCTGTGTAGAGCCTTGTTTTGTCTGTGTAGAGCCTTGTTTTGTCTGTGTAGAGCCCTGTTTTGTCTGTGTAGAGCCTTGTTTTGTCTGTGTAGAGCCTTGTTTTGTCTGTGTAGAGCCTTGTTTTGTCTGTGTAGAGCCTTGTTTTGTCTGTGTGGAGCCTTGTTTTGTCCGTGTCGAGTTTTTGTATATTATGTGCCGAGTCTATGTCTGGACGATACTTGACTGGACAAGCGCAGTTCTGTCTGATAAGGCATTGTGATCATGAGCTGCAGAAGGTGGACGGCTGTTTTGGATAAATCAAATCTATGTGTTCAAATGTGTGCGTACTTGCGTGCGTGCTTGCGTGCGTGCTTGCGTGCGTGCGTATGTGTGGTTTATTCTTTGCATATAACCAAAGTTGGTGCCACCAGGTCCTGCAAGAGATAACTCAACGATTTTCGCGTGGCTTCTCACTGACTTAATTAGATGGGTGTTGGGTATATATGCCACAATACGAGTAACAGGGGGCTTAATGGCTGTGAGCCATGTTGGTCGAATCCATGGACCATGAGGAGCAAAAGCACTTCCCACTGCACGTTCCTGCTTACCCCCGCCTGGTGGAATCCCACGGTGTATACAGGGGTTTGTACAGTGTAGGTGAGTTGCCCCGTCTAATCACGGTGACCCTGACCCCTCCAGCAGGCAAGTGTCTAGACGCTCTGGAATTAGAGTTCCATCGACTCGTCTGTCAGCTCTCCCTGTGGTGAGATTCGATCCACTTTGAGTGCAGAATAACTCTCTTTGACACAACAAGCCTAGCCAACTTATTTCAGATAAATTAGGTGTTTTGTACGTCTTCTTTTTATTGAACTATGATGAGATTTCTTGTTTGAAAATTTTCATGCTTATTAAGAAGTTTCGTTGCCAAATTGTGGTTTTCGCCCGGATCACAGAGGACGGGTAATAGTGGACGTTAATTGCCCGAATTTTTATGGGTTGTTTTTTTCTGTCTTGCGGGGCCGGAGTGCTTTTGCCAGTCAGGTACTATTACTATTTATTACCCTTATCGTGCGTGGCATAGTTATCTCCCTTTGTTTACCTCTTCTTTGTGTCTATAGATATACCCACATTCTCGATATACACAGTTGAACAATAATAGTATATACTCCTTGTCAACATTGTACTATGTGAAATTACGCGGACAGTATTTACTTATTATACCAAAACGATTAAAGGGCCACTTGGTTCGTTTTAAGGATTAATGATAAGCTAATCGCTCTGCACGTTAACTGACATTTAACTGAGACAAGTAACAAGTTACAATGAACAAAGATACTGTGAAACGACAGATATTACAATGAAATGGAAATAATTTACAATGAGAACAACGGAACCAACAGCAAAAGCGACCGAATCTACAGTAAAAGCGACCGAATCTATAGCAAAAGCGACCGAATCTGCAGCGAAAGCGACCGAATCTACGGAAAAGCGAACGAAGCTACAGCGAAAACGACCGAAGCTACGGCGAAAGCGACCTAATCTACAGAGAATGCGACCGCTTCTACAGTAAAAGCGACAGAATCTACAGCGAAAGCGACCAAAATTACAGTGAAACCAGTCGAATTTGCAGTGAAAACACCAGACGAAAACTACGGGATATAAGTTATAATTAAAAGTGTATATCGTACGTTGAAAGTTGCAATGGCATGGGCGGAACCTGCACTGAAAGCTCCACGTTGTTTGTTAACAGGTGTTGACAGTTGACTACGGCAGTAATTGTGAATACTCCGACGAAGGCATACCCTTGTCGCAAAGGTCTCACTTCGACTGGTTCCAAATAATGGAACGCCTGACAGTTAAATAAGCTTTAATGCGCCCAACAGACGCCAGGGTGTTAGGCTACGTAACGCGGTCTCAACGACGTCTAAATGAGGTAAACGGCTCTACCCGAGCCTCGTAGTAAGCTTGCCCTTTGATCTCCTTCTATAACCTATGTGGTTGTTGTACGATGTAGGCCATATAGGCTCCCCAAACACACTGAGTATCTCTGACATAAACGTAATACGGGTTTCTCCGCCAGGACAGTAGCGTACTGGCCGCCGCTCACAGCACTATACACAGGGGCACAGGGCTTTGTTTTCTGTCTTCGTGTATCCGGGATTCCACTGTGTGTCAAAAACAATTAATACTTAATTATTAATATGTCAGTATCGGTACAAGAATCGATCAATGGTATACAGACTGGCGACAGTGTTGCTCCCTGGCGAGGCATGTTTGGCATTTGGTCCCGGAAGCAGTGCGCCGTTAATCCGGCAGCTGTTACGAATCTAGATGTTGGGAACGGACCACAATTTAGGACATGCCATATTTCATACTCTATCTTTGTCAAAAACATTTCTGAAACGTGATATGAAATGTGGAAAGGTCACCCATTTGGGGTCATTTTTGATTGGACATCACTACCAGCTGGTCATGTGACTAGGACATTACTACTAACTGGTCATGTGACTAGGACATAACTACAAACTGGTCATGTGACTAGGACTATGGGCCGGAAGCGTATCGTGAATATACGCATCTCGTGTATACAATGTGGGTGTTGAACCAGGCGTTAGACTATCTTGAATATATGCATCTCGTGTATACAATAGTTTAACCAGGCGTTAGACTATCTTGAATATATGTATCTCGGGTTGACAATAGTTGAACCAGGCCTTAGACGTATCGTGAATATACGCATCTCGTGTATACAATGTGGGTGTTGAACCAGGCGTTAGACTATCTTGAATATATGCATCTCGTGTATACAATAGTTGAACCAGGCGTTAGACTATCTTGAATATATGTATCTCGGGTTGACAATAGTTGAACCAGGCCTTAGACGTATCGTGAATATACGCATCTCGTGTATACAATGTGGGTGTTGAACCAGGCGTTAGACTATCTTGAATATATGCATCTCGGGTTGACAATAGTTGAACCAGGCCCTAGACGTATCGTGAATATAAGCATCTCGTGTATACAATGTGGGTGTTGAACCAGGCGTTAGACACCAGCAAATAGTGAACTGCTAATTTCACCTATATAGAAAGCACTTCACGCGTTCGTATTCAAACCTTAAAGTTATCCCTCAGCCAATTTCTTAGCTATCTCAATACAATAAAACGCTGCCCCCAAACGAGTCGGATACCCGGGGATTGTGGTATCCCATAATTACATTGATGGTTTACTTTTTGCGCATTGGATAGATGATGTAGAATTCATTGGGAACTTAAAATATAATCGATTACCCTTGAGAATTCGTGTCCACGTGGCCCATGTAGCACTCATGTCTTATATAAATCTATTCAATAATGTTTGATATGATCCACCGTGTATTGGATAATGTTTGATATAAATCGCCATGGATTAGATAATGTTTAATATGAATCACCATGGATTGGATAATGTTTGATATGAATCACCATGTCTTGGATCATGTTTGATATGAATTGCCGTGTATTGGATAATGTTTGATATAAATCGCCATGGATTTGATGATGTTTAATATGAACCACCATGTATTGGATGATGTTTAATATGAACCACCATGTATTGGATAATGTTTAATATGAACCACCATGTATTGGATGATGTTTAATATGAATCACCATGTATTGGATAATGTTTAATATGAATCACCATGTATTGGATAATGTTTAATATGAATCACCATGTATTGGATGATGTTTAATTTGAATCACCATGGATTGGATAATGTTTAACATGAATCACCATGGATTGGATGATGTTTAATATGAATCACCATGTATTGGATGATATTTAATATGAATCACCATGGATTGGATAATGTTTAATATGAATCACCATGGATTGGATGATGTTTGATAGGACCCGCCATGTATTGGATGATGTTTGATAGGAACCACCATGTATTGGATGATGTTTGATAGGAACCACCATGTATTGGATGATGTTTGATAGGAACCACCATGGATTGGATGATGTTTGATAGGAACCACCATGTATTGGATGATGTTTGATAGGAACCACCATGTATTGGATGATGTTTGATAGGAACCACCATGTATTGGATGATGTTTGATAGGAACCACCATGTATTGGATGATGTTTGATAGGAATCACCATGGATTGGATGATGTTTGATAGGAACCACCATGTATTGGATGATGTTTGATAGGAACCACCATGTATTGGATGTTTGTAGCCACCAGGAATAGACACAGAAAAGAATTCTACTTTGATATAAATACTGATTCTCATATATCAAAATGTCTATCCGTTTAATTTCTAGCCTGTTCATGTGTTTTGGATACTGTATCGTCAGTTTGGGGGTTCGGCCTATCACCGGAGGACTATTGTTTGCCCACATATAGTTTCGATTTGGCAAATGTTGATCTGCGGAATCTATATTAACTTACAATGTACTGGATACATTAACACCATGTATTCGATATTGTTTAATATGACCCACTGTACTAGTATACAATAATGTTAAATATGACCAACTATATGTTGTTTATTCTATAATAGCACCACCTACCTTTGATATATAATCCTCAATACGACGTACCCAGTACTGTATAATGCTCAATATGACCTGTGTATTCGATGTTTCGGGATTGCCCTAATAGTAATGACTGATCCTGTACAATGGCTTTCCCTGTATTGGATAATGCTCAATATGACCTGTGTATTCGATATTTCGAGGTTGACCTATGAGTAGTGACTGATCCTGTACAATGGCTTACCCTGTATTGGATAATGCTCAATATGACCTACACTACACTTGATAATGCTTACTATGACATACCATGTTTACCATAATGCTCCTTATGACCGACCGTGTTTTGGTTAATCGTCAATATATGACATACAGTGTACTACATAGTCATCTATATTGCGCTATATATTATCTATGCATGAATATCAATGTTTTGATGTGAGTATTGTATCCTGTTCACTGTGTAAACAGCCAAGGCACCAACATCGGAACAATACATCAACAGACACGATACAAAATGCCCCAAGTTTGTAGGATGGTAATATTGACTTGACTTATCAATACATTAAAATATCGCCACCAGATCGTGTTGGCGGCGTTGGGGTGATCTAGGACCCCAGCGCGTGACATTGGGATGGAGACGGGGGATTCTTATTGCTGCCACACAGGCGCCCGACAATTCAACAGCCTGCTGCTTTTGTCTTCCCCGCACATCGGCTTGATTAATAGCCCCATCAGCTTTATGAATATTTATCACTGTTTCATAAGATGAGTGATTCCGGCAATTGGCCCACACAGAGGGAATAACGCCGCATTTCGCTCTATATCCCGCATAACCGCCGGACTAGAGATGCTGTGAGACAATCACCAACCATAGGACCTTGCGCAGGCCAGACAGCAACACGGCACACACAGCAGGAATATGTGTTGTTTGCCTTGGTTTTATCTTGATTCAGCCCTCCAATGCTAACTGCGATGGAGATAAGATAAGCACCGATATTGATAACATTAGTAGCTACTTAAATAGCTTTTCCATCTCGCATTTTGCAACTACTGAGTTCTAAATCTTTGCAAACAGCACGGCCATCAAGATCTCATCCAGTGTGTGTATTACAACACACCGAGTCATCGAGCTCTAACCACTAGTGTTATTTCCCAACACCAAAACCCTCAAGCTCTAAGCTTTAGCGTGTATTCACAATAATCGAGTTCTATTCCATAGCGTTTATTCACCATCTCCTGATCTCGGCAGAAGCCATGTTTGAGAAGGATTTCGGGCGGATTCCAGTTAAGCCAAGGCTTCTCGGTATTGCAGGGTATCATGGATAAGTGATGGGATATCAATACCATGTAGCATGCATAAGTGATGGGATATCAATACCATGTAGTATGGATAAGTGATGGGATATCAATACCATGTATCATGGATAAGTGATGGGATATCAATACCATGTATCATGGATAAGTGATGGGATATCAATACCATGTAGCATGGATAAGTGATAGGATATCAATACCATGTATCTTGGATAAGTGATGGGATATCAATACCATGTAGCATGGATAGGTGATGGGATATCAATACATATCAATACCTTGTATCATTTATAAGTGAATGGGATATCAATACCATGAATCTTGGATAAGTGATGGGATATCAATACCATGTATCATGGATAAGTGAATGGGATATCAATACGTACCATGTATCAGGTGATGGGGTATCAATACCATATCGTATCATGAATACGTGGTGGGATATCAATACCATGTATCCTGGAAAAGTGATGGGATATCAATACCATATCGTATCATGGATACGTGGTGGGATATCAATACCATATCGTATCATGGATACGTGATTGGATATCAATACCATATAGTATCATGGATACGTGGTGGGATATCAATACCAAATCGTATCATGAATACGTGGTGGGATATCAATACCATGTATCCTGGAAAAGTGATGGGATATCAATACCATATCGTATCATGGATACGTGGTGGGATATCAATACCATATCGTATCATGGATACGTGGTGGGATATCAATACCATATCGTATCATGGATACGTGGTGGGATATCAATACCATATCGTATCATGAACCGTGGTGGGATATCAATACCATATCGTATCATGAATACGTGGTGGGATATCAATACCATGTATCCTGGAAAAGTGATGGGATATCAATACCATATCGTATCATGAATACGTGGTGGGATATCAATACCATACTCTATCATGGATACGTGATTGGATATCAATACCATATAGTATCATAGACAGGTGCCCGGGCCTTTCAATGGTAAAAGATATCCTTTACGTACCCCGATTATATAAATACCACAGGGTGTCATGGCTAATACCCCAGCTCACCAATGATGGTGCATGTCTCTGAAAGTATCAAAATACGTCACGACCTACTAGACACTTGGGACAATACCCGTGCTTAACAGACACCCTGGATAGGAACCCGAATAAAGCAATTACATATCGCATAGGCACTCGGAGATATCAATGTTCCAGTTTGTCATCGACGGAGCGAAGGTATAGAAAGGCTAGAGAACGAACGAGGCAGATTGCCAGTCGCGTCATCACCATTTGATGTACAACTTTACACTCCTCGAAAACGCGGCTGACAAAAATCGATGTTTAGAGCATTATTGTAAAAAAAGCTGTCATACATTTGGTCTCGGATGAACAGTGCTGACTAAGAGATAGTGCGTGTTGTGACACGCAGCGCTCACACAGTTGATGAAGGGGAAACACACTTGTTAATGAAAACAAATCAATTGGTAAAATAAAATAAAAACTGTTAGGAGGCAGTGCTAGGCTGGTGATTGTTCACGCACCCGAGGGCAACAGTAGACGCTGATTGCCCATGCTTTATGTGAGAGTAACTTAATACCGGTGTATTGTTCACATTGTGCAGAGGGAGATTTGTATGCGTTACGTTCCGCCTTTTGCAACAGATATAAATATAACATGGGTAGATATCTGCTCATCTTCTTAGTATACCCTGAAGATCCGGGGTAGAATAGATCTTAGGCCACCCATGCTTGCCGTAACAGGCGAATATGCTTGTCGTAGGAGGCGACTAACGGGATCGGGTGGTCAGGCTCGCTGACTTGGTTGATGCATGTCATCGTATCCCAATTGTGTGGATCGATGCTCGTGATATTAATTACTGGACTGTCTGGTCCAGACTCGATTATTTACAGACCGCCGTCATATAGCTGGAATATTGCTGAGTGCGGCGTTAAACAACAAACCAACCAACTTAGTATACCAGGAACCCGTTCCACAATGCGATCTTAATGCTAAGTTGGTCGTCACTCCCATACTTTATCATAGGCTTACGATCAACGTAGCACTGAGATCGCTTTGTGAAACGGGGCCCTAGTCCTACGTCACGATGTGTCTTGAAATTGTGTCTTAAGGTTGCGTTGTGTCTTGAGGTTATGTCTTGATATTGTGTATTGATTTTATATGTTATGTATTGACACTGCGTTTGTCTTTTAACGTGGCCAGAGGACCCTCTGTCACCAGTGACCGGGTAGGATGAGGACTGGTTAGAAAGAGTACGGTGAGATACTTGAGACGGGGTATGTCTCGGTAGGACGAGTCAGACAAGGGTGGGTCTCTGATCTGTCCATGTGTACTTTACCCAGAGATGGCCCTATAGCGTGTGACTGAGTGGACAACTACAATACGACAATACTCTCTATGTATGCAAACGGGACGTATTATTTTGTGGAAAACAGCTGTGTCAAAAGGCACAACCTGTCATCATCGGGAAACATGAGACGTGACATCACCAGATCCCATGACTATAATGTCACACGCAGTCACCCATAACGACGTTGTCACAGCCGCGGTGACTAACACACCACATTCCTCCAGCATTTGTCAGGGGGTAGACTTACAAAATAAAATCAACACCACCCCCCTAACACAAAAATGTCAATACCTTTACATAAACCTGTAAATTGTTGATCGACGCGGTCCGCTCTGTCTTCCTTATAGAAAAACACGAATAATCAGTAAATCGTATGTTTACCATTTCTACGATATGCGTCTGACAGTAAGTATGGAGGTAGACGTAGCCTCTGATCTCTGAAGCCACACTGATGTATATCTCGCATGCCAACTGAGCACGTTGCTGTGATGGTACTTTTCCCAGCTCTGCGGAACGAGGGTCGCTATGCATGGTGACAGAGACCATGTGATGAAGACGAACGCCAGCTCATCACGTAATGAACGGATGCTCGGAGTGGAGATGCAGAGATGATAGACTCTCTCGTTATACAGTCATCAACAATGAACATTATCCAGCCATGCTAATACGTCCAGGTGTGAACACGCGAACCGCGCGGGTATTAGGTCTTTGGGGTCTTTGGGGGCCTTGGGAAGCCTTTGAAGTGTAAACGTTATAACGCTGGTTATAAAATGTGATGCGATGCATAAATGTAGGCGATGCATAAATACATCACAGTCACGTTCCATGTCGCTGTGCTGGTGTAATTAAGTATTGCCTAACAAGCCTACACATATCGTGTGCAGGTTGAAGAAATAAACACTATACATTTGATCCGCCGTGTGCTCGGCACGACAGAAAGGTTCCAGAAGCATTATCTGATCTGAGTTTATGCACAGAACAAAAATAGTTTACTGAATAAATGTCAAAGGCTATATACATTATATGAATATATCTTGGTGGTATCAGCTTACACGCGAGCCGATCAGTATGCGATAGCTCGGAGGAAGATGTGACTGAACGAAGGAGAATTGGGAGATGCTTGATAACAGAAGATAGCACCCGGCCCGCCAGAAGTTAAGATTATATATTGAAACGTAGACATGTTAATACATATGACACAGTTGAAATGTTGGAATGGTACTTGTAGTAGTCGTAGTAGTTGTAGTTGTAGTGGTATAAAACGTAGTAGTAGAGATGGTGGTGGTGGTGGTAGAATTAGTAGCAGCAGCAGAGATGGTGGTTGTTTGTAGTAGTAGTAGAAGTCGTAGTAGCAGAAGAAATGGTAGTGGTGGGGAGTAGTAGTAGCGGTAGTAGTAGAGATGGTAGTAGTAGTAGCAGTAGTAGTAGTAGTAGTAGTAGTAGTAGTATCAGTCGTTCTAATGGTGCATTGTAAAGTACATGTTTAAATATTAATCAGCAATAGTGGTGGCCCCGTAGTGCACGCTTAATGCATGATTTTAACAGCGAAGGAATGATGCTTCATCTTCAGACCCTGCAAGAAGATCAAAGAAGTGTCCCCCACCCCCACCCGGATCCCCCGGCATAACTGTAACAGTTGTAGGAGATATAGTATGTTGTGCCTCACATGCACCCTCCCCCCCCCCCCCTCCCCCCTCCCCCAGGGTGCGGATACTGTATACATACCCACACCCCCGACACCCCATCGCCTTTCACACCACAGATACTATCAACGACATGGTCGGCGTCTTACCTCTCCGTCTTTCTCCTCCTCCTCCTCGTCGTCATCCTCCTCATCCTGCACCGACATGTACGACGGGTGCCGAAAACCATGGCTACCCAGTGAAGACACACTCCCGGCGTACGGCATTATCCCAGTTCGGGTAGGTATCCACCCAGACAGGACCTACACGTACACCCCGAGGAGCTCCAGCAGAGACGCTCCATCCAAGGTCATAACCATAGGCGAATGAATCTGAGCTCGACTTGCTTCTCTCCCCACATCCTGGTATTGATCCAAGAGCACCGCTAGGAGTCGCTTACTCTGCTCGCTGTTTGCTTCTAAGGAACCAGCTCATTCACTAGCACTGGCCGAGGCAGACGACACAAGATGTTGGTACTCACTAAGTTAGGAGAAAATGATGGCAGTTTAAGGATGCGAATATTGGAAGAAGCGAGTCGGGTTCGTTCTCGACAGCTATCGCAATGGCGATCCCTGTTATCTTGATCATATGGGTCCTCAATTCGGCTAGCAATGGCGTTGACTGGTCGTAATTACCCCAAACATCGATACGTACCCACGCTAGCTACAGTCGGGCTACCCAGCGCTACCTACAGCCTGACGACTGTGTGATGGCAGTCGACACCACGCGCCAATCTCGGTATCGATTGATTAGGCCGTGCGGTAGACTTCGCAGGGAAGACGCGGCAGAAACAGACTCTCCAGAATTGATGTGTTTCTCCAATAACGACATAGTATTGTACACGTGTCATCCCATCCATGGCGCCAAACAGTAATGGTATTATGTATAACGGTCTTTGTGATGAGCTAAATATCCCAGCGGGTCGACACTAACAGAGCGCGCGGTGGGAAACTGAGAATAAGGATCTAATAATATGTACCGTCAACATCGTGTTCCTCGCTGGGAACAAATACTATGGGATTATGAAGGCATCTCAAAAGTAGACCTGATTATACGACTGACTGGAATATGAAACCTTTTCTTCTAAATATGCATTCATTTCATGACAAGCAAGTGTGCGTCTTAAAGCTAGCTCGTTCGCCCCGATTATGTTTCTAGGTTTGTCAGCACCATATCCGTGCTCGCGCGTTTCACCGAAGTGGTAAACGTCTGCATCACTTCGGGCTTTCCTCCCACGTTAAGCTGACAAGCCGCGATATAACTGGAATACTGTTGAAAGCGGCATTAAACCCAACTGACTCAACGCTAGCTCAAAATACTCCAGTGTGGGGCTTTAAAAAGTGTAGGTTTGTAGGAGCGTTGTAGACGTTGTGTCGCCACGGATTAACGAGTCCATTATGTACCTCCATATATCGGCTAACTTTGGAGAGTGGAGTTACAAAGACACCCGACAGATACGGTGTAAAACTACCTTTAATTTCATTATTTTTTTCTCAAAAGGAGTTAAAACCAGTGATACGTTTCGAAAACATGAAGATGTACCTCATATGATTCTAGTCATGCACTGACAACCTGCTAAAGACTTGACTGTTGTTACTATCAAGGTGTAACGGGCCAAGCACTAAAGGGGCGAATCAAGGAGAATCTTGCAGTCCTAGCAACGTTAATTCAAGTTAAAAACCTACTTTCGTAGTCTGATTGCTCTACTCGGCAGGGTTGCGTCCCCTGGGCACTCCAGAAACCTGTAAATGTGGGTTCGAATCCCAGTTAGCCTGATTATGTTTCTAGGTTTGTCAACACCACACCCGTGATCGGGGGTTCCGCCAAAGTGGTAAACGTCAAAGACCTGCATAACTTTGGGCTTTCCGCTCACATCAAACTGACACACTGTGACTGAAATACTGTTGAAAGCGGCGCTAAACCTCCGGCGTGTCCTCGCTCACTCTCTCATTCACACATAGATCTTATTACGTCTTGACCTAGACTAGAAATTGTCGTCAGACCGGAAAGCATGATAAGTACATTTGGCTTTAAATAAGACCAATGAAGCATACTCCTGTATTATTTGTTAGTATACTGGACATTGAAGTGTTCTGTGTAAAACTAATCTACCTAAACAGCCTTAAGCTTTAGTGGATAACGGCTCTCTGTAAAACACATTCCACTAACAAGAAGTTTACATTGTCAATACACTGCATGTGGTTTCCATGGGAAAGGATACGCTTGCGATCACACCGGGCCAATCAAATGTCAGCTGCTCTTATTGATTTGATAACTGTTCATATATTTCATGATCAAGGATTAGGATAAACAAATAACATACTGACGCTAAAACACGTTTACTCCAGCTCTGTTACTATACAGAACAGAACACATTCAGCCATTGCGTTACAAATCACAGAGGGTGAAACATACATAGAGAATACTACACTCATTCTCGTTAGATTCCTTTATTAAGAAACTAGTGGACTTTCTATGGTATCTGACCGAACGAAAGCGAGGTCAAATATCATAGAAAGTTCACGAGTTTCGTAAAAATGGTATCAAATGAGTGGGGTATTTTTTTTATTACCCACGTTAAATATATATTTAAGTTTAAATACATAAAACAACTTTCGTTCGTTGACAAACAAAACTGAAACCGGTCGCAAAATCTGGTTGCGCATGAATATTGACATATGCCCAAATATGGGCATTGTTGACATTTCTATGCATACGCATTAAAAACATGCTCTTGCTGTTGTGTTTGCAACCATAACAGCACCCACGCTCAAGACAATTTTTGAAGAACTTCTTCAACTTATGGTAATTCAAGCGCATTGTTGTCAGTACGCACCACGCAGGACACCTATAAGAAAATTTAAAAAGTCACATTAGCGCCGCGCTTTGAATATCGAACCAACAGTCGGTCACTCGCACTTCAGCTGAATTTATATTCTGTCCGCACCGTTTTGGAAGAGGGAAATCAGAGTGTTCGTCAAAGACATTCATGTTAACTGAACCATGGCAATCAACGAACTCAAGTCTGCTTGCATGTCAGTGACAGCTTCGAACGAAGGGCAAGGTCACTACCGGAATAAGAAAAGACAACCGTGATCTACTCACAGCGTTTTACACTGGAGATAGTGAATGTTATTGTTCACATTTGGGATTTCAATTTGACTTCATTACCAAGGTTATCCTTTAACGTTAAATCAAATTGAAAGTTGCGAAAGTGGTCGCGTGCGTCACGCTCATAGGGACCCTCGATCTGTTGATCGGTAGTCGTACATTGTAAATGAATATAGCTCAATTATATAGGCCCTATGTCTGTAGAAGCTCTATGCATAACAAGTATAGAATGCAAACTGAATTTGATGCGTGTGACTCTCTTGTTTGGTTTAATAAAGTGTTTGGTAATATTACCCGTTGGGTTAGACGTAGCCGACTTCATAGAAATCTTATGTCCACTAGTGCAAATATCGCTTATATTACGCGCTAGGGGCGGTCGGGTAGCCTAGTGGTTGAAGCGTTAGCTCGTCACGCCGAAGACCCGGGTTCGATTCCCGACATGGGTACAATGTGTGAAGCCAATTTCTGGTGTCCCCCGGCTTGATATTGCTGGAATATTGCTAAAAGCGGCGTAAAACTATACTCACTCACTCACTTACGCACAACAGTGCATTGCTTACGTCATCCGGACGGCATTGTTGACATCATTCGAATTGTGACTTTTGGTCGGAATGACGTCACACTAGAAACGACGTCACAGCTGAAGACGTCATTCGACAATTGTGGTTTCCTGAGAGGGCGGTCGTGATCAGTGCATTTGTTTTCTGAAGGGGAGTTAAAAAGGATTAAGAAATAATGGGTAAAAAGTAATTATTAAACTCGCACATGTGCCATACTGACTTTACGAAACTCGTGTAAGAATTCATGTAGTACCCTCGCTCTCGATCGGGAAAAACAAGAATTCTGACGCTCGTTTCATAAAATCAGTATGACACACAGGCTCGTATAATAAGCTCTGTATCCATCTGTCTAATAAATATATACTTCGGAATCTACACATTTACAATATTCGTGTTTGTTTTTATTTTGTCGATTTGGTCATAAATTGCTTTCATTAAAAATACAAGTGAACTATTTTACCGAAATGTTTTCAGCCCTTTAGGCTATTTGAGTTCTGCTGAAATTCAATCTGTTGTTATTTCTTGTGATAAGAGTGAGTGTATAGTTTACAAGGCATCATATTGTTTTTCATGAAGACAATTATGATAAACGGTCGTTATTATTAAAAATATTCATTTTTACATGAATTTTATAATTCTGCAAAAGGCCATCTTCCCGAGGCAAGAGGGTTAACTGACTATAAAAGTCCAGTTTCCACCCTTGCCGAACAAGGCTGGTATAATGGAGTTACATTTTGGCTGGACTAACGAGTCTATGCATAGTCCAATCAAAATCGCGCAACGAAATCGAAATCCGGTTCGTAAACTGTCGTGCAGATTTCGGTCGATTGCAGGATTTGCAAAGCATGTGCACCGCCCTCGTTATCAACAGATATTTTCCAAATCTGTTCATGTTTTTAATCAAAGTGCTCGCGTGATTTGATGCACTTCGCGATGTAAGACCCGTCTTATCACAATATATATCTTGATTATCAATCAGATCGTCTTGGCTGGGCGCCGCCATTTTGTTTGAAAGAAAGAAATGCAAGTGATACGAGAGGTGAAATATGATTGGTCCATAGGAGATGCTGAGAAGGGACATAACTCGTTATAGCCACTGGTGGCGTTACGATCGTGTCCAGAAATTCCACGCCTAGTTCGGCAAGGGTGGAAATTGGACTTTTAAAGTCAGTTAACTCTCTTGCCTCGAGAAGATGGCAAATGGCATGACCAAATTGACAAGAAAGCACACATAACACACTGACAAACAAAAACGATCTGCCAAATGAAATGAATAAAATAAGACCCTAAATACACGCCAAGTAGCACAGTGGGTACACTACCGAATATATACACATTACCCAGTGTAACCGATTAAACATTTTTTAACAATATTTTGATTATTGGTAAAAATGCGATCCACACATACATGAGAGGATTTTACATTACTAAAGAGAGATAAAAGACTCAGTTGAAGTAATCAACAGACTGGAGTGTGTGGTCGATCTCACGACCTAGTCTCTGAAAGGTCAGATAACGGTAAACTAGACATAGTGTGAATTCAAGTGCAAAATGACACTGGAATGGGCCATGGTCTTGTACATCCACTTGATAAATTTAGATAAGAAATCGTGCACTGTGTTTTAATCCACTATTACCAATTTCACTCAACTGAAAAGAGAGGCGTTTATTATGCACTTCAATGAAACAGAGGTGACGGTAAAGTTGAATTGTCTACCTAACACACGCAGCGAGGTTCCACAGAAGCTATCTATAGGTGTTTGGATGTTCACGCCCAAATCATCCAAGTTTGATATGAGAGATCAGGTCTGATCTCTGAATATATTAGCTGTTTAAGGTGTCGTTTGAACTTTGGTTTTAGCTTGTTTAAAAAATGCTATTCATCAAGTAAATACTATATTTGTACGCACTTTCATTTCCGGTGTGTGAAGTTGGGGATTTGCATTCGTGCGTTGACACATGTACCATATAGTTAGGAAAATATTTAATTTAATGAATTTATGATTATATGTCTAACTATAACACTTCGGGACCAATTACCTAACAGACAACAGATGAGGCCTAGAATGCTTTGTTTCTCAAATAAACACCATTTTTTCCTCTCGGCCTCTTTCCACAAAGCGATCGTAGAGCTACGACTGTCGTAGGTCTATGTTAAAAGATGTGAGTTACGTTCATCTTAGCGCTACGATCGTTTGTGGAACTGGGCCCTGGTATAATTGATAGTATAAGGCAATGGGATGTCATATAAAGTATTGTAAATAAATTATGTAATGTGATGTTTAATGTATTGTAATCGATAATATCACCAAAATACATAGAAACAAATAATAATTATATAAATAATAACTGATCATCAGTTTGTTTATAATGTAAACACGGTACAGTATTGGAAAACCTATTGGGAATGTAAGTCAACATGGATTAAATTGTATGTTCTGCCAACAGTCTTTAGACTTTACTAAAAAATGGCTGCAATTTGGAATCACTCGTCACATCAAATATGGCTGCCGTAGTCGAGATTCTGCAGTAGACAGTCCAGTGTTCAAATATCAAATGAAATCGTCAAATAAACTATTTCAATTAGCAGATATTTCATGAATGAATGAATGAATGAATGAAAATGAATATAATAACGACACAACGGAATAGACTCAAGGTTGAAGACGAAGCTAATATGGCAATGTATTTGACATATGACACATATTTGCCCGGATAGCTCTAAAATATACGGGGGCGGTCGGATAGCCTAGTGGTTAAAGCGTTCGCTCGTCACGAGGAAGACCCGATTCCCGACATGGGTACAATCTGTGAAGCCCATTTCTGCCGCCCCCACCGTGATATTGCTGGAATATTGCAAACAGTGGCTTAAAACCACACTCACTCACTCACTCTAAAATATACGAGGAACACTAGTTAAGGGAACACCTACCATTTCAGCTACAAGAACGAAATGACCAGCTTTGTTGCACGTGACACAGTTACAGAACGCGGATAGCAAACTCCCTCGCACTTTGCACATAGCACACGTTTTACATGCCGTCCACGGTGACACATCCTGGTTACTGGCATGTGTCAATAAACGTCACAACCACATGGTTCATTGGTCGGGTACAACGAAAGAAAATACCTCCAAAAGTGTACATGACAGAAAATGAAAAAAAATGTGCGCAATATTGAATCTGGCACATCACAGAATGCAGTTGTCAGACACTTTGGAAAATCTAAAAGTGTGATATCCCGACTGACGGAACGATATCGGCTGAAGGTGGGGTTAGAATTAGGGTGGGTAGAGGAATGCCCAGAAAGACTTTTCACAAGCAGGCTCGATATGCACGCACCATTTCGTCGAGGAACAGATCCATTTCTGCATCAGGGCCCAACTTCAGTGCTGCCACAGGAATCCGACTTTCGACGTCAACTATACGCTACAGGATAAAACTGTGGGTCTGACATCCAGACATGCTTCTAGAGTGAGTGAGTGAGTATGGTTTTACGCCGCTTTTAGCAATATTCCAGCAATATCACGGCGGGGGACACCAGAAATGGGCTTCACACATTGTACCCATGTCGGGAATCGAACCCGGGTCTTCGGCGTGACGAGCAAATGCTTTAACCACTAGGCTACCCGACCGCCCCCATGCTTCCAGACGAATGCATATGACCCTGTACACGGGTGCCTCAGACAACAGCGGACACTGCAGATTGTTGGTCGTCAACAGCAGAAGTTGCAGGCAATCTTTGTTTACGTGTTCTAAACTTTACAGATTGTATATATACCCGAGGTGGGAATAGAAGTTCATTGTTGCGAGCAGTAATATCTTAACATGTTAAAGATGTTATCACATGGCTTGATTAAACTTTACAGTCATTCCTACAAAACTTAACATGGATTTAAAAACTATGTAAAGAGTTGGGTGCAAACAGACCTTTTAATTGGCCAATACAAGCCTAAATTATGCCAACAGAACTACTGCAACTGCGTCTCTACTACTACCAATACTGTCATCTCTACAACTACCAACACTACCATCTTTATTTAAGATTTTAAGACCACTTACACACTTTCAGTATTACATTCGTGGTTAGGGGACCATGGGTTTGTATAAGGCACCGGAATTCGCTGTGCAGAGGTGGTTTTGACACGGCGTCCATTAGGAGAAATACGGTATTTGAAATGATCAGGTCTATTTCCTGACCAGGGGCACACAGCACATTGCCTGTGATTGTGGTTTCAATATGCTTAGTAGGATGACGCGCAGAAGACATTGCTTGTTCTGTAACAACAGGTAGTGAGCTTTACTCGACTTTGGACATTGTCAACATTTTACTTATAGTCTGGCATGTCTGCTTGTTGTTTGAGAAAATCGAAAAACAAATCAACAGGTCGAGTCACAGACCGGGTCATGGTGCTGGCAAACAATGGATCATTGCCATGGTGAGTGTAAGATTCGAACCCAAATTCAGCAGATCTTTTTTAGCACAACTAAGGGAGGCAACTACACACAGAGAATTGCAGCAGCACCTGACATCACCGGGTCAGCTGGGTCTCGACTACGACTTGAGTGAAAATAGAATGCAGTCAATATTTACTACTTAAACGCCGTAAGAAGATTATTGAGAAGAGTAGTGATTATCAACATGTATGTTAGACAATGCCAAGTGCTGCTTGTGTAAACATACTTGCGGATGGAATCGTTGAATCACCTCAAAAGACTACACAAAAGTGTTCGACATTTTCTCACATGACACGAAGACCTGGCGGTGGATGTGTCATGACCTAGCGAGTCGGCCATCTTCAAAATACCTTTCGCATTTCCGACTTGGCCTGTTCAGCTGCATTGTTGTTTACTAAACTGTAACGAGGTACAAGTGTTCAAATGTATCAAAATTGAAAATTAAATACGTCGAAAAAGAGGGTGTTTAAGGTATATACAGAATGTTGTCTATAACCTGAGTATATACATAATTTTTCTGCAATCTTTATATAAACATTATGTCAATTACCTGAGTATATACATAATGTTGTCTATAATCTGAGTATATGCATAATGTTGTCTATAATCTGAGTATATACAAAATGTTGTCTATAATCTGAGTATATACATAATGTTGTCTATAATCTGAGTATATACATAATGTTGTCTATAATCTACAGAAGGTTGTCTTTCTACCATCTGGAGATACAGTCCTGTATGAAATAGCTCGAAATAAGACGGTTGTCTATAGTCTGTGTATGTAGTCACGTGCGGTATGGATGTGTTGGCGTTCGCAGACTACTTCACACTCGGGACACATTACGCGGCCGGCTTCCAGACCTTCTCTCTCACCGGGATGTCCACGTCTTTGTCGACGTGGGCCGCGCTCTGACAAGGGATCATCCGCCGGAATTAGATTCGTATATCCATTGTCTGTGACGTTAATTGAGCAGACTATTTTATATTCGTAATTGAATTTGCATCTGCTATATAAGTCTCGTGAAAGTGGCATGCATAAAGTATGAGACTAGCGATTGATTTGGTGCATAGCATCACCATGTTTTCCGGGACAATAGCACCGCGACCGTAAACAAAGGTTTACTTATAGTAAACACGCAAGATTAATTTCAAATCCGAACTGGAATTTCTTGAATCAACATTTCACATGAATAATAACAAACAAGGCTCATTGTGGAAAAGACCTTGACAATATTCTTTTTGCAAAATGTCTGCGAAGGAGATCCCTTGACAACTAAATTGACCAAGGCTTTCTGTACTTTAATAGTGAGTGCGTGAGTTTGGTATAACGCCGCTTTAAACAGTTTTCCAGTTATATCGCGGCGTGTCAGCTTAATGTGGGAGGAAAGCCCGAAGTGATGCAGGTCTCAGACGTTTACCACTTCGATGAAACCCACGAGCGCGGGTATGGTGCTGACAAACCTAGAAACATAATCGGGGCGAACCGGGATTCGACCCCACAATCATTTCTGGCACGCACAAGGGACGCAACTCTGCACAGCGAATCACGGCGCCTTAGACGACTGGGCCCACCGTACCCCCTGTACTTTAATACGAGTAATGAGTGACCACGAATGCGCAATTTGCCGTGTAGAGTTGCGTCCTAAATGCATCCCAGGAACCTGTGGTTCGATTCCCAGATTCGCCCTGATTATGCTTGTAGGTTTGTCAGCACCCTGCCGTGCTGGTGGTAAATATCTACAACCTGCATCACTTTGGGATGTCCTCCGCCATCAAGCTGACATATTGTTCAAACTCACTCACTCTATCTCCCCGTGAAGAATAGGTCTTCAGCAACCCGTGCTTGCCGTAAAAGGCGACTATGCTTGTTGTGAGAGTTGACTAACAGGATCGGGTGGTCAGGCTCGCTGACTTGGTTCATGCATGTCATCGATCCCAATTGCGTGGATCGATGCTCATGATATTAATAACTGGATCCTCTGGTCTAGACTCGATTATTTACAGACCGCCGTCATATAGCTGGAATATCGCTGAGTGCGGCGTTAAACAAAAAACAAACACTCGCTACATGTACAGCATCGTCTTGCTCGTTTGATCACAGTCAGTGAGCTAGTTTGTCTGCATAGTTGACAGTATATAGACCATATAATTGGGGGGTATCAACGTAGAGATATGCTTTTTTCTCACATCTAAGTTGAGTCTATTGGATCCTTGTGCTGAGTTAACATTGAGACTGGGCAGATGTGATGGGCCACCATGTACGATATTAGACTATCCTCCAGTTTGTTATTCCGAAACAGTCCTAACTGTCGCTTTTAATATCCCCCTTGACGGCTTCGGGTTAGAATAGGCAGGTGCCCGGTACTCTTGTATGGAATACTGCAAGGGACAATCTCGCGATCTCGACCTGTGGAAACGACAAAAAATACGAGAATGCGAGTTCGCGAGATCGCGAGAACGCGAGGTTTTGGCCAAATCGCGATCTCGCATTCTCGTCTTCTGGCATATTTAGCTCGTTTCAAAAAGTCGAGATCGAGAAAATGGCCCTTATAATATTCCATAGACCTGGTCGCCGTTCCACAAAGCGATCGTAGCGCTAAGACGATCGTAACTCCCATACTTACATGGACTTACGACTGTCGTAGCAGTACGATCGCTTTGTGGAACAGGTCCCTGGTTGATTGCTGCCATCGTAACGCGGCTGTATGGTTGCTCGTACTATCAATCACTTCTTTATCTTATTCCAGACTCGATTATTACAGACCCGTCATATTACTGGGATATTGATAAATTCGGCGCTAAGCAAAAAAAAACAAGAAGAAAAACCTATTGATGTAAATATTGCTTATATCGGTTTAACAGCATGTGCCTGTAGGCATGGTGCACGAGCGACTGGAGTGATGCTTTGTGTAACTCAAATAGGGCTCTGTGCAATGTTTACTCAACCAATTGTTTGGTTATGCGAGACACGTCTGAACAGCAACGTGTACTTCTGACGTGTGCAGAAAGAGAATTGACACACATTGGAAACGTGTTAATTCAGGTCTTTTAGTATGGCTCGGTGACAATCTTTAACTCGTTCATAGAGGGCCAACCATAAAACAAGCATCTGAAAACTATAAATTGGGCAACCGCCAAGAATGTAACTCTCAGGGATCTCGTTTCCAATAAAATTCTTTAAATGAAATTCATTTCGAATATCGGCACTTGAACCACGAGAGCCACTTCACCGCGCCGTCATCTTGGTCGCGGGGCCTTCCTGAGTCCGTCTTCATTAGTGAGGTCTGAGCTTCACGGTGCTACATATGTGCCCTGCTTAATCTGAGATCTCGCTCTTCAACATGGGGATGGAGTACATCCCACGGGGAATCAGAAAAAAGGGGACGGCTGAACGCTGGTATAGACATCTCTTATTAACCAAAGAGAACTATTAACAGATCTACTTCAAGTTTTGTTTGTTTGTTTGTTGTTAAACGCCGCTCTCAGCAATATTCCAGATATATGACGGCTCTTTGTAAATAATCGAGTCTGGACCAGACAGTCCAGTGATTGAAATCACGAGCATCGATTCACGTAATTGGGATTTGATAACATGGATCAAACCAAGTCAGCGAGCCTGACCACTCGATCCTGTAAGTCGCCTATTACGGCAAGCATACTCGCCTTTTACGGCAAGCATGGGATGCTGAAGACATATTCTACCCCGTATCTTCACGGGTCAGTAGCAGAAAAGACATGGTATATATATATATACAGCATAACTACAGCAAATAGTCGGGACAAAAAAGTAAGTTCGTTATATCCGTTAGTTCGTTATAAGCGTGTTCGTTATAAACGTAGTTTACTGTAGTTGCAATACTGCTGATCCGGTTTAAAGCATTACTCACTCACTCACTCACTCACTCACTCACTCACTCACTCACTCACAGTAGCAACCAAAGAATCAGAGCCCTAGACTTGTCCGTGTGCTTCCTTTGTTGTTCAGCTGACCAGCTCCTATCACCACTTGTCTCTACTTACTGCGCATGGAGCTCTCAGCCGAGCACTGTGTGGCGATCAATGCCAATCTGCAGATTCCTAGGGGAATTTCTTTCGTTTTATTAACTCATTTGTGCCAGCAGCTCCCTGGAGTAAAGTTCCTTTCACAAATTAGACGTGACCCGTAGCTGAAAGAGTTAAACTGTTTATTTCAAACCTCGCCAAAAAAACAAGGTCACAGAGCTGTCCTGGCAGCCAAGTGTCTCGGCAGAACTTTCCAATATGTTCAGTGCCATTGCAGCAATAACCAATAAATGACCAGTGTTTATCTTACATATTTCACCGACAGAATGCTCTTTGGATTAGCACAACAATTCTTAGTTCATTTCTCTGTTTGTTTTTTAACGCCGCGCTCCGACATATTCCAGGACCCCATTGCACAAAGCTGCCTCAGCGCTATGACTATCATACGCCTATATTAAAGTATGGGAGTTACGATCACCCTAGTGCTAATATCGCTTTGTGCAACTGGGCTCAGCTGTATAACGGGTGTATGAGTCTGGACCCGACAATCCAGTGATTGACATGTGCATTGATCTACGCAATTGGGATACGATGACCTGCATTCACCATGCCAGCGAGCCTGACCACCTGATCCCGTTAGTCGCCTCTTTCTACAAGCATGGGTGGCTGAAGATCCTATATGTTCAGTCATAAAGCACAACTGGCCGATATTCTCAGTCATTGAGTACAGCTGGTCGATATTCTCAGTCATTCAGTACAGCTGGCGGATATTCTCAGTCATTAAGCACAACTGGCCGATATTCTCAGTCATTAAGCACAACTGGCCGATATTCTCAGTCATTAAGTACAGCTGGCCGATGTTCTCAGTCATTAAGCACAACTGGCCGATATTCTCAGTCACTGAGAACAGCTGGCCGATATTCTCAGTCATTCAGTACAGCTGGCCGATATTCTCAGTCATTAAGCACAGCTGGCCGCTATGTTCAGTCATAAAGCACAACTGACCGATATTCTTAGTCATTAAGCACAACTGGCCGATATTCTCAGTCATTAAGTACAGCTGGCCGATGTTCTCAGTCATTAAGCACAACTGGCCGATATTCTCAGTCACTGAGAACAGCTGGCCGATATTCTCAGTCATTCAGTACAGCTGGCCGATATTCTCAGTCATTAAGCACAGCTGGCCGCTATGTTCAGTCATAAAGCACAACTGACCGATATTCTTAGTCATTAAGCACAACTGGCCGATATTCTCAGTCATTAAGTACAGCTGGCCGATATGTTCAGTCATTAAGCACAACTGGCCGATATTCTCAGTCATTAAGCACAACTGTCCGATGTTCTCAGTCATTAAGTACAGCTGGCAGATATTCTCAGTCATAAAGCACAACTGGCCGATATTCTCAGTCATTAAATACAGCTGGCCGATGTTCTCAGTCATTAAGCACAACTGGCCGATATTCTCAGTCATTAAGCACAACTGGCCGATATGTTCAGTCATTAAGCACAGCTGGCCGATGTTCTCAGTCATTAAGCACAACTGGCCGATATTCTCAGTCATTAAGTACAGCTGGCCGATGTTCTCAGTCATTAAGCACAACTGGCCGATATTCTCAGTCACTGAGAACAGCTGGCCGATATTCTCAGTCATTCAGTACAGCTGGCCGATATTCTCAGTCATTAAGCACAGCTGGCCGCTATGTTCAGTCATTAAGCACAACTGACCGATATTCTTAGTCATTAAGCACAACTGGCCGATATTCTCAGTCATTAAGTACAGCTGGCCGATATTCTCAGTCATTAAGCACAACTGGCCGATATTCTCAGTCATTAGAAACAACTGGCCGATATTCTCAGTCATTAAGTACAGCTGGCCGATATGTTCAGTCATTAAGCACAACTGGCCGATATTCTCAGTCATTAAGTACAGCTGGCCGATGTTCTCAGTCATTAAGCACAACTGTCCGATGTTCTCAGTCATTAAGTACAGCTGGCAGATATTCTCAGTCATAAAGCACAACTGGCCGATATTCTCAGTCATTAAATACAGCTGGCCGATGTTCTCAGTCATTAAGCACAACTGGCCGATATTCTCAGTCATTAAGCACAACTGGCCGATATTCTCAGTCATTAAGCACAGCTGGCCGATGTTCTCAGTCATTAAGCACAACTGGCCGATATTCTCAGTCATTAGAAACAACTGGCCGATATTCTCAGTCATTAAGTACAGCTGGCCGATATGTTCAGTCATTAAGCACAACTTGCCGATATTCTCAGTCATTAAGTACAGCTGGCCGATGTTCTCAGTCATTAAGCACAACTGTCCGATGTTCTCAGTCATTAAGTACAGCTGGCACATATTCTCAGTCATTAAGCACAACTGGCCGATGTTCTCAGTCATTAAGCACAACTGGCCGATATTCTCAGTCATTAAGCACAACTGGCCGATATTCTCAGTCATTAAAGGGCAAGTTCACACGGAAATGAACCTAATTTTCTTGTACTTTTTCCACAATAAAAGTGTTAACCTAGAAGTGTCATAGACAAAAATATAAAAAATATCACAATTAATTAACATATGTTTTGCATTAAAACGATTTATATTTTTCACATTTACCAAGTGTTCTATTTCCATAACAAAAACACCATGGCTTATGCCCCTTGCAATATGACGTCATTGGTGCCAATTGATAAACATTATGACGTCATCATGCTTTGTTAGAGCCGCTTCACGTGGTGTAGGTACAGGTGTGTGATTCTAGCGTCTCAGATGCCAGCCAGCATAGTGTTTTGCTGAGTCACCACTGCGCCGGAGTGTGTCGTAGGCCATGTTGTTTTACCGAAAACTTGTACTTGATATCTTTTGCGTTCAGAATAGACAGGGGCCCAGTTGAATTGGCACGAATTACCTCATATTCTAAGGGGGATAACTCAGGCCTGTTTAGCTCGAAAAACGAAGGCCTCATAAAGGCATATCATTTTCACACTATTGTTCTCAGTCATTAAGCACAACTGGCCGATATTCTCAGTCATTAGAAACAACTGGCCGATATTCTCAGTCATTAAGTACAGCTGGCCGATATGTTCAGTCATTAAGCACAACTGGCCGATATTCTTAGTCATTAAGCACAACTGGCCGATATTCTCAGTCATTAAGCACAACTGGCCGATATTCTCAGTCAATAAGCACAACTGGCCGATATTCTCAGTCATTAAGCACAACTTTCTGATCTTCTGTCATTAGGCACAATTCGTAGGTATGCTCAGTTATCAAACAAAACTCGTTGATATGTTAAGGCATTGGGGACAACACTCTGCTAAGCTCAGTCATTAAACACAACTCGTTAATATGTTCAGTGTGTGTCGCCGTTAATATTGTGGATATAAACTCTAGATTCTCTCTCGTCTATATATAGACACGGTTTGTGTTTGTCCGTAACGATCTGTTCACCCAATTATTAATGACTTAAACGTTTCTGTCCACAAATAATAAATGTCTAATTATTTCACGCATGTTTTAGTGACCTAGACTGCATGTACTTAACAGCAAATATTTTTTCGGAGGTGGTAATAAATTTAAAAATCAGTAAACCGATCCCTAAAATGTTTTGACTACACGTTTCCAAGTAATTATAAAGTATTATACTCCGCCGTGCAGGGCAGCACATTTGACACACATGCAAAGAGTCTAAAATAGGCCAGATGTATTACTGCCATGGATTTCAGTTTCAGTTTAGGGACACTTAGCCCAAGGGAACATCTGAAAACGAGGTCAGAGTTTCAATGGATAATAGCAATTGGTTGCATTGTTGTGACGTCATAGCCAGATGGCGAGGGTCATTGCTCATTCAACTGAATATTGATTCACTTGATCCAGAATCCTAATTTAACGTACACCAAGCAGGCTGCCGTTATGAAGCTAAAACATAGTCGCCCGATTGCTGACGGCGGAAAAATCAGCCCGCGCAAGCGACTACTGTTATGGCATTTCGAGTCGGTCAGTCACCTTTCACGACGATTCTAAATTCTGTGCATTGCGCCATATCAAAAGTTAAATTGGTTGATGGCAATCTATGTCTATTGAATAGAGCGTTTGCTAAACTGAACAAAAGGAAGCTATTTTATGGTCTGTCCATGTATCACTTCCTTACAATTTTCGAATATTATGTTAAAATGTGTGTCTGTTTCTTACTTGTTCTTTTACGCCGTTCTCAGTAATATGCCGGCTTTATGTAAATAATCTCGTCTCCACCAGAGAAACAAATGTAGAATATTATAAGTAGCGGCCACGCCGGCGAGGTATGACACGCAATCAAACCATTCACTGAGCCTGACCACACAATCCATTTCGTCACTTCGTGAAGATTCCGGGTTAGAATTGATCTTCAGCGTCCCATGCTTGTCGTAAGAGGCGCGCATGCTTGTCGTAGGAGGCGACAAACGGGATTGGGTGGTCAGGCTCGCTTAATTAGTTGATGAATGTCATCGTATCCCAATTGCACAGATCGATGCTTACGATATCAATCATTTGATTGTCGGGTCCAGAATCGATTATTTACAGACCGCCGTCATATAGCTGGAATATTTCTGAGTGCGGCGTTAAACAACAAACAAACAAAAACAAAACTTTGCACGACACCACAGGTCGACACCACAAGGGTTACAGGGTACCTAGTCTAACCCTGAATTCCCACAAGTGGGCGTCTTTCGTAGAAAATAAATACATCCCTCTTTAAATGTAGATACATATAGATATGGAGTATGCTTTAACACCATAGACCCATGAAGATCCGGGGTAGAATGATCTTCAGCAATCCATGCTTGCCGTGAAAGGCGACTATGCTTGTCGTAAAAGGCGACTAACGGGATCGGGTAGTCAGGCTCGCTGACTTGGTTGATGTATGTCATCGTATCCCAATTGCGTAGATCGATGATCGTAGAGAAATGAACCCTCTAAATATGTCAAAGCAGCAAAAATGTATCACTTCATCACTAGATCGGTGTGTCAGACTCGTAAAGCAAATACTGAACTGATGACGAGTTTGATTCCGGAAACGAAATAACAGAGATACTTGCTGACTTGGCATTAAACATGTCTCACACTTATTTCGCAACGATGTTGAGGTCATACAGGATACATCTGATTTTCATTAGGTACTGAAGCTCGCCTTTCATCGAAGATGTACTTAACCTTTGCTTAAAACTCTATAGTTTCTTGATCTCTTTATCAAGATAGTTCCTCTTCTTCTACTATCACTATTTCAATGGTCAAGACAATCTGCATGGTGGGACAAGCCTCTTTAGCTACACTTAGAAAAAACATCCCATATCACATTGTATCTAATAATTGAATACCTTTTTACAGATACCAACCAAAAGTGCATTCAACATTGACTACATATATGAGAGGATTAAATATTAATATTCTGACCCTTTTGCTTATATTACTGTAGATTCCGACTATGTAATGATCATGTGTTTATGTGTTCATTATCAAATAGTGATGATACCAGGTGTTCGCGGATGATGAGCGTATCCTACACGCCGGTACACCCGATACAAACACACGCAGAGGCAAGTAAATTGTTCACCTAAAAAACGAAACATATCGTACAAGTCAAAATAGGGAATTACAATGGACATACGTTTTGTCACTGAAGCGTGAAATTTGGGAAAGGTTGCTCATATGATTACCATAAAACATTTTGAAAGCTCTACTGAGGCCATGCTTGTAACCTTGATTAAACAACTAAACAGGAGTCACGTGGAGCACTCTGAAATCTTGGTAGAAGCACCATGTTCGATTGTACCTCAAAAGTTGTAAAATTATGTAAACATTTAAGGCTGGAGCTGCAGGAATATTGCTCCACATGAAGGGCAAGTCGAACACATCCCTCTTGTCAAACGGTCTTGTGGATAGTCCTTCGTTGCTCTCAATCTTTATGCATAGATCTAAATATGAAACAGATGAGGCGGAGAATGAAGGGAGATCACCGATATACATGGAGCTTAAGTTAAAACGTCTTGGTCAAAGTACCTTCTTTTGACTTTGCCAATCCGAATAGGCAGTCTTATCATATGCATATAGAAACATATCAGCTAGAAGGGGAGCATAACTTATGCGAATGGGGATGCATACTTCTTGTCTGTGTTTCTTACCCCCGAGTTTCACAGTGATATAAAAAAGTCCAGCATTTCACGTTGTTTTATCAGTACGCTTTCATTATTGGCAGATTGCCCTGAATCTTTGTTCAAAGACAGTGATGTAACTGTATCCATGGTCACCACGTTTTGTAACGAAAGCCCCGTTGATCAAAGAATGCAGTTTAACCTTTAGTTTGCCATGGGGATATGGTGTGCAATTTGAAAAATCAAACGTTTGACAGAATTGAACTTTTCTGAGATTGTAAAAAGTCAAGCAAATCCTTTGAGGTTGTGAGAAACCAAATTGATTAATTCCACTTAGACCCGTGAAGATCCGGAGTAGAATATGTCTTCAGCAACCCATGCTTGCCATAAAAGGCGACTATGTTTGTCATAAGAGGCGAATAACGGGATCGGGTGGTCAGGCTTGCTGACTTGGTTGATGCATGTCATCGTATCTCACTTGCGTGAATCTATGCTCATGATATCAATCAGTGGATTGCCTGGTCCAGACGCGATTATTTACAGACCGCCGTCATATAGTTGGAATATTGCTGAGTGCGGCGTTAAACAACAAACCAACCAACTAATTCCTCTTATCTCAAATACTTTCTGTGAATATAACGGAAGTCCTTTCTTGACTGTATTAAGGATTATGGTTAATCTTTGAGACAGTGATTTAGTGGTACGTTGCTGGACCCGTCAATGTACGGATTTTTATGAAGCTTTGGAATCCAGTACAAAAGAAGGATGGACATGTCTTCAGGTTTTACAGTCAAGTCAAAAGTTGATCGTACTGATGCATGGTTTTGGTAGATTTCTTCCTCAGTACTGGCCTTATATGTGGCATTGTTTGATATGTCACTTATACCAAGATCTTTGATCACACAATCAATGTAGTGATGCTTACAAATAATAGTTATGTCATTTCAGGCCTTGTCAGTGGGAACAACAGTTACCACAGACGTTTCATGTAGGGTATCTATTTTTTGGATGACAACTGGCTGGGACAGAATGGGTTTTTTTCAAAATCTGTTTCCTCTGTTTCAGTATGTGCATTCTACTAATGAAATCACTCACTGACTTAACCCTCTCTCAAAGTCATTCAACAAGTTACTTTTCTCTTTTGGGACATTTTTGGCATATGCGTCGACAGCGTTCACAACGAAAGTGATCCCGATTGGTATAGGGCGGCTCGGGATATTTTGGTCCATATTTGTAAAACTGACGAATGTTGTTATTGTCAACAATGGAGGTCACCTGTGATTATATGGCCTAGAGGTTGGTAGCAGTTACTGTATGATGAGTCTTGCCAGCCACAAGCAGCGGAATTTACATCACGAGCTGCCAAGTCCACGTTGTGCAACACGTTCCTATAACTGAACAACCTAAATGAAATTGTTGATGGTTCCTGAAATTTGAAATATTCTGGGACATTTTAGGAAACGGATTTTTTGTCTGAGAATGTTACTTAAATTTAACACATTAATTCCCTTTTTGCAAATTTCAAATTCAAGAACAAGTGTTCTTTGTCTGATTTAGAGCAGTATGTTTCTAGTTTGGTTACACGTCTCAAAGCAATATCAAGAACTTTTCTATTGATACTGTGGGCTCTTACTGTATGTGGACCCACCCATCAGCAAAGGTTGCTGGAGTCGTTTCATTTGTTTGAATGACGCAAATCATAATCTTGTTCTTACTTTGTGCAATCTCAATGGCAACAAATCTCCGAAATGAATGGTATTTTTTGGCCTTCGTCCTTTCTTGTGACCATGGCTGCGTTGACGTCTTTTGGATGCTGTAAACAGACACACTACAATGATGTTGGCAGTTTGATGGTTATGAATATTGCCAACCCCTTTCCTCTTGCCATTACATACATATGGCTTTGCCGTAGACAACAGTCGAATCTAATGGTTTCCTCTGGACAGTCTATAAGGCCGACATAGCCTTTTAATATCATCTAATGTTGATGTTTGACTTGTTAAAAGTCACAAATTTTTCGCATGGAAATTCTGTGACGTGAGTAGAACTCGCAACATCTATAATGTGATGGCCATCACGAAGAATATATAAATATTAATGTGTCTTTATTATAAAATATGTAAGTTATGACAGCTTGTAAAAATTAGAAATATTTCCTAAATATTTCCCTGTTGTATTTTTGATGGTTATATGACAGTGCACGAATTATATCATAATTATCCTGTAAACTGTAATTAGTTTTGCAGGTATATATCAGTATACTTTTGCCAACCTCGTTTTCACGTAATTCAATGTTTTGAATCCCGTTTTGGTAAGAAATCTATCAGAGGATCATAGCATGCTTTTATAGAGCTTCATGGCACACCGTTATCTCGTAAAAATAATCATATGTCCATGCCATCATGTTACGCATATTGTTTAGGATGTGCCAGTACCTCATAAGCATCGATGTCAACAACGTGCCTGTCAAAACGATCTTGTTTACTTGTTTCAAGAGTTTTGCATTGACCGTAACTTTTGAAGAATTCATCGTTCTAAGCACACAGTTACGCAAATTAACCATCAGATACAGATTAATCATACCTTTGTTCTTCAACAAACAGATCACAATCACTTGGCAGCTTGATATTTATCCATATTTGTGTGAATTTGTGATCAGGGCTGAGCTACGTGTTTCGCCGACGCCCGCCATTTTAACTTTGTGACAGCTAGCCTAGGTCGCGATGAAGTTACTGAATTTGGCTAATGCTTAGCATTTGCATTATAAAGTTTATTTAATCTAATGAACTATGTCCAGAGGAACCCAGAATCGTATTTGATGATATGTCAAGACGTGTATTAAAGTTACTGTTAATTCTGACATCAGGAACTATGTAATCTTCGCTGATGTATTCATGCGCAGTATTTAGCGTCACTATTTATGAACATGTTTCTCATAAATATGACATCCAGTGCTTCTGTCAAAGCATACCAGTGGCCAATTTGTGTTATTAAACGTCCTATGCATCAGATAAATTCCAATTGCCTCCTGACATTTGTAATCTTCCTCTTTGAATTGTCCATCGTAATTCCCAGTCGATGTTGCTTGTTGTTATTACGTCCTCTCGGCAGGCAGCAAGGACGTAGCTTCGACGTAGCAGGACGTAATTGTTTATCTTGTGATATTGGAAGGCAATTAGTGAATCAATTAGACAGAATTCATTGATTGGTATAAATACTCATTTTTATACCAAATTACCTCCTGAGATGGTTTGCCTTCCTCTTTATTTCAGTGATTTTACATTGTGAAAGTAGATCCCTCAAAGGAATAAGGACGTAAAGAGACGTAATTTCTCGTAATTTGATTGGTCAATAACAGACATGTGACCATTTTCTCACACCTATAAATACGATGAGATCCATTCTGGGTCATTCTGACTTTGGCAGTCTAAAGGTCAGTTTCAATCAAAGGGCAGATAATTCAGCCCAAAAGTTCCCCTTGTCCTTATGTAATCATTTCTATAAATAGACTGCATTTTTGAACACAAACACAAATTGCTATCTGAGTAACTGTAAAGTCATCCATATATATATATTAATAGCAGTAAACTACCATTATAGTTACAGGCAATAATTATTTTGCCCTGACACTGGTCCTTACAAATAAACCTTAAAGCTCAGAGGGATCTACTTATTTGGAAGCATTGTGTTGTCCATATAAGGCATTGTTATACCCACATGAATAAAAACTAATTATTCATTGGAAAGAAGTGTTTTGACTCTCAGTTACATCCAGACTTCGAGGTTTATCAGAAGTTCGAGTCCGGGCCGCTACAAACTGGTGTCAGAAGTGGGATGTTTATATTTTTAAACATCCTTGATACGAACCAAGGGACTTACAGTTAGGACCAGTGACAAGATGGCTACAGTTTCATCTCCAGACGCAGAAGTTTCTTTTGACAAGTGTCATCAAACCACAGCAGAAGAAGGACAAGGGGACATATCTTTTGAAGAGGAGACAATTGATGAACTGTATGAAGAGGCTGAATCACTTGATGAAGAGCCAAGCAGATCCAATGGCGAGGTCAGAGTACACCATAGAGATGATGCAACACCTAGGAGACCAATGGTCATACCTAGAAGAAGAGTACCCTTCACAATCAGGCCAGATTTCTATGATGGGACAACAGACTGGGAGGAGTACCTGTCACACTTCAAGAATTGTGCAGAACTCGGTGACTGGCCTATGGACCAGCAACTCTTAGTTCTTGCTGCCAGCCTGAAGGGGGTTGCTAGGACATTCTACATGGGACTGGCCCCACACGAGAAGAGGTCACTGCACATGCTAGTTAGGAACCTGAACCACCGATTTGGGAGTGAGAGACAACAGAGCTTATGGCTTTCAAGGCTAGAAGTCAGACAGAGACAGAATGCGGAGTCAGTTGCTGCTTTGGCCGATGACCTAAGACAGATGACCCAAAGGGCATACATTGACTTAGACAGCAGGGCACAGGAAGCTATTGCCCTTAATCAGCTATACAAGACAGTCTCACCAGAGCTTAAATTTCATTGCATTGACAGAGGATGCAGGACTCTTTCAGGAGCGGTGGAGGTGATTGAAAGGTTCGAGGCATTGGTTGGTGACCATCGAGATAAGAAGAGACAAGTCAGGGCAGTAGGGAACAGAAACGAAGGAGGGCTTGCTCCCTTGGAACTTGAGAGCGCACCCAAGCCGAATGAAGATCTTCAGGGTGAAGTGCTGCACAAGATCATGGGAAGGTTAGAGAAGCTTGAAAAGGGCAACAACTTCAGATATGAGAAAAGAAATGACCGACCTCAAAGTCAGAGAACTTGTTTCATCTGCAAATCAAGGGAACATTTTATGAAAGACTGCCCGATATACAAAAGGTGCCAGGAACAGATGTCCACCTTTCATGCTGGATCTGCAGGGACGCAGGGAAAAGCCATCCTGTCGACTCAGTAGGCCATGGGGAGACAGGGAATTCAAGGCCTGAAGATGCTGCTATCCGAGTTGGATTGACTGGGAACTCTAAGGGGGGTTTGGATAATGGATTCTACATTCAGGGTGTCATATATGGTGTAGAAGCAAACGTCCTTGTTGACAGTGGGTCAACCATGACAATATTATCAAAGAGGATATTTGACCAGATCAAGTTGGAAGATGCTCCTTTTCTCCAGCAAGGGACCATTAAAGTCGCAGGAGTGGATGGAACAGGTTTAAAGATTGAAGGGCATGCTGACATGGACATTATTCTTGATGGACAAAAATACACACATCCTATCTTTGTGTGTGATGTAATTCCGGATGCAATCCTGGGTCAAGATTTCCTCTTGAAGCATGTGAGTGCCATCGACTACAAACGTCTAAAGCTCAATTCAGGGGATTCTTCCTTAAGTTGTTGGATTTCATCCGAAGCTGAAATGAGTTGTCGTGTTGAAGTGAGTGAGACCACAGTTATTCCACCTCATTCAGGAGCCTGGATAACGATGAAGATACCCAGGGCAAATAAACTTGCTCCAGCTGGTATTATAGCAGGGAAAAGGGATCTTCCGCCTGGAGTCCATGTACCAGAGTGCGTAGTAGATACATCTGAAGAGGTCCAGAAAATCAATGTCTTTAACTTCAGTCCTGACGAAGTCACACTCCACTGTAACATGGTTGTGGGAGTAGCAGAGTCACTGTACATGCAGCTGGAAGAACAAGACAGATGTGCCTCAGTCCATTGCAACGTCAATGCTGATATTTCAAGCTTACAATGTACACCTCTTCCTGACCACCTCAAGGACCTTTGGCAAAGAAGCTGCCAGCATCTCTCTATGGATGAGAGTGAAGATTTTGCAGTTCTTCTTGCAAGATACCAACAAGTCTTTGCAACTTCATCGGCCGACCTTGGCAGAACTTCAAAGGTGGAACATCGCATTAACACTGGAACAGCCTGTCCCATTCGACAACCTCCAAGACGGCAACCTTTCGGAAAAAGGGAAATTGAAAAAGAAGAGATCCAGAAGATGCTTAAAAGGGGAGTAATTGAACCTTCAACCAGTGCCTGGGCATCCCCTGTGGTCCTAGTACGAAAGAAAGATGGATCTATGCGCTTTTGCGCAGATTATCGCTGTCTGAATGATGTCACATTAAAGGATGCTTACCCTCTACCAAGAACTGATGATTGCCTTGATGCCTTGGCGAATTCAAAATGGTTCAGCACAATGGACTTAAACTCAGGGTTCTGGCAGATAGGTTTGGTGGACGAAGACAAGGAGAAAACAGCATTCACGACTGGACTCGGACTCTATCACTTTACAGTGATGCCATTCGGTCTCGCGAATGCACCATCAACTTTTGAAAGACTAATGGAAGAAGTGCTCCGGGGACTGCAATGGGAGGAATGTCTACTTTTCATAGATGACATTATAGTTGGAGCAATAGAAGTGCCACAAGCTTTGCAAAGGTTGGAACATGTCTTTGAAAGACTACTAGGGGCTGGTCTGAAGCTGAAACCATCAAAGTGCATCTTCTTCCAGAAACGAGTGAGGTTTCTAGGTCACATTGTGTCCGAGAAAGGCATTGAAACAGATCCAGAAAAGACATCTGCTGTGCAGAACTGGCCAGTGCCAAAAACAGCCAAGCAGATGAGGAGTTTCCTTGGATTATGTTCCTATTACAGGAAGTTTGTAGAGAAGTTTGCCGAAATAGCCAAGCCGTTATACCAGCTGGTAGAAAAGAGGGTAACATTTTCCTGGACAGAAGAGTGCTCGAATGCTTTCCAACACCTCAAGGAAGCACTGACTTCAGCACCAATTTTGTCGTACCCTATACCTGGAACCAAATTTATTTTGGACACGGATGCAAGTGACAAAGCAACAGGAGCTGTACTTTCTCAGGAGCAAGATGGTGCAGAGAGGGTCATTGCTTACATGAGCAAGTCCCTGAACTGTCATGAAAGAAAGTATTGTGTCACTCGTAAGGAACTTCTTGCTGTGGTGAATGCTCTTAAGCACTTTCATTCCTACTTATATGGACAGGAGGTTTTACTCAGAACAGATAATGCAGCTGTCAGCTGGATGCGCAGCCTGAAGAAGCCAACAGGACAGGTTGCCAGGTGGCTTGAAGAACTCGGAACTTACAACCTCATGGTCATCCATAGGCAGGGCAGAAAACATCTAAATGCTGACGCTCTGTCACGAAACCCTTGTAAAGCATGTCTCAGACAGGAAGTAGAGCAGGAGCTGGGAGACTCGTCAGATGAAGAGGGAAATCAGATGGTCTCAGAGGGCAGCAGCCCACAAGCAGATATCTTCACAGAATTCAACCGAGCAGTTACTAGGAGCCATATGAACCAACCAAGTGAGCCATTGGTTTCTCTTGAAGGCTGGACACTCCCGGAAATCAGGCAGAAGCAGTTGGCTGATGCAAACGTGGGGATTTTGCTTGCTGCCAAAGAAGAAGGAAAAAAGCCAGAGTGGAAGGAAATCTCTCATATGACATCCACTATCAAGACTCTCTGGAGACACTGGGATCGGCTGAATGTTTACTCAGGAGTGCTTTATCGCTTATGGATGGAAGATGATGAATCCCGACAGCAGATGATTGTTCCTCAGAGCCTGAAAAATGACGTTTTGAAGTACTATCATGACATTCCATCCAGTGCACACTTGGGCAGAGAGAAGACTCTGGAGAAAGTCAAGTTCTCTTTCTACTGGCCAGGTCTCAAGGGTGAGGTGGAGAATTACTGTCAAACCTGTGACCATTGCACAGCAAAGAAACAACCTAAGGGACCCCTTAAGGCCCCTCTAGGGGAATACACAGTTGGAGAGCCTATGGAGCGAGTTGCTATGGACATCTTAGGACCTCTCCCGCTGACAAAGTCAGGACATCGCTTCATCCTTGTTATAAGTGATTGTTTCACTAAGTGGACTGAAGCTGTTGCTATCCCTAACCAGGAAGCTGTCACAGTCGCTAAAGCTTTTGTGGATGTGTTCATCAGTAGGTTTGGCGTGCCTATGCAGATACACACTGACCAAGGCTCTACATTCGAGTCAAAGCTTTTCAAAGACATCTGCGACTTCTTACAGATCCACAAGACCAGGACAACTAGCTACAGGCAACAATCAAATGGAGCTGTGGAAAGGTTCAACAAAACCCTTGCACAGATGCTCACAATGTATTGTGAGAGGGATCAGAAGCGGTGGGACGAGTACTTGCCTCAAGTAATGATGGCCTACAGAGCTTCAATGCATTCCAGTACTGGGCGCACACCCAACAAAATGGTCTTCGGAAAGGAGATAGTTCTGCCCATGCAAGCAGTCATTGGGAGGCCAGAAGAGCTTCGGGATCAGGCTGATGTTGAAACATATCTCTTAACATTGGAAGATAGGCTGAAACGAGCTCACGAAGCTGGCAGGAGATCCCTGAAACAGACAGCAGAATATCGGAAGAAGAATTATGATCTCAAGGCCAAGGGAAGATGTCTTAAAGAGGGACAAGCTGCATGGCTCCACAACCCTGTACGGAAACGTGGGGTCTGTCAGAAGCTCACTTCAAGTTGGAAAGGACCCTATCTCATTGAGAAAAGGATAGATGATGTCACCTACCTTGTGAGAAGGTCCCTTAAGCAACCTTCTAAGGTGTTTCATGTGGATCGGCTGCTACTCTACAGAGGGAAGAACCTTCCCTCATGGATCAAAAGATGTCAGCAGTCAACTTCAAGGAACTAGAAGATTAGGCCTTGAGAACCTGTCTTAACAATATCTTAAAGAAAAGTTGAACTTCAGAAGTTTGTGTTTATTGTTAACAATGTTGGAGTTTTATTACGATGTAAATAGTTGGATGGGATAATCTATGTCCCGAAGAAGGATCTTGAGCTTCAGTGCTGAAGCTATTGCTTGCATGGGTTGCTCTGGTAAATCTTAGGGAGCTGTACAAGGACTTGAAGCTTTGTTGGGTGGAACCTCAACTTGTGTCATACAGCGCCAGATATCTGCAAACAGAAAGAACATGTTGATGGAAGTGCTGCAGCAAACGATGATGGATCCGTCATGTAACGCAGTAAGACTAGGCCTGATCACCCTGGAACCTGCTGACTTGATGTTGTTTACATTCTTTCTGTGGCATTTGATCTGGGCATCGTGTGAGAACGGAGTACACAGAACCGATGGAGGTGACCCGTGTAAAGATAGAAGCTATGATTGTCCTGTGAGGCTAAGATATTTATCAGAGATCCATGCAAACCAGTGTCAGGGTTGTAGAGTATTGACCTTAAGTCATAATCAATAGTACAATTACACATGATGGCATTTAAGTTGGAATAATATGCTGCATTGTTGGATGTTTAGGCAAGTCTAAAAGAAAACATTTGTGTTACAGAATACACATAATCGTTGAAGATGGCTCACAAGTATGTCTGTGGACTCGGAGCATGTAAATATTCTTTTGCAACGAAGAAAGAATTGAAAAATCATTTGGCAGCAGCACCACATCGTAAACTCAAGGTAGCCTGTATCCTATGTCCTTCATTCCAGTCCTTTGCAAGAGTGTCAGAGTGGAAGAGGCACTGTGATGCGAAGCACAAGCTACAGCTGCAGGAACTTGATGCAGACTTTACGTCAGAAAGCAACGCCACATGGTTTTCACTTAATCCAGAATCTTATGTAAGGGCGGTACCAGCTCCAGGTTGGAATGCTGCACTTTCAGCAAAGACAAGGGAAATGGTCCTTCTTTGGGTATCAACACAGGGCAGCATGCCAAGAACAGAGGAAGAATGGGAGGAGGGATGGCAGACGATTAAAACGGTTACAAAGACCCTACCAGTGGAGGTGCAGGAGGTAGAAGATGATGATGCTCTGTCTATATTTACAGATGGAATCATAAGTCTTGAACCGGAAGTTAACACACCACCAGAATACGACCCTTCAGAAAGCAAGTGTGGCGCCTCGACTGAACTAGAGATTAAGGACATCCTCCTCCACAGGAATGGTGCTACTGTCCTGTTCTATACGCCTGGGGGTGGGTTTGTGTACGAGGCGGGCATTTCGGAAGAAGCCATGCAGAGTCCAAAGTCCTTCGACAACCTCACAAGGCGGATGAGGACTCTTGGCAGGGCCGAACCCAACTCCAGGCCAAGTGGATCGGGCCAGAAAATGGAGGGACCACAACTGGAAACAAGGAAAGCCACCTTCGCATCACTCCTGGGGATAGAGAGGAACATGATCAACTCCGTTACACACTGGACATCCCCTTTTTCATCAAGGGAACCTTCCCCCAGGCCCAAGAAAAGATCGAATAACTCCAACATGTCTCCCCATAAGGATTCCGCATCAAAGATCCCAAGAAGAGAGGAACAGAAAAGATACCATCAAAGGCCCAGCTCTCCCCCAAGGCCAAGGGAAGTGGACACCATGAGGGATGCCAAGAAGATCTTGACAACAGGTTGCATGCCACTGCTTCCCCCAGCCAGAAGGGACTGGACACACCATCAGATCCGGCTCTCTGCTGGTGCAAGGAGCATCACCTGGCCTCCTAGGAGCTGGGAGACCCTCAGTGCAGATGAGAGACTCCTCCAGTGGGAATTTGCTGCCATGACCCTGGAGGAGGGCCTCCAAGGACGAGTCCCTCGGATTGAAAGGAGCTACTTGCATGACAGATGGAATATGCTTGCCCTCCCTGGTACCCTGCTGCATACAGAGGACCACTCACCATCAAGGAAGGCCCGTCTTTACGATTACCGGACCTTGGTTGACATCTCCTTGGGCAAGATCAACGGCCAGACTGCCAGGGCCATAATCCTCATGCATCAAGCCGCCCAACGCCATAGGAATACGGAAACAGACAGGATCATCAACTCTATCGATGCAGCAAGGATCGGTCTTCGCCTGGAAGCGGATTAGCAGATCAGGGGACCTGATCTTTGAAGAGGGGGATGATGTGATGGCCATCACGAAGAATATATAAATATTAATGTGTCTTTATTATAAAATATGTAAGTTATGACAGCTTGTAAAAATTAGAAATATTTCCTAAATATTTCCCTGTTGTATTTTTGATGGTTATATGACAGTGCACGAATTATATCATAATTATCCTGTAAACTGTAATTAGTTTTGCAGGTATATATCAGTATACTTTTGCCAACCTCGTTTTCACGTAATTCAATGTTTTGAATCCCGTTTTGGTAAGAAATCTATCAGAGGATCATAGCATGCTTTTATAGAGCTTCATGGCACACCGTTATCTCGTAAAAATAATCATATGTCCATGCCATCATGTTACGCATATTGTTTAGGATGTGCCAGTACCTCATAAGCATCGATGTCAACAACGTGCCTGTCAAAACGATCTTGTTTACTTGTTTCAAGAGTTTTGCATTGACCGTAACTTTTGAAGAATTCATCGTTCTAAGCACACAGTTACGCAAATTAACCATCAGATACAGATTAATCATACCTTTGTTCTTCAACAAACAGATCACAATCACTTGGCAGCTTGATATTTATCCATATTTGTGTGAATTTGTGATCAGGGCTGAGCTACGTGTTTCGCCGACGCCCGCCATTTTAACTTTGTGACAGCTAGCCTAGGTCGCGATGAAGTTACTGAATTTGGCTAATGCTTAGCATTTGCATTATAAAGTTTATTTAATCTAATGAACTATGTCCAGAGGAACCCAGAATCGTATTTGATGATATGTCAAGACGTGTATTAAAGTTACTGTTAATTCTGACATCAGGAACTATGTAATCTTCGCTGATGTATTCATGCGCAGTATTTAGCGTCACTATTTATGAACATGTTTCTCATAAATATGACATCCAGTGCTTCTGTCAAAGCATACCAGTGGCCAATTTGTGTTATTAAACGTCCTATGCATCAGATAAATTCCAATTGCCTCCTGACATTTGTAATCTTCCTCTTTGAATTGTCCATCGTAATTCCCAGTCGATGTTGCTTGTTGTTATTACGTCCTCTCGGCAGGCAGCAAGGACGTAGCTTCGACGTAGCAGGACGTAATTGTTTATCTTGTGATATTGGAAGGCAATTAGTGAATCAATTAGACAGAATTCATTGATTGGTATAAATACTCATTTTTATACCAAATTACCTCCTGAGATGGTTTGCCTTCCTCTTTATTTCAGTGATTTTACATTGTGAAAGTAGATCCCTCAAAGGAATAAGGACGTAAAGAGACGTAATTTCTCGTAATTTGATTGGTCAATAACAGACATGTGACCATTTTCTCACACCTATAAATACGATGAGATCCATTCTGGGTCATTCTGACTTTGGCAGTCTAAAGGTCAGTTTCAATCAAAGGGCAGATAATTCAGCCCAAAAGTTCCCCTTGTCCTTATGTAATCATTTCTATAAATAGACTGCATTTTTGAACACAAACACAAATTGCTATCTGAGTAACTGTAAAGTCATCCATATATATATATTAATAGCAGTAAACTACCATTATAGTTACAGGCAATAATTATTTTGCCCTGACACTGGTCCTTACAAATAAACCTTAAAGCTCAGAGGGATCTACTTATTTGGAAGCATTGTGTTGTCCATATAAGGCATTGTTATACCCACATGAATAAAAACTAATTATTCATTGGAAAGAAGTGTTTTGACTCTCAGTTACATCCAGACTTCGAGGTTTATCAGAAGTTCGAGTCCGGGCCGCTACAATAATAACCCACTGTGCCACCGAGGCATGTGGTGAAAGTGTGTTCAATCCATCTGGATGCTGCACGTTGTCTTTCTCTCTCCCGCTGTCACCTGGTTCGTTATATACCGCCTCCCCCTTCCCGAGACATCACATAGTTATGTGTGTGATAACAGATGGTAATCACAGTGTTAGGATCTGGGCTCCATCCTCTGTGATCAGGACTGTGTGTTCAAACTGGGCTGACCGGCAGCTGTCCAGTGTCACGGCCGTCCACCCATCCTCCAAGATACGGAAGTCAGGTTGCCCCGAACAAATAATTGGCTCTGTGGAGACAAGTGTACACTGTAACATCTAGAAGTGATTAATAAACTGAAGAAATTTATACAAAATAAATCACTTAATATAAACCTTGAACAATATGTCCAAAGGCAACAAGACTATTTCACACACTGTGTTTAAAATTGGAAACTTAGAATGAAAGTTTAGGGTCCTTTTCATATTCCTGATATCAAAGATCAAAATTTTAGGGGATTTCTTGATTCAAAGGCTATCAGAAAACCTTAATGTCCCCAGTTGCCCCCTTAATTTTTAACACAACAATGGACAAAATTATTCATCAAGCTGAAAGAAAAAAGTTTTTGTTAATGGAAATGAATGCTGGAGAATTTAAATTGTTAGGGCATACACAAACAGTTCAGATGAGCCTGGTAACTCAGGATAACAACACAGGAATGAGTGGGAAAGTAAGTTTTGTGGGAGGAAAGACTGAAGTCACTAAATAACCCATGATTAAAGGTTTCTTGCATGTTTAAGGGAGGCAACTCTGCACAGCACATTGCAGCACCTCAGACAACTGGGCCACTTTAGCCTTAACACAGGAATAATGGCAGAGATATAGAACTGAGAGCCAGTCAGGGTCAAAAGTAACATGTCAAAACAGTACTAACACATAGTGAAACTCACCTACAGTGAAGGTCATCCTAGGTGCCATGACAGCATTGTCATGATGCTCTGCAAATACATTAGACCAATTAAACATCCGGAGACAGACATGATGTCTACACAATAAACATGTCATCAATGACAAGTCCAGTAAACTGGTGATTAAAGGGAGACAACCACTAACAGGAAAACACTTCACAATCAGACAAAAATCAGATGGGTCAGTTCAGTCCCTGGACCACCGTGGTCAACTCGGTCCCCAGACTACAATGGTCAGTTCAGTCCCTGGATCACCGTGTTCAACTCGGTCCCTGGACAACCTTGGTCAACTCGGTCCCTGGATCACCGTGGTCAACTCGGTCCCTGGACAACCTTGGTCAACTCGGTCCCTGGATCACAGTGGTCAACTCGGTCCCTGGATCACCGTGTTCAACTCGGTCCCTGGACCACCGTGGTCAACTCGGTCCCTGGACAACCATGGTCAGTTCAGTCCCTGGACAATCATGGTCAGCTTGGTCCCCAGACTACAATGGTCAGTTCAGTCCCTGGATCACCGTGTTCAACTCGGTCCCTGGATCACCGTGTTCAACTCGGTCCCTGGACAACCGTGGTCAGCTTGGTCCCCAGACTACAATGGTCAGTTCAGTCCCTGGATCACCGTGTTCAACTCGGTCCCTGGACCACCGTGGTCAACTCGGTCCCCAGACTACAATGGTCAGTTCAGTCCCTGGATCACCGTGTTCAACTCGGTCCCTGGACCACCGTGGTCAACTCTGTCACTGCACCACATGGTCAGTTCAGTCCCTGGATCACCGTGTTCAACTCGGTCCCTGGACAACCTTGGTCAACTCGGTCCCTGGATCACCGTGTTCAACTCGGTCCCTGGACCACCATTGTCAGCTTGGTCCCCAGACTACAATGGTCAGTTCAGTCCCTGGATCACTGTGTTCAACTCGGTCCCTGGACAACCGTGGTCAACTCGGTCCCTGGACCACCGTTGTCAGCTTGGTCCCCAGACTACAATGGTCAGTTCAGTCCCTGGATCACTGTGTTCAACTCGGTCCCTGGACAACCGTGGTCAACTCAGTCCCTGGACCACCGTTGTCAGCTTGGTCCCCAGACTACAATGGTCAGTTCAGTCCCTGGATCACCGTGTTCAACTCAGTCCCTGGACAACCGTGGTCAACTTGGTCCCCAGACTACAATGGTCAGTTAAGTCCCTGGATCACCGTGTTCAACTCAGTCCCTGGACCACCGTGGTCAACTCGGTCACTGCACCACATGGTCAGTTCAGTCTGTGGACCACCACGATCAGCTTAGTCTTTGTACCATGTGGTCATCTCAGTAACTGCCTTACAAACTCACCCACTGGTTCACTCATTAATCATCAGGGTGACAATTGTCTGGACATTTCTATAAATCTATGTTCAAAAGCCTAATATTTCAGATAAAAGGATCCAACTCTATACCAGAGCTATAATATTTTACCAGATATTGCCAGATTTAGACCAAACATATTGTGCTGTACAAACCGAAGTGGAGGATATCCGGCTTTTCATGGAAGTTTTCTCCTATTCCATGTCCGCAGAATTCAGGAATCACAGAGAATCCAGCGCTGTGAGCAGCAGAACTAAAGGAAAATAGGAAATCATTATCAGCATCTGAAGATTACCCACGACATACACTTGATGTAAAATACATAACAGTCAGTCAGTATGGTTCTTCTGGGCAGGGGGTATCCAGAAACAAGCTTCACACATTGTACCCATCTTGTAAATTGGCCCTGCTACCAGTGTTTGAATTGCCAGGCTGCAATCAGGACCCACAGATTTTAGAAGCTGCAGGCTCTGACTAAACTCTTCATGCCCTCATGTCAAAGAACTGCAGCTTATTGTGACAAATAAATCTACACATAAACTTTCTGCAGGCCTTAAGGACTCATACTAATTTGAAACTGTGGGCCAACACGAGATCTACCTGCCACGGAACTGCGTCAGGCAGCTTATTTCAAACACTGTCTTTGACTTCTGTGGGATGACGAAAATCTGTGACTTCTACAACTACCACCTCAAATCAGCCTTGGAAATTCGTTTTTGTCCATAGTAGAACCCACATTTCACTAGTCCTCAGAATTTGTAGCTAGTTCTGCTTGAACATGACAATAATGTTTTCTATGTTTACATTTTCTATCAGTCTTATAAAGTTCAAATTTGCAGCAAAAAAAGCTTTGAGAACTGGGTGCTGTTGTACAAAGCGACCTTAGCACCAAGGTAGAATTACGATAAGCCTAACACTAAGGTTGTTTTGTACAACGGCACACGTGTTCAGAATCATATCCCTCAAATGACACTAGTCAATGAGTACTAGCATCACTGGATACTTTTTTGTCCTCAGCACAACATATTTGTCTTGGGCTAGCAAACTAATGTGAATGTGAAAGGATTGATAACACATTAAAACTGTTAAGGTACCCAAAACAAAATGCAATTCCCTCAACCGGTTAGGCAATAAACATCTCTGCATGGTATTAAATTTGTAACAAACCTGATTGCATTGCCAATTTCACAGAATCGGATACCCGGTTTACAAACAGCAACCCCAGCATCTCGGCAACGCCTTGCAACATCAACCAACAGCTGACCTCCCTTGTCAACGTTACCAACTAGATATGTGTTGGAACAGTCACCATGGTAACCATTCAAGTATACCTTGACAACAAAGAAGCACTATATCATTACACCAATCATTTCCACAACATTCCATTTACATGTAGTTAAAGGTGTTTTTAAGAGCAAATTGCATTTTGAAATGCAGCATCGTAATATTTCCTTTTGTATGTAGAGAGTACAATCTGCATCACTGTCAAACACTGTAGCTCCCAATATATTGCTATACAGATACCCGTATCACAATTTATTGCAATAGAATCTATATGCCATTACACAGCCCTAATAATCAATGATTCATTTTGCTACCACTAGACCACGGAGGCAGTGCATGTGGACATAAATATTAAGTTGCATTTTTCAAAAACAGGTTGCACTGGTACATTTTTCATATTGCTAAATCGAGCCCTGCAAGGCTATTACAATGACAAGCAAGTAGTATTCTTTGGGATAACCCCAATGACCCAACATTAAGAAGTTTATCATATCTGTCTGATAATAATTTTCTGTTACCAATTCTGAAGTGAGACTTGGGACTTATTCTAACCCAAACTCCTCCCGGAGGTGTTAAAGAAAACATGGTTATTATTGTGAAAAGGAATTGTTCCTACTGTCACATCAACGTTGATGATGTCTCCGTCCATCAGGGGCCTGCTGTCGGGGATGCCATGACAAGCCACGTTGTTGACGGAGGTACACACAGACTTGGGAAAGCCCTTGTACAACAGCGGAGATGGATATGCACTGTTCTCTATTGCCAGTCTGTGGACAAGTTGGTCAATTTCATCTGTTGTCACACCCACCTGAAGTGAGTGAGTGTGTGATTGGGAGTGTGAGTGGGTGGGTGAGTGGGTGGGTGAGGCAAGGTGGGACAAAGAGGCACAGATATTTCAAGACAGGATTCACTTCAATATATATTCGAAGTATCTGAATTACCTGCATCACTTGATCATTGTTGATGTATTAAACTACCAGATTACCTCAATTGAAAAAGATTGAACCCTTCTTACAACATATTAAATAAGATTTTATTAGTTTGAAAGTCATCTTTTTGTTAATTTTTGGGAAATTAAGAAGTTTGAATTCACAAATGTTGTTCTATTTTAAATACACTTCATACCCACACTTACTTTGTTTTGAATGAGATTAACTCGTCCGTTTGACTAACAGTGGTCCGTTTGGCTAACAGCTATTATGACAAAATAGTCTGGTATGTTTGTCAGTGGTCCACTTTAACAGGTACTATTCATCTTACCCGGATGGCTTCTCCAGCCTTAGCGAGGATGCTGCTAGCGAGGGAGCATGCAGCCTTCATCCCCTCTACCTGTGTCTGGGTCTTCAGAGGAATCGGCTTGCTGGCCGCAGGAACACTCCCTGTCTGTACATACATAGGCCTCTTGATGTGCTCAGGAACATGGCTGACACTGCTTACTTTCTGGGGCTGCACTAGGCTGTACAGTGTGCGGACACAATTTCTGTGTAGTAATGGAGGACCTGTTTTAATTATATCGGAAGGGTTGTGTGATCTTTGCAAACTGAACTGTCTTCTTTGACAGCCTCTATGAATATCAGAGTTGGTGAGGCATGATTGTATCCCCTGTAACTGCAGAGCACCGGATGACATATGTCTCTTTACCTGGCCTATCTTAAACTTCGAACACATTGTCACATTTGTATGTCTGATCATCATCGTCAACACGCATCTCTTACTGGACATGGTTTGAAATGAAACACAGCTCAGTGTGACATGACTGTTATAATCAATACCAGATATGTATGTCTTATTTTAAAAGGTATTTCGTTTACACTAAATGGATACTTAAAAATCGCAGATCTGGTAGCGAGCTTGGCTCAACATTTCTCAACTTCTCTGCGCGGACTCTGCTGCCCTCAGATGACTTCTAAGTGGTTGTATTCGAGCGATGTATTCCGTGTGTTTCTGCCAAGTTCTTGTTCTAGACACATCCAAGATGTCATAATTTTTTTTAACAAAGACTGTTTGGTGAACAGAAATGTCATGTTCAATATCTATAGTTCAAAATAATGGCATAAATGGTGTTAACTTATTGATGAGACATGTTTTTTTTAAGCGAATGTTTGTTGATAGAACTATAAACAGTCGTGCAAATATAACCAAAAGCATGGAGACACTTATAACATGCACAAATGTAAACATTTGGCTCTTCTCTTATTGAATTGTCAACAAATCACGCTGTAGCTCCAGAATGGATAATAACTTGCTTTTTTCAATGTACAAAATTAATGTTTTATCAAATGAGAAGAGGTTTTTTTTAACGTTGTCGGTGTTCTAAGCAAAACGTGGAAAGTGCAGACGAAAACATACCGGCGTGTCGCCTGCGTGTTGGACTCAGTAAACCAAACTCTTTGGACAAGTAAACAGGTGACGTATATTAAGAACAATAAAAAGATAAGAATTCTGCAAATGCGACATGTGTTTATCATAGCTTGTTTTAATTTGCATACAAACATTGCTCGATTTTGTGATCTGTTAACGAATCACTTCTCCGCCAATGAGCAATCACCACGACTCTCTGAACGGGCAGTAACGGTACACTCCACGCTGACAACAGTGAGTCGCCACCGACTGGAATGTCGGCAGTTACTCAAACAATATTAAGACAAAGGTATATTTAAAGATTGAAAAAATATGTATTACTCTTTTGTGCACACATTTGCCTGTTCATATTTTGACAGGTGCGCGTTTTGACTATAAGTAGTTACGTCCCTTTGATTTTCTGTGTTCCATATTTGAAGCACACGAAATATTATGAGACAAACTGGTTATATTCTTGAGCAACGAATCGATAGATCCGTAGATCTCATTAATTTCAAGACTAAATAAACACTGATAATCTCACTCATGACCATCCAAAAAAAAGAAGAAGAAGAAGTAAGGATTATATATAAATACTGAACATCTTTCTTCACATTTTAATTGAATACAACATCAAATATTACTGTAAAACGCATATAATACATGACCACTGTGACTTTTGTGTTTTGGCTAGTAGGCTACGCACTAATATTTATAGTTTTGGAAGCTGGTCAGATAAATGTGTTAAACCTCTATAAGTATAACTGGGGACCTAAGAACTATATGTCCGTGCGACAACAATTTTTTAAGTTTACATATTTTGTGAAGTGCTTTCAACAACAATAATATTACTTCCAAAATGCATATTGCCTTAAGCATATTTGCATTGGCATTCATGATTGAATAAATACCTCATATATTACCAAAGTGTTCAGTAATGTAAATTTTAGAAGTAATATTAAAGTATTAGATATTCTCTTTGACAGCCTTAGGATGGATGTGCTTGGTGTTGCCCTGTGCCTAGTGGTGTTGTTTACAGTTGGAGAAACACAGAGAGATAAACAACTGTATTGTGCTGGTGAGTTCAGGCACCATAAGTAATTATGGTATAATATGGAATTTAAGTGTGAACAGACAGATGTGCCACTGATTTTTGTCCATTATAATGTAGGCACTGATCATAATTAGAGGTAAAGTATGGTTTTAAGTTAATATATCATCTTACATCATGTACACTGTAGAGAATACACCAACAAGTATATGTCATGATCGTGTGTAAATAAATCAAGTCTGAGTATTTATAGTCATGATGGCAACAAACTTCTATCCATTATAATCACAAGGTTTAAATTTGAAAATAACTTTTTGCAAAAAATGCAATCATTTTCAGTGAAGTTTATTATGGTCGCATTTTTATTTCTGTGATAGCCAAGTTCCATAATGTTACTTGTAAATTCAGTAGTCAGTCAATCCAGACAGTAAGAAAAAAAAAGAAAGAACAGCATAATTTCTCATTTGTGGCAATCCAGTGATTGACATCTTGAGCATTGATCTATGCAATTGGGACATGATGGCGTTTTGCAACTTAGTCGGCTAGCCTGTCCGTGGCTCCTATGACAAGCATAGGGTTGCTGAAGACCAATTCTAACCCAGATCTTCATGGGGGCAGTATTAAAGAAGGAACAATGCTCCACTGTCTGGATCCCATTTCCAGCCTAAGTCTACACTTTGTTATTAGGGCTATGCGTAAAATTTAGGCATTGTCAATTATTGTAATCTTTAACAGCGGGATGCACATTGTTTGAACAACTTGAATAGAATAAGCTTGGACTGCCAATTTTCCAGTCTAGTTTCCCATAAGTGCTTGGTTATAAATAATAAGGCAACTGTCTTCTATTTACCTGCAGTGTGCCGAGTTGTGGTGGATGAGATCAACTGGAGTATAAGTCAAGTCGATCCAAAGAAAACCCTGCAAGCTGGGAGTTTCCGTGTGGATCCGAAAGGCAACCAGGCGATCAAAGAGGTAGGTGCTGAAAACAAGGTGTCTAACATAGCTTTCTTTCAATTTTCTACTTTCACTTTTTTCAATTTTATTACAAACTAAATTGAGTTACATGTTTGGAAGCACAGTAGGCTTTTATCCTCTGTCAGGTTTAATAATGCTATATTGTAAATCCTGTGAAGGGATTCTTGTTAAGAACTGGTCTTCAGCAACCCATGTATGTCGTAAAAGGCAACTAACATGATTGGGTGGTCAGGCTCCGTGACTTGGTTGATGCATGTCATCGTATCCCAATTGTGTAAATCGGTGCGCATGATGTCAATCTCTGGATTGTCTGGTCCAGACTCGATTATTTACAGACCACTGTCATATAGCTGGAATATTGCTGAGTGCAGCATTAAACAACAAAGAAACAAACTATATTGTAAACAATGGCGGACATGGATGTGTTTGTGTTGTGTACAGATTCCATATGCAAGATCAGAGACTCACTTGACGGAGCTAGTGGAAGAGGTGTGCGGTCGCATGAATGAATATGCACAGACAACAGATGATGATGGCAAGAAAAACATTGTCAGGACCAACTCCAGGAATGGCAAACCTCTGTCTCTCAAGAACATCAACATCAACAGAGAGATACAGAAACAGCTAGGATTCTATGTAAGATGATATCACATTTCTGCTTTCACACAGCATTTCAGAGTATCTTTGATCATTTATTGGACTAAGGTTGCATTGTGAACACTCAATAACTTTAAGACAAGGTAACATAAACTGTTATAAGATTTTGCCTTTCTACTGCATTTTGCATTTAGTTGAATGTGAGACAGTGTTCCTTTGAACGGTTTTCCTTCAAGTCTCTTGCCTTCTTTCTTTCATTAAGAACTGATGTCATCTCTTTGGTAACCCATAGCTTTTTATTATGTCAGTTTTAAGTTGCTTTACAGGCATGAAAGTATCCATACAAAAATTGAAAATATTTCTTGAATTTCACTTCCATATTTGTCAAAAGTTGACCAAGTAGGGTGCTTATTAAAACCATTCACTAGCTGAAATTCACTAACTGCAACAATGCATTTTTTGTGGCAAATGAAAAAAAATGTTTAACACTCTGAAGCATAATAATTTTTTAGAGCATTTTCTGGGACAATATTTTTTTGGATAAAATCCCACACTAGAAGATCAAATGCTTGGTCCCTTATCGGACCAGGGTGCTTATACAGTGCATATGGATGGTGTACTGATAAAACTGTCAACAATAAGTTTGAGAGCTTGTATTCCCTTCTATTCTTTCTCAATTGATGACAAATTCTGTTCTGTACATTAAGCTATGCACAGATGTGATGCCAGTGTGTCCTGTTTTAGTGTGACTCGCTCATCGAGGAGCACGAGGAGGACATCATTGGGCTCTTCAAACGCAAGACTTTACCTAATGCAGACCGAATCATCTGTGGAGATATTTCAGGTATGTCCCTCTGGAGAGTTGCTTGTCTGTCTATAGTTTACTGTATGTTTTATCAACATGAGAAGAAAATCATGAACATAATCAAACTCAATGGAAATTGTTACATGGAGATGATATGGTAAACATGAATGGACAATTCTTCAGCAATATACAGCATTCACATACTCATGTACTCTTTTATCATGTAATGAATAAAGTGTTATACATTTTGTACTTAATCTTGCTTTACATATTGCATTTCCTTCTGTTTCTCTCAAAAAACATGACTGGAAACGTCATCCCTTGAGAGAAAACCTGTTCTTGTTTAGTTGCCTTTCTACTATGTACAGTTTAACATTGTTTATGTTATTCTGACTTTTCTTTGTGCATGTTTTCTTTGCTGTCTTTAGAGATGACATAACTCTCTATATTGTGTGTCTGAAGCCTAAGTTGGCTACGGACCCACAAAGTTAGCTGCCCTGTATGCTGTTATCAAGGACGTTTGTCGACCCTTCAGTATTTCTACCTTTGTTGATCATCTACAAGTGTGTCCGAAGAGGAGGCTGCAACAACATTAATGACGTCATTCCACAATGGCAGATGCTTCTCCACCGCTGACCTCCCCTCCATCATCTTTGGGCAACAGCTGCTTCAGTCCCCAGTATCCTACCAACTCCAGCAAACTCTGGCCCCCCCACCCCCCCCCCGAGATGTAACAGACAATCATTTCCCAGGTCACGGCACAGGTGACGTCTCAATTGGAGAAACGTGGCCATGCCTTTACCGAAAGGCTACTCCAGTTAGTCAGAGGTGCCTGGTGCCTGGTGCCTGCCTCACCTGAGACTCCAGAAAAGAACTCCACACTTTATACTCCAGATGTACAGCATCCGACATCTTGTCATCACGCCAGGCGCTCATGTCCAACGGCTAACCAGGGTATGAAGGGCCTTCAAAGCACAACAGGTGCTCGGAGCATGACAGGCGTTCAGTGATGGACAGACGCTCCGTGTTGGACAGCTGATTAGAGGCCCTCTTTGTCTGATGGGAGGCGCCCAGTGCATTTTGCTCCTTCTATGCCTGACCGGTTGTACAATGATTAGATCTTCTTACCCTCGTCTTTCTCCTTCCTCATAACAGTACTTGTTCCCTGGTTACAAGGAAGGCCATAATCACCTGGCTGACTATGACATCATTGAGAGGCTGGCTGATCAGTTATCCCTACTGTTGGATGGGTTTATAAGGGATATGACGCTTGATGATGACTTCATGATGATTTCAAACCACTGCGCTTCAGCAAAGGATTCCCACCCATCCATGACATGGATTATGCCAATCGTGCACCACTTATCAATGAGGACATTCATTGCTTAGCTAGAACGTCAAAACCCAGCTCTTATAAGGTGCAGGATTCACAGAATTACGGAAGTTGATATGCAGAGCTCTTTCTTTTTCAATGTTGGCTTCATCTAATACAGCGATTTCCCATGACCTGGTACAACCTAATAGTCACCGGGTGGAACATTTGCAGTCTGTTGTCAGTTGGCAAGTGCCTAATTGGAGATTATGAGGAATTAATGTCCACTAGTTTACTGCAGAGGCAGAGAATGTCGTCAGCCTCATCTTGGGGTGCCGAATTTACAAGGCGACTAGTGAGACAGAAAGGACGTCACAGTCACAGACTACTCTACGAACAATACAAGCACTGGAGCATCAGACTAGACGACCTGCCTCTTATCAACTAACTTGGCCCTCTGTCCATCAGGGCAGACATCGTCCCCACTCAGAAGTTACTACTGCAACTGGATTGGCCGATCAACCAGACGAAGACTGAACCCTGACATTTTTAGAGGGCCTCTTTTGCACAGACTAAGGTCTCCTCCAGGTAACCCCAGACAGGTGGATACAGTCACTGCCATAACAGGGCCTCTCCGCCTACAAAACTGGCAAGTTCTAATCGGGCTCCTGACTTAGTCCCAAGACATCACCATCAGAGGGAGACCCCAGTTAATGCCACTGCAACATTTCCTACAGCTGTACTTGAAGCTAAACTACAGCCGTACGTTTGTTCTCCCGGCGTTTCTCCAGTAGTTGACAATCCCATCAAATGTCTTCAGTGGAGCAACCCATTTATTCGACGATGTATCCCTTCCACTTCCTTTGTTACAGGCTAAGTAGGCCAAATATTTACCTGTTAGCAATGAGCGTCAGCTGTCAACCTCTGGTTTACGTCTCTCCAATTCCATATCCGTTGGGATCTGTGGGAAATAGATGCTCTAGCCATCTCATGGGAGTGGCTAAACGCCTGTCATTATTTTATTTACGCGACATAGTTGTTGAAGACTTTGAAGGCGTCCATTCTTTTGGGCCACAGGTGGTAACAAAGCAGATCGCCAACCCCAAACAATCCTGGTAGTGGAACCCGGATACTGCCACCTGAGCGTCCCCCACTTGGAGGTGTGTTGAGGGGACACAGGGGTTATGACATTCATGATGCGTCTAGTCAATGTATTAATTTTTGTCCATCAAGCTTGGAAGTACGGTCATGTTAACCTCCCTTTACTTCTGCTGTACAAGATGTTGTTTGGCCGCAATACGACTTGTGACTTACCGAAGGTAAGATCCTCGACCAAACCAAGCTCTTGTGGGCCTTGCTCCAGTCTCCACCTGCAGGTTGCTGTAGCTGTTGGTGTGCACAGAATGAACACTGAAGATATGCCTTTCTCTTGCCATTGGATAAAATGCTATATGTAATGCAGGATTAAGTAAAAATTTATCAATGTCTGATATATTTTATATTTAATACTTATCCTGCATTACATCACAAAAAGGCACCCACAGGCTGGCGCTGCCTCCCTGCTTGTGTCTTCAGTTGATGTTGCTGTTTGCTCAAACAGAAGAGTGACGTGTATATTGACTGGAGCGGTGAGGGCAGGATGTGGTCGGGCGAGCGGTTTCAACTGTGGTCATGAACAGGTTTTTTTCTCAAGGAAGATATTTCCAGTCTTGCTTTGGAAGGAAATGCAATTGGTTATGCAGCTTAAGAATTAAAAATAAAATATAAGAGATACTGGTAGTACTGTTGAATTGTGGTCTGAAGTAGACGTCCATTAACACTGTTGATGGCAGATGAAGGTGTTTCAACAGCATAAAATCATTAATGCCTCTGTCTGAATATTCAATATTCTGTTAGACACACACAGACACACGCACATGCACACTCACACACACTCCACCCACACCCCACACCCCACACACCCCTAGTGTTTATAGCGCTCACTCTTAACTCTGATAAGGGGCGGTCGGGTAGCCTAGTGGTTGAAGCGTTCGCTCGTCACGCCGAAGACACGGGTTCGATTCCCGACATGGGTACAATGAGTGAAGCCCATTTCTGGTGTCCCCCGCCGTAATATTGCTGGAATATTGCTAAAAGCGGCGTAAAACCATACTCACTCACTCACTTAACTCTGATAACCTGGGCTTAATTCCCTACATGGGTACAATGTGTTAAGCCATCCCACAAAGGATATTGCTGGATTGTTCTCTTTAGCTTTCATATTTTTCGTATGGTGGATCAAATGTTGTCAGGAATCGTCATCATTCATCATAATGGGGAAACATCTATTGATCAACTGTGATTGTTACAGTTTTGAATCTTCATTCTCTTTCTTTCGAGATAATATTGACAATGTTCATAACATAGGAAGTCAAACAAATTCAAACTTTGGAGTGAGTGAGTATGGTTTTATGCCTCTTTCAGCAATATGCCAGCAACATCACCAGGGACACCAGAAATTGGATTCACTCATTGCACCTGTATGGGGAATTGAACCTGGGTCTTTGGCGTAACGAGTGAGCGCTTTAACCACTAGACTACCCAACCGTCCCTCAAACTTTGGAGATTTTAATGGATTACAGTGAAAATGATTTGAGGTCTCATAACTCATCTCCAGTGAAACCATTCATCTCTTGTTTCAGCTGCATGTACTGAGGCTGAACTGAGTCAACCCCTAGCAACCTTGAAAGCTGAAGAAGAAGCAGAGGAGATGGAGGAAGAACCTGAGGAAGATCCCGAGGAAGATGAACAGGAACCAGAGTCAATTAAGGAAGAATTATGATGGCCTTCATTTAGCATTCTTGTTTCACTGATGTATTTATTCATTCTCCCATCGTCCATGTGCAGTGTGCACAGGAGTCATCGACTCAGTTTCAGGGTTACGTTTTAGTGTATTTGTGGGAAAGTTTAGAAAAATGTTATGAGAGAATTGTTGACAAAATGACTTATTGTGGCTAAAACTATCTTGGATATGTTTCAGTATTGTTTACTGTGTGCAGTGATAAATGTTTTGAAATGCACCACATGAAGGATGTGACTTTACATGATGAATAGTAAGTAGCACATAAGCTCTGTTTACATGTGTGAACTTCTCCATCTGTCCAACTCCATGTAAACACCATATTTCCTGACCAAAATTTTATAAAAGGCACCTTTGAAATTTGGCAAATCATTTGGTTTTGACCAAAAAAAGCATTAGTATCAATACATAAAAACACAATATATACACCTTATAAAAGGTTAAGAATCACTTAGGGACCAGTTCAAATGTTTGATGTGGGATATTAAACTTTATTCATTAAGTATTGAGGCATACCCCCTACCCCCCAGAAAAACATTATTCTGTAAATACTGAATTTCCGAGTATAGTGGCCTCTTTTGTCACGCATTCTTGTGTTTTGCCCTGTTTTTAAATGTTTATTGAATGATCCTGCCATCATAACACATGCATGCATCTCTGATCATCTGTTGAACACGTGTGCATCTCTCTGTTATGGCTGTCTCTACTTACAGGATGTACTCATGGGGATTCCGGGTTAGAATTGGTCCCTAGCTGGTCGTAAGAGGCGATTAAATGAATTTAGCTGGCAGGCTTGGTGACTTAGTTGAGGGCTTGTCAACGTATTTCTACTGGGCGGATTGTTGTTCATAATATCAATCACTGGATTGTCTGGTCCAGACTCAATTACTTACGGGTCGGTGTCAAATAGCTGGACTAATGCAGAGTTAAACAACAAACACACAGATCTGTACCTTTCTTTGTAAGTCTTTCATCATCCTTAAACCATTTTCAGAAAATTGAGTATATGATTTCACCATATATGTGAGCTTGTTATTTTTCTGTTATATTTGTTGCTGTGGAAGGAATGAAAACAATTGAAGCCTCATTTTACGATTGGTTATAAAACTAAGGTTACAAAATTTAAATTTGCACTTATCTTGGGTCACACTTTGCATCCTGTAGCACATAATAAGTATTAAATATTAAATGTATTGTAAAATTAACAATATCTCTGTGTTGAAAAGAAATTTAATGAAAAATGCATGCAGCTTGGCCTGTTTCAAGGTGTTACATCCTTTCCAACATAAATCCGCTCCGGATTTATTTTATTATTTAAGTTTAGAAAAAGGGGGAAAAAAGTAAAATATGCTTATCTTTTAAGTTCACACAGCATTTGTAATACCAGTTATAAAAACATGCCGATTGGGTTGTGTTTTCAAGATGCGTTGAATAGATCTAGACCTCTACAGCATGAAAAAAATCTATTTTTGATACATGTAATTCTTGAATATCATTCCTGTAGGCATCATGTTGATTTGTACCTTAGAGTTCTAGAATTTCTTGCCTTGTTAGCCGATGTAAGCTGTATATTTATGAATGTATGAAAATGACTGTTTGCTACTTCTTGTGATATATATTATATCAGATGACCAATTATTTTGATCTGTCATGATGTAGGTGTCATTATGTGGGGAGGAGGATATAGGTGTCTGCTAAGGGTAAAGGGTGCAGGTGCCCTGTAGGGGATGAGGCGTAGATGCCCTAAATGGGATGGAGGGGTAGTTTCATGTATGGGGATGGGAGGAAGGTGTCCTGTTGGGGGATGAGTGATGGTAAGAGTTGGAAGCACAATAAAATAGTTTGAATGTGTGGGAGTCAATGCAGAATCATGTACTCGTGTATTGCTATCCTCTGTGACTTGTTATCTGGATGTGACTGGTGAATGATGTTGTGTAAATAAATATTTTTTATATTCTGTTGTGTCATGGGAGTTGTTAGTTCCCCTAAAATCACAAGACTGACAAAGTTCCTTGGTAGTCACATTCACACCTGTGAGAATTTGATAAAGACGTGCCAAGTTCAATTAACAATATCACAGTTATATTACACATCCGGAATCTTTCAGCAGGAGGTTGATACCACAAACGTTATATTCCAGTACAACCAGCATGCTCAGCAAACAGTTGTTTTTCTATTGTAAAACTCGAGAACAAGTATTTTTTCCCCTCATTTTCAGGATGTAATGTTGGCATATAATAATTATGAAGATCGGCCTTAGCCGATGGTTCCGAAATAGATGAGGCTGCCAACCCCCTTTTGGTACGCGGGATGCGGGGGTCCATTTAGTCTGTGTTCGGAAGTCGGTAGTAGGCGGGACGCAAAAATAAATCGTATCTGGTACAGAGATTCAACATTTTAAACAAATAAATGGTGTATTTGACAGTTTCCGTTATAATGTTTTATTTTTTCGATATTAATCAGTAATTTACCTTCAAATCACACAATTTCTCAATGCTTTTGACATTTTGGTTAAGTGGTATTCGGGATTCAGTGGAGGAGGGGGTTGTCACCCTGAAAGATAGTCCCCAAGCCATGGTGGTAGGCTAGTGCTACGTCCGAGACGTCGGATATTGACGTAAAAGTGTCAGATATTCAACGAATATTCAAATTTAACGCATAATGTTTGAGAATTACATGTTTGTCATCAACAGAAGTAAATATACTACTCAAAAGAAGTTAAGGATCACCCGATTCTTTCATATTGGTAAAGTTAATCTGTCATTAACTATTGTAATATGAAAGAATCAGGTGATCCTTAACTTCTTTGAGTAGTATATGTTCACTCTATAAATACTGTAACCCATCGAAAATAAACATTGTCTAGACCATTACAATCTGAGGCGCACGTAAAATCTCTTACTGCGACCAAGTAACCTCCCACCAGCTTAATTCTTATAAATGCGAGAACGGTAACGAGACACGTACACATAAATCACATTCTTTCGGTATAGTTTGTGTTATGGGCTGTCGTATAGTTGTAAAGCATACTGTATTGTCAAAATGCATATGGAACTGACACAAGTTGTGAAACTTACATGGTCGTCGACAATACACACACGTTTCATTGCACAATCATTTCACAAGAAAATGGTGATACAAAGCTCCCAAATCCAACCGCATCTAGGCATCGGTAGAATTATGATATTGAAAAAAACATTTGGATTGAAAGAATCTAACACCGTCTTCTTAATCGTTCTAAAGAGGTTGAATTTGACGGCAAAGCGAATTGTTTAATATTACCTGAGCGGTAATATGCATTTTACCAGTTTGATGTATATGTAGACGGTACTACAGTTAGATATTTATGCACATTCTCTTTAAGCAATGCAGAATTTGAAACAAAACCTACTCACGTTTAAACTTGAGCCCAGTTCTCACAATGTGAATGTATACAATATTGACCTTAATTTTTCTTAGTGCGGTATTTAGGAGATGATGTGATGACAAGGACAATTAAACACACATGTTTATAAATTATTGTGCAGATTTCATTGGATAGTTCAATTAATTGATAAACAGTGTTGTCATTGTTCGTCACCAGGACTGGCACACAGATTGAAAGTGACTACAAATGCTAAACTAATACCGTCCCAATACACGAAATCAAACAGATGGGTATACGGTGTGCTGGATCTCCCCTGCATTCTGGTTTTCTGCTTGAGGTAATCAGTTACGATACATGCATGGTGGGCACGAGCGTATCGGCTTGACGGAAAACGTGAAGCAATATGGTGCGCAGACGGCATAACCATTGGCGCCCGTATGTTTTCTCAGTGGTACTGTCCAGAAACCTTTCCACGGGCTATATGCAGTGCCGTTCTGGCAGTCACAGCGACCCCGTCCCATATCATAACAGACACGCACTCAAATTTGTCATGTTGCATTATGATGACGTTCTTGAGGACGCAGCCGTGAAGATCCGGTTTAGAATTGGGTCTTCAGCAACCCACGTTTGTCGGAAGAGTCCACAAACGGGATCGGGTGGTCAGGCTCGCTGACTTTGTTGATGCTTGTCATCGTATCTCAATTTATCACTGGATTGTCTGGTTCGGACTCGGTTATTTACAGAGCGCCATCAAATTGCAGGAACATTGCTGTGTGCGGCCTTAAACAACAAGCAAACGCCCCCAGACACGGCCAAGGTGATACAGAAAGTCCAGAGTGAACGTCCACGAGACCATTAGCTATTCCCCTATTTTCTACGCTCTAAACACCATTGGTGTCTGGCTAGAATGCGTCCATTGGTTAACGGTCGTACAAGAAGCAGTCACCGATCATACAGACGAATTTTAATCGTCTTGCCAGGAACCCCGGTGGCCTGGCGCATGTGAACAGCGATTCGATTGGTTGTTTTGGATACATTTCGTGAAGTCTGGTTTCTGATTAATCGATCTCGGACAGGCCCGATAATTAACATTTTGTGTCTGCATAAACCTGTACCAATCTGCAAACCACAGACATACAGAAACATTGAACATTTTGTCTACATCTCGCTGTGTTCTTTGAAGCATGCCAATATCCCTTGTTAAATATGTTATCGATAAGGTTTGGAAGTCCAGCATTTGACATATTGCTTTCTGAGTAAATTTCAGATGACTTTTGCTTTTATTTTGCCCAAGATGTACTGAACCTCAGAAAATTCCACTTGTCTCAAATACTTTCTGTGAATATAAAGAAAGAAGTTCTTCCTTGTTTTGTGTTACTGATTATGCATAAACTTTGAGACATGTGCTGGACCAAGGAATATTTCTCTGTTTGTACTGCGGATTTTTATGGAGCTTTGGAATCCAGTACAAAAGGGGAATGGACATGTCATTCAGAGTAAATTGAGAGGCTGTTTTGCAAAGCAGTGTTACCTTCCTCAGAAACCTCTTGATGGTGGCCTCGAATCGAAGTACGCCCTAATAATGGTTTTAGGTTCGTCAGCACCCAACCCCTGATCGTGGGTTTCACCAAAGTGGTAAACGTCTGAGACCTGCATACACTTTGGGCTTTCCTCCCACATTAAGCTGACACGCGGTGATATAACTAAAATACATGATGTCAGAAGTGACTTTATTACTCAAAACATTTATGTAGCTACGATCGCCTTGTGAAAGTGGTTGTAGGCCAGGTGAGCTACATTGTCATGATGTTATCCATGTATTGATCAGTTACTACGACAGTATGTATCTGTTGATCTTAGCTTCAAAAGACCTTGTTAATGGCATCACAGATAACAGAGTCTGGTAAACGGTTTTGTTTTTATTACAAAACATATCTCAGAACACAAAATAGCATAATTTCCTGAGATATATGGAGACTGGAATGTTGTTTTCCTGTTATATATGGAATGTCTTATCAGAGTTGTAGAACACATTTAGAGCAGATGTCATGGTGGTGACCACATCAGAACCGTGGGAAAAGTGTTCAAATATATTTCCCAATCGTCAAAAGTGTAGTTCATTATTCATAACATCGTAGCCATGTCATCAGCATTATTAGTACCTCTCTTATTCTGGAACTGGTCCTATATAATTGGTCTTCATGTAAATACAGAAGGCCAACGTCGGAGAATAACCGGTTTTGATTATCCCACGAAACATATTCCATGGCACTTAAAAGGTAAAATAGCGGTTAAAATCATATGAATGGATCACTGAAAATCAGTGATGACACCCTAATGGTAGCACCCGCCCCTCAAAGTTCACAGGTGGCCTGTAACTGCGCAGCACAACCACCAGCAATAATTGATATCCTTTACCCAGCAGTCGCACGGGGTAATCAAAACATCTGCCCCTAAAGCCTTAATTTCCGGAACTGAAAAGTTAAAGCCAGAGGTCAGTTCCTTCTACAAACCAGTAAAAGTGTGTGTCATAATGACATATGAATAAGATTTGTGCGGTAGATATGCCTGATACAGTATCTCAGCTTGGTTTATAACAAGGGAAATTAACACTGAACCTGTCAGGATTATAAACAACTGGTTTTGGAAACACTGTCTGTAAACGAGGAGGCGTTAATCGAAGTTAAATATACACAGTGAATGTGGTGCAAATGATTGAAAGCGACCACATACTGAACTTTCATAAATGATGGCTGATTGTGGTGAGTTTAAACTAGCTTGTGATCTTGTAACATCTATGCTAATAATAACAATCGAAAATTAATCCAGAATTCAGCCTGGCAACCCTTTTCAACCCAGTGACTCAGCTTTGAACGGAGTATCAGTCATGTCACAGTAGTAGTATAGGACAGAACCCTAGAATCCGGAAACGGTTCTGCGCATGCGCGAGGAGGGCATGCTGGGTAATGCGTGCGCATCCAAGATGGCGGGACTTCCGGTTCCGGGAGCCGTGCGCCTCCAAGATGGCGGCACGTCCGGTTCCGGGAGCCGTGCGCCTCCAAGATGGCGGCTCGTCCGGTTCCGGGAGGCGTGCGAGGAGGAGGAGGAGGGAGCAAGAGGAGGAAGAAGGTAGAGGAGGGAAGAGGAGGAAGGAGGAGGAGGAGGGTTCTTTTTTGTGTGTTTGTGTGTTTGAAGGGCCGTTTGTATAAGAAATAAACTGTTCTTTTTTCATCCTAGCTTCCTAGGGCCGTTGGAGAAAATAAAGTTTAACAGCATGGTGGCTCATGGCCAAAGGCTTGACAGCATGGCGTCTTCTTGCCGGGTTCTGGGTTGAACACGATAGTTGATCACGAAGATAGAAAATAATACGGACCATCCCAGCAGTCTGCTACGTCAACCCAATGTTTGACAAAACGTTTCAACGATTTCATACACCCCTATTTCGTCTTATACCACTGTGGACTGTGCCAAAATCGTCTCTGCTTCCCCGGGTGGAAAGGCCACTATTGTCCACGAATAGACTTTACTCATGTTTCATCACCATTCAGTGCTAGGACTGTGTTGGTGTGAGTGGCTTCGCTCTTTTTATAGCAGAGGAAGTGGATTGAACATCTCTGCACACTGATGGGTCCAACACGCAGCACGCCAATTGGTCCGTTCCAGGCCCTGGTCTGAGCCTAGGTTTTCCAAACCGGTCTGACCCTTGTGTTTGTTTTCCATAGGAAAAGGCATGTTCCATGGAAGAGAAAGCACAACCCGCTGTTCGATCAATCAGAGACCTGCACAGGGCGTGTGTGAAAAAAAAGAAAGAAAAAAGAGAAAAGAGAAAGGTCATGCTTGAAAGGATCAGTTGCCTTGTGTCAGTCACCCAGAACACATGATAGAGCCTTATCACATCGTCAGTGACATGTAAGACGTCATGGGGTGCACACCATGTCCCGAGTGTGTGAGGCAGTTATCTAGACATGCTAATATGGAGAGACATAGAAGAAGATGTCATGGCCTCACCTTTGACCCTATGCCACCCTTTCACAATGTTTATTGCTGGACACACAGGATCAGGAAAACGTTCCTTTGTGAAATCATGTATGGAGCAGATACATCACGCTGAGGTGTTGGATACGTCACCCCATTGCATTGTGTGGGTGAACAGCGAATGGAAACTGCTCAATCATGAGTTTTAAGAGATGGCAGACCACTTAGCGGTCACTCTTGAGTTTGTGCATAGCATGAAAGAAATGGATAGTGCCTTGCCAGAAAAAGGGGTGGCCTCGCATTGGCTAGTCATCGATGATTTGCTGGGTGACAATACAAAAGAAGAAGAAACTGAAGTGTTGCGATGGTTCACCAAGAAAAATCATCACTGAAACACATCCGTGTTGTATCTCACTCAGAACTTGTTTGCCCAATCACCACAACATCGCACCATTAGTCTGAATGCTCACTACATGGTCCTCTTTAAAAACCCGAGAGATGCATCACAAATTGACAGTCTGGCTCGCCAGGTGTTTCCAGGCAAAGTTCTTTTTCTGCGTGAAGCCTATGAAGACGCCACCAAAGAACTTTACACTTACCTGTTCTTGGACTTGAAACCCACCACATTGCAAGACTATCGAGTATGTGCCCACCTGTTTTCGAGATCCGAGATACCCATCGTGTATGTGCCGAACCTATGAGATGTGGAGACTTCATAAAAGCATGTGAACCCACTGACCTTCCTTCAGTTGAGCAACAGTCATCATGGGGCAAAGACAGAAACAGGCTCATCCTACAAAGGGAAAGAATAAAAACCAAGAGATGATCATGAATGATTTCTATGACATGGTCTACCCCCAACGTCGCTATGGGGGCTTGTGTCATCTGCACTTCAGAAAAAGAACCCTTCACCATGCATCGTCAGGAACAACAACGTCCTTCATCATCAGCACCCTCGTCACGACCACCACCAGTCGTTCTTCAACACTTTCAACCTCTGCAGCACCACCAGTAGCAGCAGAAGTCCCCGCGAAAGAAGAAAAAAGACAAGAGACCGACTATTTTTCTGTCAAGGGATGTTACAACCCTTGCCGTCAAAGGAAGAAATCGGCTTTTGCAGTAGTTTGTGATTGTTGTGCGGAACCTGAGAGCAGGACGAGTCCCACTCATCATAAGACGGGGTTGCAGAAACATAAAGATACTCGACTAAAATTGTCAATCCACGTTTGCCTATGGATGAACGTCTTGACTACCTGATGCAGTGCAGTGGTAGTGGAACACTTGGTGTGGTCTTGACCCGCATTCTGTTGCAATTGCAACATTCCAGGGTAACATCAGGGGCCGCCGACCTACAACAACAACAACGACTACTAAGCCAAAAGTAAAGGCTCATGAAAACCTCACGAAAGCGTATAAAGTTGATGCTCTCATGCATTTCGCACAAATGCGCACCAAAAGAAAGTCCAAGAATGCAGATCAACAGTTGCAACTCCCTCCTGCCACTGCCTGATAAAAGAGAGATGCTGCAGATGAAGTGCCTCATTCAGGGTAACACCTCCATGCAGGAAAGATGTTCCAGTGCCTCAGAAATCTGAAACACGCTCTGTGCCATTTGTGTGCTGCCACTCCAGCGATGCTCAAAGCCATTATCAACATGCTCCTACCAATCTCATCCATGCCCTTTGTGAATGTGTGGTGAACTTGTATTCAGGCAATATTCCCATGACCACCGACTCAATGTCAAAACTTGCAATGGCATGGCAAAGTCTTGAATACACTCATGAAAAAACAAGTACCTCTAAGCAAGAAATGTAACATTCTTCAACATGGAGGAGGATTATTAGGAGGGCTCATTCCTCTTATTGGCTCTGCCATTGCTTCTTTGTTTGGAGGAAAGTAAACTGGGTGGCAAAAGAAAGCAAAGGTCGAGTTCCATGATCGATAAAAAAATAACAAGAAGAGATTTTGATGTGAATTATAATATAATCTAGGGAGGGGTAACAAATGATTGATCAACCACAGTTTGAATGAGATTGTGCAATCACAGGTAATGTAAACTCAAGGTAAACAATGGTGGGGTAAGAAATTTCATTTTAAAAAATTGTCTGAAATGTCACCAAAAAATTGTCAGACACACTAAAAGTTCATTGTCAACACAGTTGCCTTCAATAGCATGTATGACCTCCAGCTGCCTCATTGCATGCTGCGATACGCCGCCTCATCGATGAAGTCAGTATTCTGATGATGTTGACTGGAATCTGTTGCCACTCGTCTCTCAGGGCCTGCTGCAATTCTTGTCTGTTGACGGGAGGCTGTTGGCGTGCTCTTATCTGTCTGTCAAGATGATCCCACAGATGTTCAATAGGATTCATATTGGGTGAGTGGGCAGGCCAGGGCAAAACGTCAACGTTCTACTGGTTTAGAAAGTTCCGAGTCAGTCTTGCAGTATGGGACCTGGCATTGTCGTGTTGAAACAATGTCCTCTGCTGTTGGTTTTGTAAGAACGGAAGCACAACTGGCTGCAACACTTGGTTTCTGTACTGCACAGCTTTCAGGTTTCCCTGTATAATCACCAAATCAGTCTTCTGATCTCCACAAATACCATTCCACACCAAGACACCTCCCCCGCCGAATGGATGGAGCCGGAGCCAAACGTTCCCCTCTGCGTCGATAAACTCGTTGTCTGCCGCCATTTCGAAACAAGTTAAACCAACTTTCATCAGAAAACAGCACTCGACGCCAATTTCTCACTTGCCAGCGTCGAACCTGCCTCATCGCAGTCTCAGGCGTAGATGTTGAGCAGTCATTACCATTCCTCGGAAAGGACGTTAGCTCGGATTCCAGCACCAAGAAGTCGTTGTAGTTCTGTACGTTGGCTAATGGGATGTCCCAACAGTGTTGCTGCCGTCGCCGTCGCTGTAACGAATCTGTTTCGCATATCTGAGCCGTATCTGACTGTCTTCCAGTGGTGTTGTCACTCGGGGTCGTCTGGTTCTAGGCCTGTCCTGTGTCCTCCCTGTCTGCCTGTACCATTGAATCAGCCTGGCTACTGTCAATGGTGTACAACCAAACCTTCTGGCAATTTGGACCTGTGTTGCCCCCATTTCGGCCATACCGATGGCTCTCTGTCTCTGCTCCTGTTACAGTCGTGGCATTACTTTTGTGTGCTTTCATCACATGTGGTTATACCCTGCAGAAGAACGCATTTATACAGCTAACATGCACGTGCAGTTTATGCCATAGGCGGGAAACCTGTTACACCATTTTTTTTCAACGTACGAGCGCCCTTAAAGGTGGCGCGTTCGGGTGAGGTGTTTTTTGGTACCTGTTCCTGGGCAGTCATATTTCCAATACCCAGTTCCCCCTCCCCATGTTCGCCCCGCAAAGTTACAAAAAGAGATGAAGGAGGCTGTGGCAGCTGGATCCACAAGCGAAAGAAAAAAATGAGATGCTAACCGCACTGTTAATGACCCCACCTCCCTCGCGGCAGCTGGATCCACAAGCGAAAGAAGAAGTTGAGATGCCAACCCCATGGTTGATGACCCCACCTCCCTCTGATACCAAACAGGGCAGTAGTTCATGGATACCCTTTAGCACCACATAAGAAGAAAAAATCTCACGGTCTTTATAAAAGACCATCCATATACCGTGTGGCATCAGTCTGATGAGAGAAATGAAGCAACAGACAGAGACTTGATGACGCATTCCCTTTGTTGCTGCTGCTGCAGGGAAACAAAACAAGGATTTCCAACTTCCCTTTGGAAATATGGCAAATATTTGGCCGTTTTCACCATGTGTAAACTTTGATGGACACCTGTAGCGAACTTAAACTTGCTGACCTGCTGTCTGCTGTATAGGTAACCTATACCTAACAAGTATGCTACAAGACGTGCTACTCCATGTACAACTCTGTAATGTCATATACTGAATTGAATAAAAAAAATTAAAAAATTTAAATTAAAAAACTTCCCTTTGGACTGCCTGGCTGGAAAAAAGCTTACTTACATCCAGCAAGTTTTGGCAGCTGGCGACCTTTGTGGAAAGCAGCACTCATCCACACTCAAGATGCAAGAACCTGTAAAAGCAAGAAAAAACCCATTCCATCACAAAGTCAAATCAAGCGTTGGTTGCAAACCCAAAGTACCTATACCTTGCACAAACCAGCCAGATGCTCCTTTCCAAGAGACCACTATCGTGTGGGAGGCGTCAATGAATTGTGGCAAGCAGACTTGAGTGACATGATTGCCTTTAAAGACGGCAACAAAGGGTTCAAATATCTGCTGTGTGTGATTGATTTATTTTCAAAGATGGCATGGGTGCAACCCCTGAAGACCAAGAGCAGTTCTGCTCTGATGGAAGGTTTTCTGCTCTGACGCAACAAGCCAAAGGTCGACTACCTGCTCAGTTGCAAACAGACAAAGGCAGAAAATTTGTCAACCGCCCTTTCGGGGATCTCCTGACAAAGCTCGGCATTCATTTCTACACCAGTCAAAATCCTGAAACTAAAGCAGCCATGGTGGTACGGTTTCAAAGGACTTTACTCAGCTTCAGACCAGACACTATTGCGAATGTTCAAAGGCCTAGTTGGATCCCCTTATTGACCCCTTGTGACAGCCACTGTGCAAGAGTATTAGTTGATTCGCTGTAGTTCCTTGGCACCACCCTCTGTTGCAGGACCACTTCAGTTTGACATTTCCAATCCAGTGTACGCTTACATTGATTTGAGCCAGTGTTACCTGAGATTATGTCTTCGGGTGACTCAAGAAGATGGGACAGATACAGCTCTAGCAGATCACCCCGTATCGACAGTCAACAACTTGATGCATTCCCTGTTTCGTGAAGTGCGGCTGCAAGTGGGACACAATCAGTTGGAGATCACACCCTCCATTGGCACTTACCCTTACAGAGCCTACTTGGAAACCCTTCTGAGTTATGGTACAGGAGCCAAAACATCTCACCTTCGATGTCCTGGATGGTATGCCTATGATGCTGGTAAAATGGATGCTTTCAATCCTCATGCAAATGCTGAGGTAAGAAACACGAGCGTCAGAACTCGACGTAATCTTATTGTGCCCACCAAAGAAGTGGAACTGACTGGGCGTCTACACTGTGACCTGTTTCTTCAAGAATGCTATCTGTTGGATGGTGTCCCTATGAAACTGGAATTGCTATAAATTCTTCTTCATGTGTGCTGCTGAGGGTGTCTACAAAATAGCCCTGACCAAAGCTGAATTTTCTGTTTGTCTCAAACACATGTGTCCAGCCCAAACGCAGGGGTGACTGCTAAGTATCCCCTTTCCCATGTGCGAGTGACAGCCCATGACATCCCCACAGGCGGTAGAGACTTTCACAAGGATCAGCTCATCGGTGGCCAATTACCAGTGGTACTGGGACTGGTGGACAATAGTGCCTATGTAGGAAGCAAAGAGAAGAATCCATACAACTGCAAACACAACCATGTCACCATGATGAAGCTGAAACTTAATGCCCAGGAAGTCCATGGCACAGACATGAAAAGCGACTTCAGCAACAACAGTGCCATTTTGAAACAAATCTACATGAATCTGTTCCGAAACAGTGGACAGCTGTTGTGGCCTGAGACCTGTGAGGTGTCTCTCAAGGCCTTTGCTCAAGGTTACACCTTGTGGGTGGTGGATCTCACACCAGATCTTGGTGCTGATGAAGGCATCAACTATCCTCAACACACTGGCAAGTTGGGTTTGGAAATCCAGTTTGGACAAGCTCTCAAGAACCCGGTCATCCTCATCTGCTATGAGGAATGCGAAAATGTTCTGGAAATAGATCGTTTCCATAATGCGATGATGGTATAAAAAGAGCACAGGCAGATGGTCATGCCACACTGTGCACCTTGGATTTTGAAGCCATCGTGGCTGATGAAGTGCAACTTCATGCCATGTACCGGGGCACCCTGGCCAGAGATGACTTTGTCAGACTGGGATGGCAACAGGATGACCGATTTTACCCCAAAGCATACATGGTCAACACAGATCCAAGCGATCAACCTGGCACACACTGGGTGAGCATTTGTCATCCAGCTCCTGGATCCGTGGAAATGATGGATAGTTATGGACTGTATTCATTACCTCTGTTTAAAGAGACTTTGAATCGCATGGGCCAGATTCAACAACGTTGGAATACACAGCTATTACGACATAGATACAGCACGTTCTGTGGTGTGTACTGTCTCTACATACTGACTTATCGAATGTGTGGGTGGACTTTTAATCAAGTGTTAGAAACGTTGGATTTGAATGACACCGTCAAGAATGATGCCACTGTATTAGAATGGTTTCATACCAAAGTGTCTACCTCTGTTCCTGTGGATGAGATGCCTGCCTTTCGACTGAGTGGCCAGACGCGTACCCTACATCAAAAGAACCAACCTTTCCGTCCTTATTGACCTGACACTTGTTCACTGAAACTACATTCACCTTATGGACAAAGTTCCTGTTCACCGAGTTTTATGAGTGTATATATGTTCAGCCTAGAGACAAAGTTCCTGTTCACCGAGTTTTATGAGTGTACATACGTTCACCCTAGTGACAAAGTTCCTGTTCATCGAGTTTTATGAGCGTACATACGTCCACCCTATTGACAAAGTTCCTGTTCATCGAGTTTTATGAGCGTACATACGTCCACCCTATTGACAAAGTTCCTGTTCACAAAAATCACAAGGCCGCCCCTAATCCTGTGACTTTTGTTGGTTGGTTGGTTCATGTGAGCGGGGGAATTACAAAAAGTTGAAAAAAATGTATTATATTGTCTTTAGGATGTGGATCGACATGTACACCCGAGAAAAACAGGGACAGTGCAACCAATTAGAAGCTTGGGTTTTCGGCCAATCAGAAGACAGTACCGACCTATCAGAAGACAGCACCCGAGACGAGTTGTGCTTTCACTCCCATGGACCATGCCTTTTCCTATGTAAAAGAAACACAAGGGTCAAACCGGTTTGGAAAAAACGGGGTTCAGGCATGGTCCGTCCCTGATGTTGGCTAGCCTACTCCAATATTTGCCGCCTATGGCAAGCTGCTAGGGTCACATCCTTCTCAGGACGCACTGCTTTCAAGCGAGCTGCATGGATCCGGTTTTTGACGCTAGATGTTGAAATGCGCCTTCCTGTTATTGTACGGAATTCTCCATTGATAATAGGGAGATATTTGGAGCTATTGCGTAGTGTAATTTATGAGACGATCTCAGCAATCAATCATCATTAATTTTATTTCTAACAAAGAACCACCCACGGTGGTACAGGAGAAGAAGTTTGATAATGATTAATATTTAACAAGATGCCGGTTATACCATACAAATATTTGGCGACATTTAAGCATTTTGCTTGAAAATTTGTAGAAACATTTGACCAGAAACACATACATGTACATAAACAAGCACACATATATACAGTCACACTCAAAGGTACTTTCCACATAATTATGAATTTTGCAAGTTTTTTTTTTTATCTCTGTTACATTTCTGGTTCTCGACTTTTTTTTGTATTTTTTTGTGTTAGGAAACTGCGTACATTTATTCGAGATAAATTCAGATCAAGATTCACGGAAAGCTTCACATTTAAACAGGTAGTGGAATTCATCGGCAGTAGCTGGCGACATACATAGGCTCTATGTTTCAGAACAGGACAATAAATGTGTTTAGATAGGAGAAGAAAGTTGTTTCTAAATATAACACCTAAGTACGTATAATTGTCTACGATATCAATTTCCGCGTTTTCCAAATATAAAGATAACCTAATGTTTTACGACGGCCCGCTTCCAATGATAAAAACTTTTTTTTAGGTATACGCCTGATTTACAGATATTGCTTGAACTTTTAAAACATTCTTATGTATTCTGGAGTCCAGTTGCAGAATCAGCAAAGAGGACAGTGTCATCAGCATACAGAAGGGTTAAGTGAGTGAGTGAGTATGGTTTTACGCCGCTTTTAGGAATATTCCAGCAATATCACGGCGGGGGACACCAGAATAGAAGGGTTAAGAGACAGATAAATAAATGTTCTTGCAAATGGTTCACATCGCCAATTTTCACACTCTTGCATCCGTCTTTCATAAGGAATGTATCAAGATCATTGATAAAGAGACAAAATAGAAGAGGTGATAAATGTTCTCCTTGCCGCACGCCCGAGTAATACGGGAAATAATCTGATACAACACCATTTACAGACACACATGATCTTATATTTGCATGTATATTTTGAACTAACTGGAAGAATTTACCCTTAATACTGTCACCGTGTTTCGAATATACCCTGGGGGCACGGGTAGCCCAGTCGTCTAAGGCGCCGCGATTCGCTGTGCAGAGTTGCGTCCCTTGGGCACGCCAGAAACCTATGCTTGTGGGTTCGAATCCCGGTTCGCCCCGATTATGTTTCTAGGTTTGTCAATACCATACCCGTGTCTCGTGGATTTCACCGAAATGGTAAACGTCTAAGACCTGCATTACTTCGGGCTTTCCTCCCACATTAAGCTGACACGCCGAGATATAGCTGGAATAATGTTAAACGCGGCGTTAAACCCAACTCACTCACTCACTATCAATTTCTGATTCATGTTTAAAGTATCGACGTTTTAATTTATAAAATGTATTACGTTTATTTCAACATTCTGTCCCAAACCAGGGTTTGTTATTTTTATTTTTTCTCGGGCCGTGGCGAACTGGACGCCTTTCCCCTAACGCTGCATATTCATTAACAACACGTGCTGGGTCGTCATGACCTTTTGTTGATTTCAATAAATGGGTCAGTTTTAGGACAGCTTCTCTGTTGATATTATTCACAAATGCATTTGCTTTATCCTTTTCACAATGTTTTGGTTTTGCATCGTGATCTTTTAAGGGGATGTTTGAAATATCTTGCTTACTTGCAGTACTGGCTATGGTTGTATTATTACTATTTAAAGTGAGTGAAAACATAATTGGGCAATGAATATCTGAGTACAGATGGGAAAATTCAGAAATATCAAATTCATTAAAACATGGAAGTACATACATGAAGATAGGACATAATCAACTAAACTGGAAGTTACTTACCAACTCCTTTGTCTTTATCTAGTCTGCCATTACATAGTCTGCCATTACATATAAACATATTGGTATTCCTACATAATTCTACTAACTTAAGTCCTGAGCTACTGACACTGCCTTGATCTTTTTTACTAATTGTACGAGGGCTAGTCAAAAGGTTCTCAGCCTAACAAACAAAACCAACAATTGTGAAAGTGTATTTCATTGTACCTTTTAACACAATCTCCCTGCCTTTCAATATTCGTCTCATATCGATAGAGAAGCTTTTCAATTCCAGTCAGGAAAAAGTTTTCTGAAGCCACCCTGGAAATCCATTCACGACAGCTTTGAGTTCATCGTTGTCGTTATAACGCTTTCCACGAAGGTGTTCTTTCAGTTTAGGGAACAGGTAGGAAATCCCTTGGTGCCAGGTCTGGCGAGTATGGAGGGTGAGGCAGCTCTTCGAACCAACATTGTCGCACAGCAGTCTTTGCAAGTTGAGAGGTGTGAGAAGAGGCATTGTCATTAAATAGGAGAACTCCAGCAGTCAGCATTCCTCGCCGCTTTTCTTTGACTGATGAAGGATTAATAACTTATAAAACGCACGGAGTGCCTCTTTCATCTACTGGGTGTTGAGAGGAAATATATAAACCGCAACATGTTTCAAAGAAACTCACAGGTTTTTCAACAGAGAGTAAAGTAATAATAACATACAAAATATACTGAACCAAATTAAAAACTTCACAATCCTAAAATGTTAACATTTTGACCAGTTATCATTGTGGGTCCTTATTGTATATTTATACAGTAATGGCCACGTATTGTCTTCAGATAACATCCGTTTTTGTGCAGGTGAATCGATCAAAATCATGTGCACAGCACTATAGTGGCAAAAGTGTTTTTTCACGTGCAACTGGTCACGTGGCCATAATACCGCACGTGTTTTCAGCTATACTTGTTAGCAGTCATTAACCAAAAATGAAAAACACTAGAAAACAAACGTCTTTACTACCATTTGTCATGCCACGCCTTTCAAATGTGCAACGTGAACGTGCCATCGGCATGTTGCAGACGGGAACGTCCGTAGCTGAAGTCGCAAGGACGATGGGTTGTAGTCGACGGACTGTTTATTTTTTACAGACGCGTCTACAGCAAACGGGTACCACAGCTGATCGCCCTCGTCCAGGTCGACCAAGTGTGACGTCACATGCAGAGGATCGTCAGATTGTCTTACGTCACCTCCGTAACCGATTTTTGACGGCTACATCAACCAGAAATGAACTGTTTAGGGGTAGACTGAGTGCGCAAACTGCTCGAAACCGTCTGAGAACTGCTCACCTTCAAGCACGACGGCCATACTGCGGGCCGATTCTGACTCAATTACACAGGCGTCAACGTCAATTGTGGGCACAGCGACACTAACGATGGACTCAGAGGAATTGGAATCAAGTCGTCTTCAGTGATGAATCCCGATTTAATCTTCGATTTGCTGATGGTAGGGCGAGGGTGTGGAGGCGCCGTCATGAACGTTACGCCCAGTGTTGTGTACAGGAAGTTGACAGATTTCGAGGCGGAAGTGTCATGGTGTGGGGTGCTTTCTGTGGCAATGCACGTTCCAGGCGTCTTGTCATTCGTGGCAACATCAACGCTGCTCCTTACCGCGACCAGGTACTGGCACCAGAACTTCTGCCTTTTATGGCAGCACATGGACCCGGTTTGATCTTCCAACACGACAATGCCAGACCCCACACAGCAATTTTGACAAGGACTTTCCTTCAGAATGCGGGAGTCAACGTCATGGACTGGCCGTCAAGGTCTCCCGACCTCAATCCCATCGAACACGTCTGGGATGCTCTTGGCAGATGTCTGCGCACTCTCCAGAACCAACCACAGAATTTGCAAGATCTTGGCACCATTTTGCAGCAACAATGGCGTCGTCTTCCTAATCATGTGTTCACAAGCATTACAAGGTCCATGCGGAGGCGTTGTGTGGCAGTTGTCAAAGCACATGGTGGCCATACACGCTACTGAACTTGTGTGCCATCAGATTCTCGTACTTGGGGCTTATGATTTAAACTGTCAATGTTATTACCGAATACCGTAGGTGCTTGGAACAAATTATGGTAACCACCGTTAATTAAAATCCTTCTTTGGACATTAATGATTAAAAATTACCTTTTCTGATACATTTGTGCGTTGTATATCATATATGGGATTACTATGGAATACTGTAAGGGACATTCTCGCGATCTCGCATTCTCGCGATCTCGACCTTTGGAAACGAGGTAAATATACCCAAAACACGAGAATGCGAGATCGCGAGAACGCGAGATTTGGCCAAAATCTCGTTTCCAAAGGTCGAGATCGCGAGAATGCGAGATCGCGAGAATGTCCCTTACAGTATTCCATAGATTACTTTTAAAAATGTGAAGTTTTTAATTTGACTCAGTATATTTTGTGGTGCATTTTTCATAGTGTAGGCATGATGCACTAAAAACAGCTTTATTGTAGGCGATCGGCACTGTTCAAAGTCGAAATATACTATAGGCGAATAGAGATGGAACCCCTCATGGCGACCCCACCCAGTACGGTACTTGTTCCATAGTCGAGAAATTACACTTTTTTTACTTTTGATTTGCCAAAAATTCGGGCAACTTGGGATATTGACGCCCCTCCACCCTTATCGTACCCACAAAATGCCATTTGGTCTGTTCATTGAGATATTGCCTCGAGACATTTTTAGACGTGCCCTTAGCTCAACTGGTTTAGTGATTGTAAGTTCCTCTGTAGGCGCACACACTTTTACATCTGTGTGCACGTGCATCACGTGTTGTTCAGGCACGATGAGAAAATTCATTGTGCTTTTAATCACGATTTAGCACAACCACAACCACTGGTGATTTTTTCACCCCAAAACAATATCCATTTTACGTGTGGTGCTGCGGATGTCATACGACGATTTCAGGTGACTATTTCAGGATAAAAGGAAATCAATACAACGATGGGACTGATTGTGCATAGCCCATTGAGAGTTCCCAGATAAGTATTCTCATCAGATGAACTGATAGGTTATCTTCTGACCACGTGACACCACTGGGCTGAGTTGGGGAGGTTTTGTTAAAATGCCTTGTGTTTCGGTAGGAGTAATCGATCTGCCGAAGCATGCTCGGGTCCATCGTGTTAATGTGCGTTGTCCACACAATACATGCCGGTGAGTAGTTTTGAATTTATTGCGGGCTTTACATATACGCCTGGAAACAGGTAGAGCAGCCCAAGAAATGTTTCAATGACTGTGTTGTAAAAGCATTGAACTTAGAAAAACGAACGTGATCTGTAAGGACATCTCTCTGACAATAAGAAACAACCACCATTGTCAAATGATGTTAGCTTTTAATCACGATTTAGCACAACCACAACCACCGGTGATTTTTTTCACCCCAAAACAATATCCATTTTACGTGTGGTGCTGCAGATGTCATACGACGATTTCAGGTGACTATTTCAGGATAAATATGTCACTTTGAGTCCCTAGATGACCCCCACAGCTCGAAGGGACAGCAGCGTATAAACCCGTATTCCTGTGCCTTCAAACCCTCAGTCGTTCATCCGCTGTGCAGAGTTGCGTCCCTTGGGCACGCCGGAATCCCGGTTCGCCCCGATTATGTTTCTAGGTTTGTCAGCACCATACCAATGCTCGTGGGTTTCACCGAAGTGGTAAACGTCTGAGACCTGCATCACTTCGGGCTTTCCTCCCACATTAAGCTGACACGCCGCGATGTAGCTAGAATAATGTTAAAAGCGGCGTTAAACCCAACCCAACTCACTCACTCACTCACTCAGTCGTTCATCCGTGACATGGACCAGGAACCTGTCTCATAGCCCAGATAATGCCGGCAGCTTTGAAGGACAACCATGTAGAATGCATTCCGATTATGTCCATCTTTGCGCCGCTGATATCCTCATTCCTGCCATGGTCATGAGGAATGATTAAACACTGCAAGACAGTGGATTTAAAACCCAATCTGAACTATTGTATTTTGGAGATTGCACGAGTGTCGTGCTGCACGTGCATGCCACGACGATTTCTAACCGTCAAACATGAACGGTCACATCCTTACGATGGAACGCCATTCTTGTCACAATCATCACTGCCATTACAGTTGAAATTAATGGTGACATGGGGTGCTTAACAATTTTCCTGAAGTAGATGTACATTAACAGCACCAGATATTCTTACATTATAAGATTAATATTCACCAACATATTGTCAGAAGTCTAAGATATAACACTAAATGTAGCCCCATACCTGCGATGTACATGCTGTCTAGAGATGAGCGGTACTTGAACATTGCAAACAGGAGTCTTTATAATAGTGACTCCACGAGGACTGCAAGGCAGAACTTACCGACAGCCAAAAAAGACCTTTCCACTTAAAAAGTGAAATTGCAAAAAATTAAAAACAAACGTTCAAAATGCAAAACACATCGTCAAGACACAACACTGCTCTTTACAGAAACTAACACACGTCTACGGTACGTTTTATTCTGTATAAAATGAGAAAAAGTGAAAAACATGTGCCGCTTGGGCAGCTAAAACTACACGTGCAATAAGGGTATAAAAATTATACGGACAACACTCGCACTGATAAAATACCATCACAGAAATGTCACGATTGACACCCGTACAACGCGCGCGGACCCTGGGTACGGTACACATGAAAGCCACCCATGCCCACATTGCTAGAAATTTTGGTTGCTCCCGTGTTACTGCAACTAACCTGATGCAATGCTACAAACAGACAGGGCAAACATCAGAATGGCCAAGAACAGGCATACCCAGGGTAACTACACCCAATGAAGACCGGTACGTGCGTACTTTCCATCTCTGTAATCGATTCCTGAGAGTGACGTCATCAGCGACGAATGCCTTAGGGCATATGGTTAGTCGAAAGATAGTTACCACGCGACTCAGGGCTCAAGGAATTAGGGCTAATAGACCTTAGAGGGGACAGTTATTGGCAGCGCAACATCGTCGCCAGAGATTGAGATAGGTCCTGACTCTACGCCGTTGGCAGCGACGTGACTGGCAGAGAGTCGTCTATACTGATAAAAGCCGGTTCTATCTGTTCAGAGCTGATGGAAGATAGTGTGTTTACCGCCGAAGAGGAGCACGAATGGCGGCATGTTGCGTTCAGGTCTAGCCGTATGGTGATGGTCGGGCTTTTATGGTGTGGGGAGGAAGTCCGGATATTCGTGCTTGTCAAAACTCCTTTATCCACACAAGATCTTTCGCCGTTCAACGGCTCTTCAGGTGTAGTGAAAATTTAACTTACATTATAATCCTAGGCGACGCATTACAGTAGTATTTGTGACGTCAAAATGCCTATGATGTAACAGTGACAATAGAGGGAGAAGTAAAACGTAGTCCTGGGCCCGGGATCATGAAACTAACTTAAGATCATATTTTGTCTTAACTCTTAAGATTTAGACTTAAGACCAAATTTTGTCTTAAATCGGGGATCACGAAGCTCAATCACTGAGAATATCTTAAGTCTAAGACAAAATTTGATCTTAAATCCTAAGACTGCCCCTGAGTAGACTTAAGACAAAATTTGTAGCAAGAAAGATGGCGGAGGTTGTTCGCCTCATGCGTTGCCTAGGGGCTAAAAAGGACAAAATAGCAAATCATCGGACATTTCGAGACCGATTCAACCCTCTTGATCTGTACAACGACGAAGAGCTCTTTGAGAGATATAGATTTCGTCGTCCTACCATTTTTTTCATCGTTGGTATAACCGGGGATGAACTGGCATAGATTCTACCCCACTCAGCGTTCCCACAGTCTCCCACCTATTATTCAAGTTTTGATATTCCTTCAGTTTTTTGCTATTTGGGCTTTTCACCTTCAGTTGCTCAGTCGCTTTGTGTCAGCCATATTGGATAGGGTTTACAAAATCACGTTATACGTACACCGGTAATAAGACGCAAATACCATCACGTATATTTCAAAATCAGCTGCGATACCTACATCCTTTAATTCCTCATACATTTTAGAAACAAATGCCAAATGGTCTTTGTCACCAATACAAATTGTCTAGATGTAATGAAGCAAAATAAATGAGTCGTGAAAACGAACGCTGAAAAAAGTGCACTTGTTGGAAATGTAAACAAAGCCATTCGTCTATTCGTTGAGTACATTGGCTCAGCATTTTCAGAATAAACACGGGAAGAGAATCGTAGGGAGAATTAGGGAATATATACATTGCAATGATTTGATATTTTCAACAGAACTTGTCCAGTGTGACGCCATGACTGACGCAAAATCACGCACAAAGACAACGGTATTTATCAGTATTTATCGGAATTTCCGTGGTTTCAATGAAAAATATAACAACAAATAACAGTACACAGATTGTAAGAATGGGTCTGATTACTTACATGTCACTTTTATGTATATACGAACCCTGAATCAACGAAAGTCCCCTTGTAAAATCCCGCGTACTGTTGACAGTCAACACGCCATTTTGTAAAAGTCGGTCACCGGTAGTGATGTCATACGTCAACAAATGTTGTACATATTAGGTAATTTCTTTGAGGTGAAGGTCCTTGAATGAAAGTACACACGATCATTGTGTCCTAGCAGGCTATTTACAGTTTCAATTATGATGTAGATCGTGCATGTCTTGTGTACATTTTTTCACACATTTAATTTCACTTTGGATATTAATCAATGTTTAATATGATATCATAAGTAGATATAGGCCAAAACATGTATGAAGCTTTAATAATATCCTGTTTGTTTGAACAATGTTTACACATGAAATTGATAAGTTTATAGTGTCGTATACGATATTTCTTTATTTTGGACAAGTGATACTAGATGAAATGTAAATGCAACTGCAACATGTATGTATTTATAGGGAGTGTAATAGTCAATATTATAAGTTCATATAAACAGTGTCCACGAATAGCTGTATAACTAAACTGAAGATATAACTTAAAGAAAATTGATATTATTTTTCGTTTAAATATATGCACAAATTTCTAGAAGAATTGTCCTTGTCTTGGAATTTTTTTTATGCCGTTTGATATACAGAACAGTGATATCTAACGATTCGCCAGGTGCGCGTTGGTCACAAACGACTTATGAATTATTTCTCTAGTTTTGCATTATATAATCAATGGGTTCATCCTTTATCAAATATTGTGACCACAAGATATTAAACTGTTTACTATATTTCTACAAGAATTGTAAAAAGTTTTAAAATATAACCCGTGCCCGTTGGTGGACGATAATCCTTACACGATTATCCTGGTAATTCTATACCAAGAGAGCTTTTTCGCATCTTTTAAGCTATAATTTTGAGACAAGCTGATGAGAAATATAAATACATAATAATGAACAAATACATGTACAATATTGAATAATAATTTTGTTTGGTTTGAAATAATTTTTTGAGTACTTGCATGATTACGTAAAATTGATGCCAAACAGGTGCGTGTCTTGTCCAATTAAGATACACTGTACATTATCGAATTGTTTATCTATTCAAGACATTATTTACATGGTAAACGCAGTCTTTTTATGTTGTGTCGAAAAAGCGTCAAATTCCGTTTTAAACACATGGACTTTTTCCATATCATGAACTAAAGTTAGGGGAGATATATATCAATCAAAATACCAGTGTCGTCTTTCTCCGACGTTATCAAAGACAAACAAGCAGCCATGACGTCAAATAGAATTGTGTTATTTTCTTAGTAATTAATTACATTTGATGATACTGCTAGTGATCCATTTAGATAGGTGCAACATAAGTCAAAATACACTTGCACAATCAGGAGAATATTGGAATCTAAGGACTAAATTATAGTTTACATAGGGCCATCCATTTCGCTATCACTCATTTTTTATGAAGTATAATTTCATAATTTCTGATGGTTTTTTTATGCCTAAACGTATACAGTTTCAATATCAATATTTGTGTTGGAATAGTTTGGTTCCTCGTGAACAAAACTCCACGAAAATACACTGTCCTTACCCACAGCTAATTCTCACCAAGTGACCCTAGTTACAATAAACTAGTGCTAAGCATAGCGGAGTTATGCCCCCTTTCCTTTGAACGCGTGTAACCTCTCTGTCGCCTTTTGACGTCATAGCGGTAAATCAGATTTCGTCATTTACGGCAGGCTATTTTTTGCATTGAATTTATGTCGTTATACATACTCATATAACTCCATTTGATATATATTTATGTCGTTCAAATATTAGGCAGTATTATGTTCGCTCACAGTTTCGGTAAAGCTGCTAAATAATTTTTTTTGTCGCACAGTACTTTTATTGGTGTAGGCTAAAAAGCGGAGAAATTTCCTGTTTTTCGACGCAGAATATATTCTCGGACAAAACTTAGCAGCGTCTTTTTTTCAAACCGGTTTAATATTTACAGTTAAATTTACACCATCAGATAGGAAATTTAATATTCTACATCACTGCGTAATTTTATAGCCAGAGGTAGATCCAGTGCCGGGTGAGCGCAATTCTCGCACAACCTTCCCTTTTCCGATCTTAGGAAAATGTGCGTCAGAAAAATAACCTCGGCATCCAATGATTACAGTAGTGCGATATTACGTGCGCGTGTCCCTATGACGACGGTCTTAGACTTAGACTTAGATAAGATTTTGCTGAGACCGTTTCAAGATCCAGTCTTAGAGCGAATCTTAGCTAAGCAAAATCTTAAAAACTTAAGACAAAATTCGTGCTTAGCAAAATTTGAGCTAAGACCACTTTCATGATCCCGGGCCCTGGGCGACAGCCAACGTTATGCTTTTGACGTCATAAAGAATATGACGTCATAGCTAGTGATAATAGTGGGAGGCATGAATGCATTATGGTGTGAGTGCACAAGTACACATTGAGCTGGATGGGGAAGTTTTGATAATTATACTTTTGAATTAAGTTTAGGTTTCAAAAATCTAATGAACATCTGTTCTTTCTCCATTCGTAAATGTTTGTCATTGTTAAATAATTTATAAAACGGAAAGACAGTAAAATATGTATATCGTCTCGGATTACCATTGAAACAATGTTACCATTAAATCGCAGCAACAAAGTTCTTAATGATAGATTTAGAAGCAGATACTGAGCTTTGTTTTGGCTAAAGTGCTTTCGCATTTTAACAGTTAAATATATCTCTCTCATTATCGGAACCTTCCATTGCTTTGACCTTTTGTCCTCTAAAAGTACGCGCTGTCGGCCAAGATTTAACGTCATGATGACGAACAGGAGTGACATGCTTGCTAGAGCGATCCATAATTAATGCCCCTTGCTCATCTCGGATGAACGATGAAACTAGACTAGAAATGGCCGCCTTTAATCGCTAATAGTCTTGCCGAACTAGTGATTTTTCAAACCATATCCCGTCTGTTTGTATACCAAGTTGTCCACACTGCTCGGGCGTTAAATGACGTTATGGCAGATCTTCTATAACCAAGTGAAGGACATGTCATCTTAATCATAGATAGCTGCGGGTTATTTTCATACGGGGTGATTAAAAAACTCTTTCTTATTGTTGGTCTGGTGAGCGACTTATTTGGCTTACATACACGTTATCACGGACGCGTGATTTGGGATGGTAATAATTCTCTTTTAGGGATGACATTTATTTAGCTATCGGTAGCGTGCTGAATGCGTATTCTTCATATAAAAAAAACAGTCGACTGTACGATTCCGACAACATTACGAACTTTTTAATATGAATCACTATCAAACATTGATGATACCAGCTGATGAGGTGAGCGTATCATGCCCCATCGGTGGCACCCGTCATAAATACATGCAAAGGCAAGTCAATTGTTCACCTGAAACAAACCACGAAAACATATGGTACAGGTCAATGTAATGAATTGCGACAGACATGATTTTTGTTACTTATGCGTCAAATTAGGAAATGTCCTCCATAAAACGTTTTGAATGCTTTTCTGGCCTTGAATGCCCTTGAATGTTGCAACCTTGATCAAACAACTTCTGATGAAAAGTTGCATGATGCTCTTTGAAATCTTGGTAGAAAGAGCATGCTTGATTGTACCTCAAAGGTTGTGAAATGTAGACACCAAGGGTTTGGGCTGCAGGAATATTGATCGACATAAAGGGAAGGCTGACTTTTGGAAAGATGAAGTCATCCCTCTTGTCATGCAGTCTTGTGGAGAGTGTTTTGTCACTCTGAATCCTTATTCATAGATCAAAATATGACACACGTGGTCTCCTTTATCTCTAGATCAGGCGGGTAAATCAGTGGAAGGTATTGGCTATTTGATGATTATTGAACGATATCAGATCATCGATATACCGAAAGCTTAAGTTAAACTTCTTGGCCTAATTACCTTGTTTCTACTTGGCCGAACCAAGCAAAGATGCATAAAAAAAACAGATCAGCATGACGGGGTGCCCATGGTGCCCATGGTGCCCATGGTGCCCATTGGTGCCAATTGGTGCCAAAGGGGATGCCTACATAGATGCTATCAATGAAGAAATTCAACATTTCACATATTGTTTTCTCAGTAAACTTCAGATGGCATTTGCTTTCATTTTTAGCAAATTGACTTGAACCTCTGAGGATAGAACAAGTAGCTACATGTCACTACATGTAGACCTCCTCCGTGGTCTAGTGGTAGAGCGTCCGCCCGGAGAGCGGAATGTCCGGGGTTTGATCCACGGCCGCGTCATACCTGGCGCTCGGTATTAAGGGGCTAAAACAAGGACTGGTCGGCTCGGAGTCAGTATACTGTGTCTGAGTGGGGTATTCATGTTAAACTGCGGCATGGTATCTGAGTGAGCTAGCACTATAAATCGGCATCAGTTCAGGTTAGTACAAGCAGCCACACACACACACGTGCATGCACGTCGCTATATAAGTGCAATAAGTTTGGACGCGACGTTAAACCCAATTTCACCTCACCACCTCACCACTACATGTAGCTATCTAAAGTTAGCTAATATAGGATATTTACCATCCCGAAACACATAGTCATGATAATTCATAGTCATTCTTAAATTTTATAGTAAAAAAATATTCTTGAAAACGAAACCTGAACAATTTTCCTAGAATTTTCGCACCATACTACGCCACAAGGTCAGTGATTAGTCACTCCGACAGCAGTCAATATAGTTCTTAATGAAACGGGGGTATCCCCGTGGTTACAGCTGAGACCAGGGTTCGATTCACAAAGTGAAGCCCATTTCTGGCGTTCCCCGCCTTGATATTGATGGAATATTGCCTAAATCTAAAATCTAAATGTTGATATTGATGGAATATTGCCTAAATCTAAAATCTAAATGTACACACGAGCATTAGTTAAGCATCTCCCCATTGACAATTCCAATTCCAAAAAATACTGACAAACCCTGATCCGATCTCAACTAAACACTTCGGGATTACCGCGAGAGCTGGAGACCGGAATCAGTTCCAGTTCAAAACCGGAAGGAATTGACCAAGGCACCGCACCAAGAACGGCAGAGAAATACAATGTTGAACTTATGACGTTTGTTCAGCAGTGTGAAGAGACGCTTCCGTGGGAGGGGTGGATGCTTCAGATACTAATTGCAGAGTCACTGATTCCAAGATAGATTAACAATAATCGTTTGTCATTACATCAGGGGGATGTCCGATCCGTGGTATAGACTGGGCGCTGTTTCTTCTCAGCGTTATAGAAATCAAAGTGTTTGGACGTCTTCGCATAACGCCAATAAATGGCTACCTGTTGCTAGTGTCAGCTACATGTGTTTGTCACTTTACTACTCTTTTGTCGTGTTTCCAACAATGAATCACACTTTTTTAATGTGGCACGTAATCCGAAATGTGGGTGGTGCTTAATGTTCATGTGGATTTGTGATGCCACAATGTGAATGGATTGCAGGTGATGTTTGACATATACACAAAGAAAAAAGTTAAGCACACCCCAATATATTTCATCATTGTTTGGTCCCAATATTTGTAACAGTCATGGAAGATATCATTACGGGTAGAATTGTTTTCTCGAGATGAAGTAATCAGTCATACGTAACGAAAGCTCACGTGCCATGCATGGTATGCCCGTGCAACATGCTACCCTCGAGTATCTCTAAAAGCAGTATATCCAAACGTAAAAATTGCTTTCGTAAGCTCGGATTTAAACAGTTATTCCATGCACGAAGGTGATTATCAAACGCCACAAGATGGCAAATAATCGGCATGCATAACGCAGGAATGTCTTGTGATGCCATTGGTCGGAATTTGGGGAATCGTCACACTGCCGTAAGTGGTTCAGTCGAGAAACATGCTCAGACCGGTGAAGTACAGGAACGTCCCAGATCCGGAAGACCTTCTGGGACGACACATCGTGAAGAGAGTGAACTTCTTCGTCTCATACGCCGAGAACCTTTTTAACAAGTACTCGTCTGAAACAGCTGTGGTTGCCCCTTCGACGTTTCAGCACCAGAACCGCCAGGAACCGGCTGAAAGCAGAAGGACTGAGGGCTACACGAGTCATAAAGCGTCCCTTGTTGAGAGATCACCTCAAAGCTGCTCGTTTAGCATGGTGTTTTGCGCGACAGAACTGGAATCTGAGAACTTGGAGACGGATCCATTGGTCAGACGAAAGTCGCTTTCTGCTCCATGTCACTGATGGAAGAACGAGAGTTTGGAGGCACCGGAACACGGCCTACACCCCAGGAACATTAAACCGACTGTTGCATACAGCGGGGGCTCGGTAATGGTTTGGGGGTGTATCTCTCATGATTGCAGGTTGGATTTGGTCACCGCAAGGGGCAACTTAACAGGGGCTCAGTAAATCCGGGACAATTTGAGGCCAGTCGTCGTTCCTCATTTTGACAAGCACCCTCCTGCTACTCGACCTCAGTACATGGATGACAATGCCAGGCCTCGTCGTTCGCATGCAGTCATGGATTACATGAGGGCCAATGCAATAACGACACTACCCTGGCCAACAATGAGCCCAGATTTGAACCCCCTTGGGATGGGGGGGGGGGGGGGGGGGGGGGGGGGGGGGGCACGGGTGGCCCAGTCGTCTAAGGCGCCGCGATTCGCTGTGCAGAGTTGCGTCCCTTGGGCTCGCCAGAAACCTATGATTGTGGGTTCGAATCCCGGTTTGCCCCGATTATGTTTCTAGGTTTGTCAGCACCATACCCGTGCTCGTGGGTCTCACCGAAGTGGTAAACATCGGGCTTTCCTCCCACCTTAAGCTGACACGCCGTGATATAACTGGAATACTGTTAAAAGCGGCGTTAAACCAAACTCACTCACTCACTTACTCACTTGAACCCCCTTGAACATGTTTGGGATGTTCTGGAGCGGCGCATACAGGCACGAGATCCTCCTGTACAAGATTTACGCCAATTGGAAGCAGCATTGCATCAGGAGTGGTTGTTGTTGACCCATCAACAGATCCAACGTCTGACTGGAGGCATGATACGTAGGGTGTCCATAAATTAGTTCCATAAAATGGAATATGGCTGAGTGCAGCGTTAAACAACAAACAAACTAACAAACAAACAAACGAACAAACAAACATTAAAGGGGCAATTATTCGCAGTTGTATTGTGTATTTGTAGGGAAGTGTTTGTGTAGCGGAGATGAAATGTTACGCAAAAATGCGTAATCCAACCGTAGCTACGCAGGAATTGAACAAACACTTCGCAGAAACTCCGCGGGATTTTTGTGAAATAAAGTAAAAGACGTTTGTGGTGTATGTGTTGTTGGCAGGGGTGTGTTGTTAAGATACTACCCGTTAGTTATATTCCTTCGTTTGCTGTTTCGTTTAACCCCGCACTCAGCAATAATCAGGTATTAGAGAGCGGCCTGTAAATAATGGTTTCAGGGCCAGGCATTCCAGTGATTGATTTAAGGATATAACACATCAACGCCAGAGAATAATCAGTCACGATTATCTACCAAAACAGATTCCATTGGGTGTAAAAGACAAAATAATGGAGAAAAGTTTATGGATGATCAATTGAACATCAGTAAAAACAAGCAGCGATCCACACCATGGGTTTTCTGTAAGACAAAACTGCACAATATCATATCTCTGTATGCTAATAATTAAATCATACACCTCGCTCTGAGAGCCACATAACAATATGGATAACGCTATAACGCTATTTCATTCGACATACTTTGATTCTCACTCAACATCCAGATGGTACTTATTACTATGCTTCACCCAAATCATAAAGAGACTTAAATTCCTAAATTACCTTAATTAGTATCATGAACTATCTAAAAGTACAGGGCGGTCGGGTAGCCTGGTGGTTAAAGCGTTCGCTTGTCACGCCGAAGACCCGGGTTCGATTCCCGACATGGGTACAATGTGTGAAGCCCATTTCTGGTGTCCCCCGCCGTGATATTGCTGGAGTATTGCTAAAAGCGGCGTAAAACCATACTCACTCACTCACTCACACTCTAAAAGTACATGAATGCTTCATTTGCATCAGTACTTCATCAATACAACAGCAATACTTCATCATTACGTCCCACTCAATAAAACCATGAGTATGTTTCATTCTTGCATTCTACCCGTGACGATCCGGGGTAGCATAGGTCTTTAGAAACCCATGCTTGCCGTAAAAGGCGACTATGCTTGTCGTAACAGGAGACTAACGGGATCGGGTTGTTAGCCTCGCTGACTTGGTTGATGCATGTCATCGTATACCAATTGCATAGATCGATGCTCATGATGTCAATCACTGGATTGTCTGGTCCAGACTCGATTATTTACAGACCGGGCTCATATAGCTGGAATATTGCTGAGTACGGCGTTAAACAACAAACAAACACACGAAACAAACATTCTTGCATTATGTCAGCAAGACACTGGGGAGGTATTGCATTGGATTAACCCAGTCAGTGTCCAGGCCTTGCACTTTCAGATCCTATAAACCTCGCCTTCATGAAGCCAGCCGAGCAAAGCACAACCATATTCCCAGCCTCCAGGGCTGTTGATGGATCGGAGCGGAATGGTAAAGACAAAGGAAGCCTTTGTGCCTACACTGAGAAGAAGCAGACAAGTTGGTGGCAGGTTGACTTGCAGTCAGAATACCTCATAACAAGTCTCAAAATATTTCGTCGAGCAATAGGTGCGTATACTGTACTTCGCATGCTCTGTGCAGTTACATTATACATGCCACATACAGTGTATATTTCTCCTACAATGTACACACACATCAAATGCCACACGTGTGTATTTCACATGCACTGTACACTCACATCACATGCTACACATATGTGTATATTTCACAAGCACTGTACACTCACATCACATGACACACACATGTATATTTCACAAGCACTGTACACTCACATCACATGACACACACATGTGTATATTTCACATGCACTGTACACTCACATCACATGCTACACACAGGGGTATATTTCACATGCACTGTACACTCACATCACATGACACACACACGTGTATATTTCACAAGCACTGTACACTCACATCACATGACACACACATGTATATTTCACAAGCACTGTACACTCACATCACATGCTACACACAGGGGTATATTTCACATGCACTGTACACTCACATCACATGACACACACACGTGTATATTTCACAAGCACTGTACACTCACATCACATGACACACACATGTATATTTCACAAGCACTGTACACTCACATCACATGCTACACACACGTATATATTTCACAAGCACTATACACTCACATCACATGCTACACACAGGTGTATATTTCACAAGCACTGTACACTCACATCACATGCTACACACACATGTATATTTCACAAGCACTGTACACTCACATCACATGCTACACACACGTATATATTTCACAAGCACTGTACACTCACATCACATGCTACACACATGTGTATATTTCACAAGCACTATACACTCACATCACATGCTACACACAGGTGTATATTTCACAAGCACTGTACACTCACATCACATGCTACACACACGTGTATATTTCACAAGCACTGTACACTCACATCACATGCTACACACACGTATATATTTCACAAGCACTGTACACTCACATCACATGCTACACACATGTGTATATTTCACAAGCACTATACACTCACATCACATGCTACACACAGGTGTATATTTCACAAGCACTGTACACTCACATCACATGCTACACACACGTGTATATTTCACAAGCACTGTACACTCACATCACATGCTACACACATGTGCATATTTCACATGCAATACACTAACACACACACACACACACACAAACACACACACACGCACGCACGCACGCAAGCACGCACGCACGCACGCACGCACACACACACACACACACGGCATATCATGTGACTTATCACTTATCACCCTTCTGTTAAAGAAACCTTCTTTGGATACGGATATCCTTAAAAACTTTATACCAGACCAGAACCTTCCTTTCTCATCGAGATCACCTCCGTGGTCTAGTGGTAGAGTGTCCGTCCTGACACCGCCTCCGTGGTCTAGTGGTAACGTGTCCGTCCTGACACCGCCTCCGTGATCTAGTGGTAGAGCGTCCGCCCGGACACCGCCTCCGTGGTCTAGTGGTAGAGCGTCTGCCGGACACCACCTCCGTGGTCTAGTGGTAGAGTGTCCGTCCTGACACCGCCTCCGTGATCTAGTGGTAGAGTGTCCGCCCGGACACCGCCTCCGTGGTCTAGTGGTAGCGTGTCCGCCCGGACACCACCTCCGTGGTCTAGTGGTAGAGTGTCCGTCCTGACACCGCCTCCGTGGTCTAGTGGTAAAGTGTCCGTCCTGACACCGCCTCCGTGATCTAGTGGTAGAGTGTCCGTCCTGACACCGCCTCCGTGGTCTAGTGGTAAAGTGTCTGCCCTGACACCGCCTCCGTGGTCTAGTGGTAGAGAGTCCGTCCTGACACCGCCTCCGTGGTCTCGTGGTAAAGTGTCCGTCCTGAGACCGCCTCCGTGGTCTAGTGGTAGAGAGTCCGTCCTGACACCGCCTCCGTGGTCTAGTGGTAGAGTGTCCGTCCTGACACCGCCTCCGTGGTCTGGTGGTAAAGTGTCTGCCCTGACACCGCCTCCGTGGTCTTGTGGTAGAGAGTCCGTCCTGACACCGCCTCCGTGGTCTCGTGGTAGAGTGTCTGCCCGGACACCGCCTCCGTGGTCTAGTGGTAAAGTGTCCGTCCTGACACCGCCTCCGTTGTCTAGTGGTAAAGTGCCCGTCCTGACACCGCCTCAGTGGTCTAGTGGTAGAGTGTCCGTCCTGACACCGCCTCCGTGGTCTAGTGGTAGAGTGTCTGCCCGGAAACCGCCTCCGTGGTCTAGTGGTAAAGTGTCCGTCCTGACACCGCCTCCGTGATCTAGTGGTAGAGTGCCCGTCCTGACACCGCCTCCGTGGTCTAGTGGTAGAGTGTCCGTCCTGACACCGCCTCCGTGGTCTAGTGGTAGAGTGTCCGTCCTGACACCGCCTCCGTGGTCTAGTGGTAGAGTGTCTGCCCGGACACCGCCTCCGTGGTCTAGTGGTAAAGTGTCCGTCCTGACACCGCCTCCGTGGTCTAGTGGTAGAGTGTCCGCCCGCACACCACCTCCATGGTCTAGTGGTAGAGCGTCCACCCAAACACAACCTCCATGGTCTAGTGGTAGAGCGTCCACCCAAACACAACCTCCATGGTCTAGTGGTAGAGTGTCCGCCCGGACACCACCTTCGTGGTCTAACGGTAGAGCGTCCGCCCGGACACCACCGCCATGGTCTAGTGGTAGAGCGTCCGCCCGGACACCTCCGTCATGGTCAAGTGGTAGAGCGTCCTCCAGGACACCACCTTCATGGTTTTGTGGTAGAGCGTCCTCCCGGACACCACCTCCGTGGTCTTGTGGTAGAGCGTCCGCCCGGACACCACCTCCGTGGTCTAGTGGTAGAGCGTCCTCCCGGACACCACCTTCATGGTCTTGTGGTAGAGCGTTCCCCCGGACACCACCTCCGTGGTCTAGTGGTAGAGTGTCCTCCCGGACACCACCTCCGTGGTCTTGTGGTAGAGCGTTCCCCCGGACACCACCTCCGTGGTCTAGTGGTAGAGCGTCCTCCCGGACACCACCTCCGTGGTCTTGTGGTAGAGCGTCCGCCCGGACACCACCTCCGTGGTCTAGTGGTAGAGCGTCCGCCCGGACACCACCTTCATGGTCTTGTGGTAGAGCGTCCTCCCGGACACCACCTCCGTGGTCTTGTGGTAGAGCGTCCGCCCGGACACCACCTCCGTGGTCTAGTGGTAGAGCGTCCGCCCGGACACCATCTCCGTGGTCTAGTGGTAGAGCGTCCTCCCGGATACCACCTCCGTGGTCTAGTGGTAGAGCGTCCTCCCGGACACCACCTTATTGGTTTTGTGGTAGAGCGTCCTCCGTGACACCACCTCCGTGGTCTAGTGGTAGAGCGTCCTCCCGGACACCACCTTCATGGTTTTGTGGTAGAGCGTTCCCCCGGACACCACCTCCGTGGTCTAGTGGTAGAGCGTCCTCCCGGACACCACCTCCGTGGTCTTGTGGTAGAGCGTCCGCCCGGACACCACCTTCATGGTCTTGTGGTAGAGCGTCCTCCCGGACACCACCTCCGTGTTCTTGTGGTAGAGCGTCCGCCCGGACACCACCTCCGTGGTCTTGTGGTAGAGCGTCCGCCCGGACACCACCTCCGTGGTCTGGTGGTAGAGCGTCCTCCCGGACACCATCTCCATGGTCTAGTGGTAGAGCGTCCTCCCGGACACCACCTCCGTGGTCTAGTGGTAGAGCGTCCGCCCGGACACCACCTCCGTGGTCTAGTGGTAGAGCGTTCGCCCGGACACCACCTCCGTGGTCTTGTGGTAGAGCGTTCGCCCGGACACCACCTCCGTGGTCTAGTGGTAGAGAGTCCGCCCGGACACCACCTCCGTGGTCTAGTGGTAGAGCGTTCGCTCGGACACCACCTCCGTGGTCTAGTGGTAGAGCGTCCTCCCGGACACCACCTCCGTGGTCTTGTGGTAGAGCGTTCCCCCGGACACCACCTCCGTGGTCTAGTGGTAGAGCGTTCGCCCGGACACCACCTCCGTTGTCTAGTGGTAGAGCGTCCGCCCGGACACCACCTCCGTGGTCTAGTGGTAGAGCGTTCGCCCGGACACCACCTCCGTGGTCTAGTGGTAGAGCGTTCCCCCGGACATCTGGTGTGCAATGTGATGATATGCGTAATGTGCGATGCGATGATATATTTGATGTGTGCTGTGCGATTAGATGTGGGAATAGATGAGTGATGTGTGATGTGCGATGATATGTGTGATACACGATGTGTGGTGTGCGATTATACGTGTAATACGCGATACGATGATATGTGTGATGTGCGATAAAGTATGTGATGGGCGATGCGATGAGATGTGAGGTATGCGCTGCCTTAGCTTGTGTGATGTGCGATGCGATGTGTGATGGGCGATGCGATGAGATGTGAGGTATGCACTGCCTTAACATGTGTGATGTGCGATGCGATGAGTTGTGCGATGTGCGATGCGATGCGATGCGATGCGATGCGATGCGATGCGATGCGATGCGATGCGATGCGATGCGATGCGATAACAATGCATAAAACTGCCTGCATAAAAACTTCACACGTCAGTCTGTTGTTAATTTGACGGAATGTTATCAATGTGTGGTAAATAAAGTCATATGGTACTGTTCTCATTATTTCGTCAACTTTAACTGGCAATTTAGAATCAAGAATGAGGTCAAGTCAACAACCAGTGCAGATATCGACAGTTCGATGGCATTATTTATGACCCTATTACGAACTGACCCCATTAGATAGCAAAACTTCTTCTTTGCAAGGTACACAACAAATATCTGTCCAAAGTTTCATAATATTATTTAAAATAATCGATTTTTTAACATAAGCGTTACACGAACAGGAGTACGGGTGGCCCTGTCGTCCGAGACGTCACGTTTCGCTGCACAGAGATACACGGACTGGAGACAACATTAAGCATCTTCTCGAGGCAAGGGCGGTTACCGACCATAAAAGTCCAGTTTCCACCCTTGCCGAACTAGGCTGGAATTTCCAGGCCCGATCTTAGCGCCACCATTGGCTATTACGAGTTATGTCCCTTCTATGTTCCTCCTAGTGACCAGTCAGATTCAATCGCTCATATCACTTGCAATTGCGGCGCCTTGTCAAGACGATCTGATCGATAATCAAGATCTATATTGTAATATAACGGGTCTTACCCCGCGATGTGCATAAGATCACGTGATCACCTTGATTAAAAACATGAAAGAATTTGCAAAATATCTGTCGACGCCTAGTTGGCGGTACACATGCTTTGTAAATCCTGCAGTCGGCCGAAATCTGCACGTTGAAATCCTTGTTGTTTACGAACCAGATGTCTAGTTCGTGAGGCGATTTTGATTGGACTATGTTTAGACTCGTTAGACCAGCCAAAATGTAACTCCATAATTGCAGCCTGGTTCGGCAAGCGTGGAAACTTTCCTTGCCCTGAGAAGATGACATTAATAGGCAACATATGGAAAGATCCTCCAGTCCAAGAACAGAGCACTGAATAAAAGCGTTAGCCGTTGCCCATCTATCAAACCTTTTACACAAACCTGGACCAGATCAGTTCCCACCCCTGCTTGTGGTCAGAATATTATTTTTCGAAAACCACGTTTCCTTGGAGTATGCATACACAGGACACACGTGAGAAATAAGAAGTTGAAGGTTGCACGTCACGATGTTGTTGTTTTTTATGCTTTGCTAATATATTGGGCTTTTTTCCATTGTGAATATCTGTGAGAGTTTACTGGCACAGTACAGGAGCCCTTGAACGTAAAGGGTAGCAAACACTTCCTAGATGGTAGTCAAAGATCACGTATCGGGTACTTTCTTTTCAAGGCCATTAAAATACCGATAATCCGGATAATGTCAAAATCTTCCTGTTTAGATATAGATATAGATAAGTGGATTGCTCGCCAAAAGGCAACTGGCAAATGGTACAAATATACTTTGGAGTGGTTGCAATTAACAGTGATTAACAATTCATATCAAAATAGCATAAAAATGAACATTGACAGTTTTTAAAGAGTAGAATTATCATTTGCTGACAATCGATATAAATTTGTGTTGAGTTTTTGAGTTTTGTTCTTCCTAGATAGTCGTATTTTGGACAAAGTAACAGAACTAACAGCAATTGAATTCACAACTCTCTAGTTATGTTTCTATCTCTGCCTACTACAATCATACGTCTTTAGGAGCTGCATCTAAATTGTGCTACGGTTATTCGTAATATTTTAAACTTCAAATTAAACAAGTAGTAATCCTCTTGTGAAGCATATCAAACCTCCTGATGAAAACAAGGCATTCCACAATTTTCGTAATCAAGCTAAGGATGTGGGACATAATCTCAATTTCAATGTTGATTTTGTATCAAAATGTAAATATGAAATGTAGATTATGGAATGAATTTAATGAGACTGTCCAATATATTGGCAGTGGATGCACAGCTTTGGCACAAACACAGTGTCTTAAGGATATGATGGAGTGGTTCGATCATTCTATTACCGTTTTCGCCCTGCTTATGATTTTGACACGGAGATCCATCTATGGGTACGACATCAGATTATGTAGAGGGCGTCATGGAAAATGATGAATACAAAGGTATTTGGAATAGGCCCGTATACAGCCTCAGACCTATCTAGGTTACAAACCTGATCTTGTCCTTTTTGAAAAAATTCAATGAAATCATTTATCTTATTGAATGTTCTATCCCTTTGGACGTTAATGTGATTGACAAGATTCAGGAAAAACATAGCAAATATGAGGACCTCGCTTTCGAAATGTCACGCTTACATCTCAAGTACCAAGTTGTCCGACTACCAATTGTTCTCGGTACCTTAGGTTTGGTACCTCCCAATCTGTTGACTGACATTAGGAGAGTACCCGGGTTTGATACCAGGAACACAACCCTTCTGACAGGGTAATGCAGAAAGCTGCAGTATTGGGGAGTCTTCCGCTCCTAAAAAGTTCTACGTGGGTTCGAGTAGGCAGCGCTTCCTGGGAGAAGTCCCATTCGCTGTCTGGACTGCGTGTAGAGGGGGAATTGGCCCTGAGCTGACGATGAGCCTAACAAGCCTGACTGTGCCAAGATCACCCAAACCCTCCTTACTGCATGCTTTATTTTAATCTGACAAATTCGTGTTTTTCTCTAAATAAAATCCAGGCCCCTCAAGGATATCATATTATCGGTCCCTTAAAGGGAAAGTGTACACGCAAAAATCACTTTCTTTCTTTTTCTAAACAAAACGCAATTTTAGAATTAATTAGTATCTGTGTTTGAAAATATACATTCATTTTTTTTCACAGTGAAAGTAGGAAGCTCACAATAGTGTTAAAATGATATGCCGTTATGAGGCCTTCGTTTTACGAGCGAAATAGGCCTGAGTTATCCCCCTTAGATTATGACGTAATTGGTGCCAATTCAACTGGGTCCCTGTCTATTCTCAACGCAAAAGATATCAAGGACCAGTTTGCGGTAAAACAACATGGTCTACGACACACTCCGGTGCAGTAGTGACTCAGCATAACACAATTCTGGCTGGCATCTGAGACGCTAGAATCACAAAACTGTACCTACACCACGTGAAGCGGCTCTAACAAAGCATGATGACGTCATAATGTTTATCAATTGGCACCAATGACGTCATATTGCAAGGGGCATAAGCCATGGTGTTTTTGTTATGGAAATAGAACACTTGGTAAATGTGAAAAATATAAATTGTTTTAATGCAAAAAAGATGTTAATTAAATATGATGTTTTTATATTTTTGTCTATGACACTTCTATGTTAACACTTTTAATGTGGAAAAAGTACAAGAAAAATTGGTTCATTTAAAGGGCAAGTTCACACGGAAATGAACCTATTTTTCTTGTACTTTTTCCACATTAAAAGTGTTAACATAGAAGTGTCATAGACAAAAATATAAAAATATCACAATTAATTAACATATTTTTCGCATTAAAACGATTTATATTTTTCACATTTACCAAGTGTTCTATTTCCACAACAAAAACACCATGGCTTATGCCCCTTGCAATATGACGTCATTGGTGCCAATTGATAAACATTATGACGTCATCATGCTTTGTTAGAGCCGCTTCACGTGGTGTAGGTCCAGGTATGTGATTCTAGCGTCTCAGATGCCAGCCAGCATAGTGTTATGCTGAGTCACCACTGCGCCGGAGTGTGTCGTAGGCCATGTTGTTTTACCGCAAACTGGTACTTGATATCTTTTGCGTTGAGAATAGACAGGGACCCAGTTGAATTGGCACCAATTACGTCATAATCTAAGGGGGATAACTCAGGCCTGTTTAGCTCGAAAAACGAAGGCCTCACAACGGCATATCATTTTCACACTATTGTGAGATTCCTACGTTCACTGTGGAAAAAATGAGTGTATATTTTCAAACACAGATACTAATTAATTCTAAAATTGCGTTTTGTTTAGAAAAAGAAAGAAAGTGATTTTTGCGTGTACACTTCCCCTTTAACGTGAAATTCTGCCAGGTTATCCCATCACCCTTGTTGTAACTGGTTAGATGATTATAGTTTAAATCATGATTTGAATATATTGAAGCTAACATGCATAAGCGCATTGTACAATGTCGTCGTTGATCTCTGAAAGTTGTTATTCTGTAAATAACATAGTCACTCACCACTTCCCCTGCTACGAAATTTTGCATTGGCATTGAGAAGATAAAGTAATGTGTTTTCAATTTAGGTTTAGCAGGAATTTTATAGACATCAAATCCATGTTCGAAACTCTCAATTGGAACACGGGTTTATATCGAAAATGTTTTAAATAATAATTGTTCTTAAGCGTTTTACAATGATAAAGCAGCGGTACTTGTCGACCATTTATCACAACTATTGTCGAAATTTACAGTTGAACGCTGGTGTTATCTGGTGAAATGTATATTTTTAGATCGCAACTTCAAGAACATAACAATCGAGGTTCAGAAGGAAACCGACGCCCCGAGGGTATTCTGCTACCATCTGAAGTCACCGATTTCAGCCGACAACTTCCGAGTGAAGTGTGACGAGCCCGTCACGGGAAGATATGTCCGGATTACCAAAACAAATCACAAAGCGACCAATCCTCTGATCCTGTGTGAAGTGCAGGTATTCTCCGACCCCGCCCTCCGGGGCTTCCAGGGTCAGTACATCCACTATTCACTTGAACCAGTTTTCTATCCGTAAATTATGATCATTTTTGCAATTTAAAGTTTTGTTTATTTGTCACACTGCTTAAGGTTATTTTTTTCCCATAAAGAGGGAGATTGGGTGGCCCAGTCGTATTAGGCTGGAATTCGCTTTCCAAGGTTCCGCTGTGTTTCAAAGTTATTCTTGTCGTGGGGTCAGCCTACGATTCTTCCCGTTTTAAGATCTTTAGACTGTCAGCACCATTTTCCTGATCGATAGTTCTAGCAAAGCTATCCAAAGCACTCATTCCTACTCGTGTGGCAAATTTACACAGCTTTAAACGATATTTCAGTTATATATGACGGCGTGTCAGCGTGATGTGGAGGAAAGCATGATGTGATGTAGGTCTCAGACTTTCGCCACCTTGGTGAAACCCACGAGCAGGGGTATGGTGCTGACAAACCTGGAATCATTATAAGGGCGGACCGGGATTCGAACTCCACAATCATAAGTTGCTGACACGCCTAAGGCACGCAACTCTGCTCAGTGAATTGTGGCGCATCAGACGAATGATCTGGTGTCAGTATTAAAGTTCACATGTATAATAGAATTAAAGTAAATGTAAACAAATAGGTCTTTGGAATACAGTAAAATACAATCTATGTTAAATTTATATTATACGTCCAAGAGACACCAGCACCCCAACACACACGCACCACACCTTCATGCGCGCGCACACACCTGCCCTTCCCAACGGAAGTTAAATGTGTCGCCACGATTGTTGGGGCGTCAATGTAAGAAGATTTATAAGAATAATGTAGACAACATCTGTCTTTATCGGAAGATAAAAAAAACGATCAAGGATGCATTTACGACAAATGTAGCAGTCAACATCACAGTATGAAGCTTTGCTAGTGTAACAATTTATTCGGGGAAAAAACGATTGTTATTTACTAATTTGCAGCAAGACGCCGAAATACCATCGTTTTCCAATTACCAGTTTGAGTTTCTTTTGTCAACTCACTAACTGTTTCCTTGATAAACATTTCATTCTTGATTGTAACAGGTACATCCATGATCAAGTAGTATAATATTGTTTATACTTTTACATCCTAGAGTCAACATTCAAGACGGTCGCATCTCGCCTGCTGACGTCCCCTAGCAACGTGACGTCTTCAAGGACACGGCTGCATTGTGCAGTTGAATGTCTTCAATTAGAGGGGTGTCGGAACTTTCACTTTATCCGTACAAAGAACGAGAAACCCGTGTGTGAACTTGCTGGCACGTTGAAAACACTCCCAGGAGCTTCTGTCACCGGGGATGAAGTGTTCACAGTGTCCTACTGACACGTCTTACGTATAATAGTGGCCACTGACTCTTAGGACACGCCTTACAGGTGATAGTGGTCACTGACTCATAGGACACGCCTTACAGGTGATAGTGGTCACTGACTCTTAGGACACGCCTTACAGGTGATAGTGGTCACTGACTCATAGGACACGCCTTACAGGTGATAGTGGTCACTGACTCTTAGGACACGTCTTAAAGGTGATAGTGGTCACTGACTCATAGGACACGTCTTACAGGTGATAGTGGTCACTGACTCATAGGACACGTCTTACGTATAATAGTGGCCACTGACTCTTAGGACACGTCGCCTTACAGGTGATAATTGCTACTGACTCTTAGGACACGCCTTACAGGTGATAGTGGTCACTGACTCTTAGGAAACGCCTTACAGGTGATAGTGGTCACTGACTCTTAGGACACGTCTTACAGGTGATAGTGGTCACTGACTCATAGGGCACGTCCTACGTATAATAGTGGCCACTGACTCTTAGGACACGTCGCCTTACAGGTGATAATTGCTACTGACTCTTAGGACACGCCTTACAGGTGATAGTGGCCACTGATTCACAGGACACGCCGTCTTACAGGTGATAGTGGCCACTGACTCATAGGACACGCCTTGCAGGTGATAGTGGTCACTGACTGTTAGGACACGCCTTACAGGTGATAGTGGTCACTGACTCTTAGGAAACGCCTTACAGGTGATAGTGGTCACTGACTCTTAGGACACGTCTTACAGGTGATAGTGGTCACTGACTCATAGGACACGTCTTACGTATAATAGTGGCCACTGACTCTTAGGACACGTCGCCTTACAGGTGATAATTGCTACTGACTCTTAGGACACGCCTTACAGGTGATAGTGGTCACTGACTCTTAGGAAACGCCTTACAGGTGATAGTGGTCACTGACTCTTAGGACACGTCTTACAGGTGATAGTGGTCACTGACTCATAGGACACGTCTTACGTATAATAGTGGCCACTGACTCTTAGGACACGTCGCCTTACAGGTGATAATTGCTACTCACTCTTAGGACACGCCTTACAGGTGATAGTGGCCACTGATTCACAGGACACGCCGTCTTACAGGTGATAGTGGCCACTGACTCATAGGACACGCCTTACAGGTGATTGTGGTCACTGACTCTTAGGACACGCCTTACAGGTGATAGTGGTCACTGACTCTTAGGAAACGCCTTACAGGTGATAGTGGTCACTGACTCTTAGGACACGTCTTACAGGTGATAGTGGTCACTGACTCATAGGACACGTCTTACGTATAATAGTGGCCACTGACTCTGAGGACACGTCGCCTTACAGGTGATAGTGGTCACTGACTCTTAGGACACGCCTTACAGGTGATAGTGGCCACTGATTCACAGGACACGCCGTCTTACAGGTGATAGTGGCCACTGATTCATAGGACACGTCGCCTTACAGGTGATAATTGCTACTGACTCTTAGGACACCCTCAAGTGATAGTGGCCACTGACTCGCAGGACACGCCTTAAAGGTGACAGTTGCCAATGATTCATAGGACACGCCACCTTACAGATGATAGTGGCCACTGACTCATAGGACACCCTCAAGTGATAGTGGCCACTGACTCGCAGGAGACGCCTAAAAGGTGACAGTTGCCAATGATTCATAGGACACGCCGCCTTACAGGTGATAGTAGCCACTGACTCATAGGACACCCCTCAAGTGATAGTTTCCACTGACTCATAGGACACGCCACCTTACAGATGATAGTGGCCACTGACTCATAGGACACGCCTTACAGGTAATAGTGGACACTGATTCATAGGACACGCCGCCTTACAGGTGATAGTAGCCACTGACTCATAGGACACCCCTCAAGTGATAGTTGCCACTGACTCATATGACACGCCACCTTACAGATGATAGTGGCCATTGACTCATAGGACACCCTCAAGTGATTGTGGCCAATGACTCACAGGACACGACACCTTACAGATGATAGTGGCCACTGACTCATAGGACACGCCACCTTACATATGATAGTGAACACTGACTCACAGGACACCCTCAAGTGAAAGTGGCCACTGACTCACAGGACACCCTCAAGTGATAGTGGCCACTGACTCACAGGACACGCCTTTAAGGTGACAGTTGCCACTGACTCATATGGCACGCCTTACAGGTGACAGTTGCCACTGACTCATAGGACACCCTCAAGTGATAGCTGCCACTGACTCATAGGACAACCTCAAGTGATAGTTGCCACTGACTCATAGGTCAATCTCAAGTGATAGTTGCCACTGACTCATAGGGCACGCCTTACAGGTGATAGTGGCCATTGACTCACGGGACACCCTCAAGTAATAGTGGCCACTGACTCATAGGACACCCTCAAGTGATAGTGGCCACTGACTCACAGGACACGCCACCTTACAGATGAAAGTGGCCACTGACTCATAGGAAACCCCTCAAGTGATAGTTGCCACTGACTCATAGGACACGCCACCTTACATATGATAGTGGCCACTGACTCATAGAACACGCCTTACAGGTAATAGTGGCCACTGACTCACGGGACACCCTCAAGTGATAGTGGCCACTAACTCACAGGACACGCCTTAAAGGTGACAGTTGCCACTGACTCATAGGGAACGCCTTACAGGTGATAGTGGCCACTGACTCATAGGACACCCTCAAGTGATAGTAGCCACTGACTCATAGAACACGCCTTACAGGTGATAGTGGCCACTGATTCATAGGTCACGCCTTACAGGTGATAATTGCCACTGACTCTTAGGACACGCCTTACAGGTGATAGTGGCCACTGACTCTTAGGACACGCCTTACAGGTAATAGTGGCCACTGACTCACGGGACACCCTCAAGTGATAGTGGCCACTGACTCACAGGACACGCCTTAAAGGTGACAGTTGCCACTGACTCGTAGGGAACGCCTTACAGGTGATAGTGGCCACTGACTCATAGGGCACGCCGCCTTACAGATGATAGTTGCCACTGACTCATATGACACGTCTTTCAGGTGATATTGGCCACTGACCCATAGAACACGCCTTACAGGTGATAGTGGCCACTGATTCATAAAACACGCCTTACAGATGATAGTTGCACTTGACTCATAGGACACGCCTTACAGGTGATAGTTGCCACTGACTCCTAGGACACGCCGTCTTACAGATGATAGTTGCCACTGACTCATAGGACACGCCTTACAGGTAATAGTGGCCACTGACTCCTAAAACACGCCTTACAGATGATAGTTGCACTTTACTCATAGGACACGCCTTACAGGTGATAGTGGCCACTGACTCCTAGGACACGCCGTCCTACAGATGATAGTTGCCACTGACTCATAGGACACGCCTTACAGGTGATATAGGCCACTGATTCATAAAACACGCCTTACAGGTGATAGTGGCCACTGACTCATAGAAAACGCCTTATAGGTAATAGTTGCCACTGACCCATAGGACACGCCCTACAGATGATAGTAGTCACTGACTCATAGGACACCCTCAAGTGATAGTGGCCACTTACTCATAGGACACGCCACCTTACAGATGATAGTAGCCACTGACTCATAGAACACGCCTTACAGGTGATAGTGGCCACTGATTCATAGGTCACGCCTTACAGGTGATAATTGCCACTGACTCTTAGGACACGCCTTACAGGTGATAGTGGCCACTGACTCTTAGGACACGCCTTACAGGTAATAGTGGCCACTGACTCACGGGACACCCTCAAGTGATAGTGGCCACTGACTCACAGGACACGCCTTAAAGGTGACAGTTGCCACTGACTCGTAGGGAACGCCTTACAGGTGATAGTGGCCACTGACTCATAGGGCACGCCGCCTTACAGATGATAGTTGCCACTGACTCATATGACACGTCTTTCAGGTGATATTGGCCACTGACCCATAGAACACGCCTTACAGGTGATAGTGGCCACTGATTCATAAAACACGCCTTACAGATGATAGTTGCACTTGACTCATAGGACACGCCTTACAGGTGATAGTGGCCACTGACTCCTAGGACACGCCGTCTTACAGATGATAGTTGCCACTGACTCATAGGACACGCCTTACAGGTGATATAGGCCACTGATTCATAAAACACGCCTTACAGGTGATAGTGGCCACTGACTCATAGAAAACGCCTTATAGGTAATAGTTGCCACTGACCCATAGGACACGCCCTACAGATGATAGTAGTCACTGACTCATAGGACACCCTCAAGTGATAGTGGCCACTTACTCATAGGACACGCCACCTTACAGATGATAGTGGCCACTGACTCATAGGACACGCCTTACAGGTAATAGTGGACACTGATTCATAGGACACGCCTTACAGGTAATAGTGGCCACTGATTCATAGGACACGCCGCCTTACAGGTGATAGTAGCCACTGACTCATAGGACACCCCTCAAGTGATAGTTGCCACTGACTCATATGACACGCCACCTTACAGATGATAGTGGCCATTGACTCATAGGACACCCTCAAGTGATTGTGGCCAATGACTCACAGGACACGACACCTTACAGATGATAGTGGCCACTGACTCATAGGACACGCCACCTTACATATGATAGTGAACACTGACTCACAGGACACCCTCAAGTGAAAGTGGCCACTGACTCACAGGACACCCTCAAGTGATAGTGGCCACTGACTCACAGGACACGCCTTTAAGGTGACAGTTGCCACTGACTCATATGGCACGCCTTACAGGTGACAGTTGCCACTGACTCATAGGACACCCTCAAGTGATAGCTGCCACTGACTCATAGGACAACCTCAAGTGATAGTTGCCACTGACTCATAGGTCAATCTCAAGTGATAGTTGCCACTGACTCATAGGGCACGCCTTACAGGTGATAGTGGCCATTGACTCACGGGACACCCTCAAGTAATAGTGGCCACTGACTCATAGGACACCCTCAAGTGATAGTGGCCACTGACTCACAGGACACGCCACCTTACAGATGAAAGTGGCCACTGACTCATAGGAAACCCCTCAAGTGATAGTTGCCACTGACTCATAGGACACGCCACCTTACATATGATAGTGGCCACTGACTCATAGAACACGCCTTACAGGTAATAGTGGCCACTGACTCACGGGACACCCTCAAGTGATAGTGGCCACTAACTCACAGGACACGCCTTAAAGGTGGCAGTTGCCACTGACTCATAGGGAACGCCTTACAGGTGATAGTGGCCACTGACTCATAGGACACCCTCAAGTGATAGTAGCCACTGACTCATAGAACACGCCTTACAGGTGATAGTGGCCACTGATTCATAGGTCACGCCTTACAGGTGATAATTGCCACTGACTCTTAGGACACGCCTTACAGGTGATAGTGGCCACTGACTCTTAGGACACGCCTTACAGGTAATAGTGGCCACTGACTCACGGGACACCCTCAAGTGATAGTGGCCACTGACTCACAGGACACGCCTTAAAGGTGACAGTTGCCACTGACTCGTAGGGAACGCCTTACAGGTGATAGTGGCCACTGACTCATAGGGCACGCCGCCTTACAGATGATAGTTGCCACTGACTCATATGACACGTCTTTCAGGTGATATTGGCCACTGACCCATAGAACACGCCTTACAGGTGATAGTGGCCACTGATTCATAAAACACGCCTTACAGATGATAGTTGCACTTGACTCATAGGACACGCCTTACAGGTGATAGTGGCCACTGACTCCTAGGACACGCCGTCTTACAGATGATAGTTGCCACTGACTCATAGGACACGCCTTACAGGTAATAGTGGCCACTGACTCCTAAAACACGCCTTACAGATGATAGTTGCACTTTACTCATAGGACACGCCTTACAGGTGATAGTGGCCACTGACTCCTAGGACACGCCGTCCTACAGATGATAGTTGCCACTGACTCATAGGACACGCCTTACAGGTGATATAGGCCACTGATTCATAAAACACGCCTTACAGGTGATAGTGGCCACTGACTCATAGAAAACGCCTTATAGGTAATAGTTGCCACTGACCCATAGGACACGCCCTACAGATGATAGTAGTCACTGACTCATAGGACACCCTCAAGTGATAGTGGCCACTTACTCATAGGACACGCCACCTTACAGATGATAGTGGCCACTGACTCATAGGACACCCTCAAGTGATAGTGGCCACTGACTCGCAGGACACGCCTTAAAGGTGACAGTTGCCACTGATTCATAGGACACGCCGCCTTACAGGTGATAGTAGCCACTGACTCATAGGACACGCCTTACAGGTAATAGTGACCACTGATTCATAGGACACGCCTTATAGGTAATAGTGGCCACTGATTCATAGGACACGCCGCCTTACAGGTGATAGTAGCCACTGACTCATAGGACACCCCTCAAGTGATAGTTGCCACTGACTCATATGACACGCCACCTTACAGATGATAGTGGCCATTGAATCATAGGACACCCTCAAGTGATAGTGGCCACTGACTCACAGGACACGACACCTGACAGATGACAGTGGCCACTGACTCACAGGACACGACACCTTACAGATGATAGTGGCCACTGACTCATAGGACACCCTCAAGTAATAGTGGCCACTGACTCATAGGACACCCTCAAGTGATAGTGGCCACTGACTCACGGGACACCCTCAAGTAATAGTGGCCACTGACTCACAGGACACCCTCAAGTGATAGTTGCCACTGACTCATATGACACGCCACCTTACAGGTGATAGTGGCCACTGACTCATATGACACCCTCAAGTGATAGTGGCCACTGACTCATAGGTCACCCTCAAGTGATAGTGGCCACTGACTCACAGGACACGCCACCTTACAGATGATAGTGGCCACTGACTCATAGGACACGCCAACTAACAGATGATACTGGCCACTGACTCATAGGAAACCCCTCAAGTGATAGTGGCCATTCACTCACGGGACACCCTCAAGTGATAGTGGCCACTGACTCACAGGACACGCCTTAAAGGTGACAGTTGCCACTGACTCATAGGACACGCCTTACAGGTGACAGTTGCCACTGACTCATAGGACACCCTCAAGTGATAGCTGCCACTGACTCATAGGACACCCTCATGTGATAGTTGCCACTGACTCATAGGTAACCCTCAAGTTATAGTGGCCACTGACTCATAGGTCACCCTCAAGTGATAGTTGCCACTGACTCATAGGGCACGCCTTACAGATGATAGTGACCACTGACTCATAGGACACCCTCAAGTAATAGTGGCCACTGACTCATAGGACACCCTCAAGTAATAGTGGCCACTGACTCACAGGACACCCTCAAGTGATAGTTGCCACTGACTCATATGACACGCCACCTCACAGGTGATAGTGGCCACTGACTCGTAGGACACGCCACCTTACAGATGATAGTGGCCACTGACACATTGGACACCCTCAAGTGATAGTGGCCACTGACTAACAGGACACGCCTTAAAGGTGACAGTTGCCACTGACTCATATGGCACGCCTTACAGGTGACAGTTGCCACTGACTCATAGGACACCCTGAAGTGATAGCTGCCACTGACTCATAGGTCACCCTCAAGTGATAGTTGCCACTGACTCATAGGACACGCCACCTTACAGATGATAGTGGCCACTGACTCATAGGACACCCTCAAGTGATAGTGGCCACTGACTCACAGGACACCCTCAAGTGATAGCGGCCACTGACTCACGGGACACCCTCAGGTAATAGTTGCCACTGACTCATATGACACTCCACCTTACAGGTGATAGTGGCCACTGACTCACAGGAAACCCCTCAAGTGATAGTTGCCACTGACTCACGGGACACCCTCAAGTGATAGTGGCCACTGACTCACAGGACACGCCTTACAGGTGACAGTTGCCACTGACTTTTAGGACACCCTCAAGTGATAGTAGCCACTGACTCATGGGACACGCTTTACAGGTGATAGTGGCCACTGACTCATAGGACACCCTCAAGAGATAGTAGCCACTGACTCATAGGACACGCCTTACAGGTGATAGTGGCCACTGACTCATTGGACACCCTCAAGTGATAGTAGCCACTGACTCATAGGACACGCCTTACAGGTGACAGTTGCCACTGACTTTTAGGGCACGCCTTACAGGTGATAGTGGCCACTGACTCATAGGACACCCTCAAGTGATAGTGGCCACTGACTCATATGACACGCCACCTTACAGATGATAGTTGCCACTGACTCACAGGACACCCTCAAGTGATAGTGGCCACTGACTCACAGGACACGACACCTTACAGATGATAGTGGCCACTGACTCATAGGACACGCCACCTTACAGATGATAGTGGCCACTGACACATAGGACACCCTCAAGTGATAGTGGCCACTGACTCACAGGACACGCCTTAAAGGTGACAGTTGCCACTGACTCATATGGCATGCCTTACAGGTGACAGTTGCCACTGACTCATAGGACACCCTCAAGTGATAGCTGCCACTGACTCATAGGTCACCCTCAAGTGATAGCTGCCACTGACTCATAGGTCACCCTCAAGTGATAGTGGCCACTGACTCATAGGGCACGCCTTACAGGTGATAGTGGCCACTGACTCACGGGACACCCTCAAGTAATAGTGGCCACTGACTCATAGGACACACCACCTTACAGATGATAGTGGCCACTGACTCATAGGACACCCCTCAAGTAATAGTGGCCACTGACTCACAGGACACGCCACCTTACAGATGATAGTGGCCACTGACTCATAGGACACGCCACCTTACAGATGATAGTGGCCACTGACTCATAGGACACCCTCAAGTGATAGTGGCCACTGACTCACTGGACACCCTCAAGTGATAGTTGCCACTGACTCATATGACACGCCACCTTACAGGTGATAGTGGCCACTGACTCATAGGACACCCTCAAGTGATAGTGGCCACTGACTCATAGGACACCCTCAAGTGATAGTGGCCACTGACTCACAGGACACGCCACCTTACAGATGATAGTGGCCACTGACTCATAGGGCACGCCTTACAGGTGATAGTGGCCACTGACTCATAGGACACCCCTCAAGTGATAGTTGCCACTGACTCATAGGACACGCCTTACAGGTGATAGTGGCCACTGACTCATAGGACACGCCACCTTACAGATGATAGTGGCCACTGACTCACGGGACACCCTCAAGTAATAGTGGCCACTGACTCATATGACACGCAACCTTACAGATGATAGTGGCCACTGACTCACAGGACACCCTCAAGTGATAGTGGCCACTGACTCACAGGACACGCCACCTTACAGATGATAGTGGCCACTGACTCATAGGACACGCCACCTTACAGATGATAGTGGCCACTGACTCATAGGACACCCTCAAGTGATAGTGGCCACTGACTCACGGGACACCCTCAAGTAATAGTGGCCACTGACTCATAGGACACGCCACCTTACAGATGATAGTGGCCACTGACTCATAGGACACGCCACCAAACAGATGATAGTGGCCACTGACTCATAGGACACCCTCAAGTGATAGTGGCCACTGACTCACAGGACACGCCTTAAAGGTGACAGTTGCCACTGACTCATAGGGCACGCCTTACAGGTGATAGTGGCCACTGACTCATAGGACACCCCTCAAGTGATAGCTGCCACTGACTCATAGGTCACCCTCAAGTGATAGCTGCCACTGACTCATAGGACACGCCTTACAGGTGATAGTGGCCTCTGACTCATAGGGACACCCTCAAGTAATAGTGGCCACTGACTCATAGACACGCCACCTTACAGATGATAGTGGCCACTGACTCATAGGACACGCCACCAAACAGATGATAGTGGCCACTGACTCACGGGACACCCTCAAGTAATAGTGGCCACTGACTCATAGGACACGCCACCTTACAGATGATAGTGGCCACTGACTCATAGGACACGCCACCTAACAGATGATAGTGGCCACTGACTCATAGGACACCCTCAAGTGATAGTGGCCACTGACTCACAGGACACGCCTTAAAGGTGACAGTTGCCACTGACTCATAGGGCACGCCTTACAGGTGATAGTGGCCACTGACTCATAGGACACCCTCAAGTGATAGCTGCCACTGACTCATAGGTCACCCTCAAGTGATAGCTGCAACTGACTCATAGGACACGCCTTACAGGTGATAGTGGCCTCTGACTCACGGGACACCCTCAAGTAATAGTGGCCATTTACTCGTAGGACACACCTTAAAGGTGATAGTGGCCAATGACTCATAGAACACGCCTTACAGGTGATAGTGGCCACTGACTCATAGGACACGTCTTACAGGTGATAGTGGTCACTGACCCATAGGACACATTCGTAGTCTGGATTTACATGACCACATTGTCAGATAAAGTTTTATTTAAAATAAATATAGCATCACAAATATGACTTGTAGACCTTTCAGTTGCTGCCAAGACACTTTACTCCTTCGACCCATGTTAAATGTTTTCTGCTGGTAACGTAGATCACGCCCTTGTTTTTCAAAGAAAAAATACAATAGTAATATTTTATTTATTATGCCTCATAGTGAGGTTGACCAATCAGAGAGCAGAACTACTGACCCCACTAAACCGTCAGTAAAAATCCAAGATGATTGTGACTGAGCTAATTAGAGACCGTGTACCGTCAGTGACAGCCATCTTGGATTTTCCAACACCCACTTCACATATTTCACATAAAAATTCTGCTACAGTAATTCGTTATTCGACACTGTTTTGTGTTTTTATAGCATTAATTCTGATGTGCAAAGACATTCACCTTTTTTTAGATCACGTTCGTGACTTTATTGATGAAGATTATAGAAAACGTGAACTAGTCCTGTCAATAATATCGGTTGTCATGTTTGAAGAGTAGTCTCCCTTTGACCCTTAATGTCAACGGTTGTAAGTTTTCATTTTGACATGACGTGCGATATGGATACCAGATAGTCTGAACTTTTCGGCATAATAAATTCCATATGGTGCCTTAAGTTGCCGCATTCGGTGTCATATTAGGTTTGCAATATTTTCTGCTAACCTGATATGACATCGTATATGGCAACTAAAGACACCATAACTAATAATATCGCGACGATGTGAGTTAACGGTGTGTAGGGAGATGTGTGGATATGTAAGAGCTTAGGGGACGTATACATCACCACCGTGATCAATTGCGTTTTGTGTGTACTGTAAATTACCAATTATACCTTCTTTATTTAACATGTAATCAGTCTGAAATTTTTCGAAAAGTGAACTAGAGAATTTGATAGACACTGAAGAGTTCGAGAAAACAGACACGAGCTGTGATGAGGTACCTATAGAAGGGGATATCACCAATTAAAATATATAGAGATATAAACAGTACGTTTGGGCATGATTGGAACGAGGCAATGGTAGCACAGAAGATTACCTTTGGTTTGGTCGTCCAAATTAACGATGGCGTGTCTGAAATCTGTCCGCCGTTAAGTTATGGCTGACATTTTACAATTCAGCACATCGCGGCCATTATTGGGTTCTGTACAGTCCATCTTCACTGACACACTCCACATGATCAATTGTCCGCATGATGAGTACCCAAAATGCTGATACCGGGTCGGACCTGATCCTACATTTCCAGAGACCTTCCGACCAGTTCACATTCGGATAGATGTCTGACGGTTTGTCACCCAGGAAGAGACCTGGGTCCATTACTTCGAGAGCAAACCGTGGACACATCTGGCCTCACCACAAGCCAAGAAGTGCCAGTGGATGGCGTCAGTTGGCAAGTTGTGGCTTCGGTTTTCTGGGTCTGTAAGGAGGTAATCACGATTGCCTAGTCATCTGCAACGAGGCCAGACTATCAATGGGTACTACTATGACTTAGGGCAACGTCAGATGAGAGAAGCTTCGCCGATGTCCTTCTGCTTTATGGTTGGTTGGTTGGTTGGTTGGTTGGTTGTTTAACGCCGCACTCAGCAATATTCCAGCTATATGACGGCAAACTGACAAGGCGCATGTGTACACGTCAAGAGTGGCAGTGTCTGCAGCTGCATATCGTGGCTTGAATTACTCCCCCTGCCCCGTACTCCCCTGACCTTGCACCCCTGACTTTTATCTCCTCCCTAAACACAAATAGCAACTGCAGGGAAGAGATTGCACCAGTAACGGAAATTTTATCGCCCCGTCTTGGCAGGGGGAGCTTAGATGGAGAGAGGTTTTGCGCGGGGATAATAAAATTTCAACATCTCTGAACCAAGTGTTCAAGTATGTTGAATAATTTGTATTCTGTACGAGGTTCTATGTAGGCCACAAACTTTTCTATTTCTCGTTGCATATATATGGATTCTAAAAGACGCAATTCATAGTCAATGAATGGACTCCTTTACAATAACATGTGTGGTAACAACTTTATTGAACAACGAAGTCCTGTGTTAACAACAAGAAACAAACGTTAGAAACGATGACGTAATGACGTTTATTCCGTGATGTTTCCACCGTCGCTGCCTCACAACATCTTCGACAGGAGTTTGAGCTTCAGCTGAAGTAGAGACTCTGCCAAGGTGCTGTCAGACTCCGAATCATGGGCTTGGTCATCCTGAAATGTTAATGAACAAAATATGAGCATCATGTTGAAACAGTTGGTCCAATAAGAGCACATTAGTGTTACATAAGTGGAAAACTAAAACACGTCGCAGGCCTTGCACATACAAGCAAGAGCCGCGATTTTTAAGACGAGTGCGGCACACATTAGTCAAATCTGTGTGGGACGTGTCGCATCTAGAGACCAAAGTGAACATGTACACTATAATGTACATTAATCATAATTATAATAACATTGAAGTATACATATGGCAAGCCGTTTTCACATTTATTACGGAAATACTGATATCTTCAATTGTTTTAAAGATATCTTGAGCTGAATTGAAGATATTGTGAATTGAAGATATCTTAAATGCAGATAATTGTAGATATCTGCAATAAAATTTAAGATATCACGAAATAATTTAAGGATATGATGAAGCTTATTACTGATATCTTTTAAAGAATTGCTGATATCTCAAATTCGATTAGTGATATCAAAATATGATTTTAAGCTGTCAAAAAGTTATGTTTTGTTATGATATCAGAAATTCAATTCCTGATATCTTGAAACTACATACAGATATCAATTGATTACTGATATCTTCAATTGTTGCCATTATTGAAGACATCCGCTTATTTATCTTCAAATACTTCCGTCTGTTAAGTAGGGGGGGTAATGTTTCTAACCATGGCGGGAAATATTCTTCTCACTACAGAGGCCATGTTTCAAATTGATCACTGCTGTCATAGGCCATCCCCTCAATTCCTTCACGAATTGCTTGGCGTGCTTTTGAGACTAGTTCCTGCACAAGTTGGGCATGGTTTGCCGCCATTTTGGAACCGGAAGAATTTACGGACATTTAGCCAGACCGGAAGTATTTGAAGATATTTGTAAATCATTTCCAACACCTTTGGGGACCGGAATAATTCTTTTGCCGTTCCTTCATGTAACTTAAATTATATTACAGATATCAACAATTGATATAAAGATAACTTCAAAATTATTAATGATATCTTTCATTTGATTTTCGATATCAGTAACGGTCAGAATTAATGAAATCTTGAATTGATTTAAAGATATATCAAACTGACTTAAATATATCTAAAACGAATAATGATATATGTAATGCATTTGGGGATGTGTATAAGTTATTTCAAGATATCTTGAATTGAAGTTAAGATATCTTGAATTTACTTCTATTATGATTACGTACAGTAGGATTGTAATGGTTTAATGATATCTTAAGTACATTTAGAGATATCACGAAATATTTGGTTGCTATCACTGTAACATTTTAAGATATCAGCAACTGTATTTTGGAGATCAGAAATGATATCAAAATATCTTTAATTATTTTTTGATATCTTAAAAAAAATTATTGATATATTTAAATTGAATACCAATATCTGTAAAACAATTGAAGGTATCAGTAATTCCGTAATAAATGTGAAAACGGCTTGCCATATAAGCACATAAAATCTGCTTGGTGGTAAATAAGAAATAAAAGTCATGCGTAAAAGGTTTGCGTGAAAAGGTACGAGGAAGCAATCGACCCTGTATCTATGACGTGACCAAAGTGAAGAGTGCGATGTTGAGTTCAGGCATGCGAGAAAACCAACTAAATGGACATTACATGTCCTTAGAGTTGAGCCCTCGTCATCCTCCGAGCCCCTGGGAGTTTACACCTAGGAGTCCAGGGATCATCTGTGAGCAACGTTTCAGACGCGTCGGTGAGCACAGTGCCATTGACAGCTTTCGGGCGAAGGAGATGGTGATCGAATACAATAAGCACTCTGTCGATGGTTCAATTAGGCTAAACATCCGGTTTCAAACATGCTTGTATTCGGTACTTAAGGCCGCACTCAGCAATATTTCAGCTATAATTGATTCTGAACCAGACAATCCAGTGATCGATATTGTAAGCAACGACCACGCCTTCGGGGTACGATGACACGCAATCAAGTCAGCGAGTCTGACCACCCGATCCACTTGTCACCTCTAACGACTAGCATAGGTTGCCCGCGTAGCCTCTGATAGTCCAAGCATGAAATGCATACGACCGTTTTCGACATGTGATGATTATTTGTTACCAAAAGACACGAGGGAAAGATTCTTTTTATCACCCAATATAAATATTATAGCAACTACATGCCAGACCACTCGTATAAGGTAATAGCTTGAACAGCTCATTAAAGAACGACACTTTACGTTTCTGAACGGTTGAGATTTTGTTATATCGTACTAGATGTGATGTGAGCCCTGCACTGCCAATCAGTGTCATGGAGAGTGGCGTAGGTCAACAAACTCAGTCTGGATATGGTGGGTCAAGCTATATCTCCACGAGTGGTCACTCCTAGGCAACTACAGTTGAAACATCCACCCTACACTACGGAGAAAATGATAAGTAGGACATGCCAACTCTAAGCTAACACCGACCTGAGAAATTCTTCTATTGACAAAAACATTATATGTAAACCCTGTCTCAAATCCATATTGTGCGATCCATTTCCGCCTTGATTTATTCATTTAAATAGCCCCTGAATATAATCTATTTGGAGCGTCGTCAAAATAGAGCCTTTTATGGAATAATGTTTTTAGATACTATCAGCTTTACCGCAGACTATCCACTGGTACACACGGTCGATGCAGGAGATCACTCTGGACGAGGGTGTTAGTTCTGAAACTGTGCTTATTTGTCCATGAATTCAGTGACACCCCACCCCCTACCCCAATGCAGACATTATCATAAAACATAGTTCAGATGAACACACGTCTTATCGCGTCTCGAGTACATAGTCACTTCCCTTGCAGTAGTCGCCCGGATTGTCGGGACTCTGGACTAAATAGGTCCATAAATAAATCAATAACGATTGCCTACGTGACAAAGGTCGGTGTTGAGCTGTGTACTAGCGTGTCCTAATTTCTTTGATATACTTATGTTTAAGACTGTACCTGGAAAGATTCGTGCCAAGAGATGTACATCCCTAACAGGAATCAGGGACGGACCATGTGATATTCGGGCTGTTTGTTAGAGACAGGATATTTTGTCGGTCACGACTTTCAAACAAATTTTGTTTTCGACGAAAGAAGGAGTCGAACACTTGAATTTTATTTCACAACACATATTTGTCCATATGTATTTTTATTCTTCAGTCTTATTTTTCCAGTTTCATGGGGGTTTTTTTTCAATAAAATGGCCAGTCCCTAATTTTCCGATGAGTGTGTTTCAGGCTACCTGCAAGCACGTGCGTCTCTCACATGAGCATATCTGCTGTGCGTTAGGACGTGCACGTGCATAAAGAAAACATACTCAAGCAACTAAACCGACATCTTTACTCATTGTTCCTTTTAAATACAGCCTAAAAGACAGACCCCGCATAATTACAACCAACTGTCAATCTTCTCCCATAATGACAACCAACTGTCAATCTCCTCTCACAATGACATCCGATTGTCAAACTCTCCCACAATGACAACCAACTGACAATCTCCTCCCACAGTGACAACCGATTGTCAATCTCCTCCCACAATGACAACCGATTGTCAATCTCCTCCCACAATGACAACCGATTGTCAATCTCCTTCCACAGTGACAACCGATTGTCAGTCACCTCTCACAATGACAACCGATTGTCAATCACCTCCCACAATGACAACCGATTGTCAATCTCCTCCCACAGTGACAACCGATTGTCAATCTCCTCCCACAGTGACAACCGTACAACAACCACAACCCATCAAGGGCGAAATACAAACATTCACCGCTAAGTAATTAGTTGGTTCCATCTTCTTAATGATTCTGAAAAAAGCATAATTCCAATGACAATCCATCAATGATCCCACACCCACAACATATGGGGTCGTGAAAGGAGGATACAGCATCTAAAGTTCGCGAGGTCAGGAGACAGCGTCCCCAAATCTTATTCGTTTGTTTGTTGTTTAACGTCGGACTCAGCAATATTCCAGCTATATGACGGCGGTCTGTAAATACTCGTGTCTGGACCAGGCAATCCAATGATTGACATTATGAGCATCGATCTACACAATTGGGATACGATGACATGCATTAACCAAGTCAGCGAGTCTGATGAACCCGATCCGGTTAGTCGCCTCCAACGAGAAGCATGAGTTCCTGAATACCACATCTAATCCAGACCTTCACCGGGTCCGTCTCTCGACACATCACAATATGATGGGGGCGGTCGGGTAGCCTAGTGGTTACAGCGTTCCACCCTACATGGGTACAATGTGTGAAGCCAATTTCTGGTGTTTCCCGCCGTGGTGATATTGCTGGAATATTGCTAAAAGCGGCGTAAAACCATGCTCACTCACAAGATAATGCCTCCTGTACCCCCCCCCCCCCCCCCCCCCCCCCCCAAAAAAAAAGGGTCCTGAAAGAAATCGCGCGATCATGAGAGAGTGTCATCCCCATGCCCATAGCATGGGCTAATGAGAAAGCACCTCTATATCTTCTACCTAAAATGGAGAGGTCATGAGAGAGGGTCTCCCTACCCCAAATCGTGCTGACGTGAGAAAGTGCCACCTACACCCATATGTAAATCTGTCCAAAAAATAAATCTTAAATATGAAAAAAACAGTATGCACATTCCATAGGTTTTGCTACAGAGATTAGTGTTCTAGGTACAGGGTAGGAATGTTATCGACTCATGCTGTGTTGCTGTGCTGGACACTTACGCTCATCCTCTCGTCCATTCTCTGGTGACGTTAACATGACGTTAATACATGACGATAATACACAACGTTAATACTATGTACACACATAAACCCAAATGAAAGAATAATGGCGTGATTTCTTATCTGTCGTCTTCTTTCCCGACAGACACATGCAAACACTAAACAACAGATATCCCTGTATTTGTAATAACGTTTCCTATGACAGATAACGTCATGTTGTTAAAGTGTATCATTAAGTATTGCTGTAATGGAAGTCATGTTTTAGAATAATCAACAGCTATCCATTTTGAACCCAACATCACTTCTGAAATGATAGGGTCTCGGTGGTCCAGTCGTTTCAGGCGCATCTATTCTCTGTGCGGAGTTGCGTCCCTTGGGCACGCTAGAAAACTAAGATTGCGGATTCGAATCCCGGTTCGCCCCAATTATGTTTCTAGGTTTCTCAGCAACACACCTGCCCTCGTGGGGTTCACCAATGTGGTCAACGTCTGAGACAAACATCACTGTGGATTTCTCTCCCAGATTAAGCTGATATGCCGTGATATAACTGGAATACTGTTCAAAGCGGTATCAAATCATACTCACTCGCTCGCTCTAAAAGTATGCACATCACATTAACATTATAATGACACGAAATGCGAGGTAAGACTTTATATGCAGCCAGGCGGAGCTCTTTTGAGTTTATCAGTATTTTACCCAGTTTATCACAAAGTCGAATAGGGGCGATGGGTTAGCCTAGTGGTTAACGTGTTCGCTCGTCACGCCGAAGACCCGGGTTCGATTCCCCACATGGGTATAATGAGAGAAGCCCATGTCTGGTGTCCCCCGCCGTGATATTGCTGTAATAGTTATTAAAGCGGCGTAAAACCACACTCACTTACTCACAAAGTCGGATAAGACGACATATGAGCCCCCTGCATCCCTCCACCCTATGTCGCTGTCTATGATACAGAACTAACAGTTTAACGATGATTCAGCGACTACTGAGTCGAGATAAGTGTAATACAAAACACGTCTCTCACTTCACTCAAACCTTCTAATGTATTTTAACGTACCTTTTTCTCATTTTTCACCTGATTATAATCAGGGTTGTATTTCCGATGTCCATTGCGCATGTGCGCTGGCTGGGCTTTCGTACCATACATGGTCAGAGAAATGTCAGTCACTGAGCCGGAGTTGTCGTTCCCTGACTGTAACCATAGAAACGCATAGAAATTACATCAAGCATCTATAAAGACAAATAAGACACGACTAGCCCGGCCCTGTGAAGAGCTTGATCGGTACCGGTAATTAGCGTGTCCAAAACGTTGAAGCCGGTTAATAGTTGGTTAAATGGTTCCATTAACAGGGTACAGTATTTGAGATTTTATGAAAGTTTGCCCTTAGATAACTGAACACATCCTTGGCCTCATAATTTAATCGTTCTCTTTCAATTCGTTGGCATTCCTTTACTCAAGTCAGAGCTCCAGATAAGCTGAGTATTTCCATCAAAGCAAATCACCATAGCCCAATTAAATTTGATTGGCTTGGGGATAACTACGCGTGATATAATAAGGAACCCAGCTGTATCACATTGTTATTGCACAATGTAGCCTTTTCAGCTTGCATACCTGAATATCTTCACACACTTATATTAACTGATTGAATGCAGTCATCATCAATCCATAAACTCCACTGCAGTGAAGAATGCACAAAAGGGCTATAGCTCGCTTATTGTAACTGAGATGTGTATCGCTGTTGTGAACTAGGCATAGAACTAGGCATGTTGTTTGTTTGTTGATTAACGCCGCACTCAGCAATATTCTAGCTATATGACGGCGGTCTGTAAAATAATCGAGTCTGGACCAGACAATCCAGTGATTGACATCATGAGCTTCGATCTACGCAATTAGGATACGATGACATGCATCATCCAAGCCAGCGAGCATGACCACCCGATTCCGTGAAATACTAGTATCTAAGTCATGGAGATGGTACCGTATCCTCGAAGATGAGCCTCCACTTGCCCCTGGGCGCCTCCCCCCACGTATGCACGGACATGAGGGGCCAGTGTTTGTAGCCGCTGGAGGAGGTGTCGTAAGTACGCCGGGACAGCAACATCGTCGTCGTACCTGGAAACAACGCACAGTTTTGTTCAAATCGGATAAATGTTCATATCGGATTATCCTCTACTAAATCTCTCGTTTACCATCCTTAAAACCAGCAACACTAGCTTTCTCCGTGTTGCTATCAACACCCATCAACACCTTCCTCCCCTCATTGCCCTTTCTTCCTACCGTTTGTTTTCCAAGTGTTGCCTGCAACACGTGTCATCCCTTTATTGCCATCGTGATACCCCCTTCCTCCTTGCAACGCCCGTTTCCCCTTTCACTAGTCGTTAACAATAACTATACAATCCCCGTTTTTCAATTACTCCAATCAACGCCCGTTATTTACTTGCTCCAATCAAAGCCTGTTATTCAATTACTCCAATCAACGCCCGTTATTTACTTGCTCCAATCAACGCCAGTTTTGCAATTGCTCCAATCAAAGCATGTTATTCAATTACTCCAATCAACGTCCGTTATTCAGTTACTCCAAATCAACGCCTGTTCTTCAGTTACTCCAATCAACGCCTGTGATTCAATTTCTCCAATCAACGCCTGTTATTCACTTGCTCCAATCAACGCCTGTTATGCAATTGCTCGAATCAAAACCTGTTATTCAATAACTCCAATCAAAGCCTGTTATCCAATTACTCCAATCAACGCCAATTATTCAATTGCTCCAATCAACGCCTGTTCTTCAATTACTCCAATCAACGCCAGTTATTCACTTGCTCCAATCAAAGCCAGTTATTCAATTACTCCAATCAACGCCCGTTGTTCACTTGCTCCAATCAAAGCCAGATATTCAATTACTCCAATCAACGCCCGTTATTCACTTGGTCAATCAACCCCAGTTATTCAGTTACTCCAAATCAACGCCTGTTATTCAGTAACTCCAATCAGTGCCTGTTATGCAATTGCTCCAATCAACGCCAGTTATGCAATTACTCCAATCAACGCCCGTTATTCACTCGGTCAATCAACGCCAGTTATTCACTTGCTCCAATCAAAGCAAGTTATTCACTTACTCCAATCAACGCCCGTTATTCACTTGCTCCAATCAAAGCAAGTTATTCAATTACTCCAATCAACGCCCGTTATTCACTTGCTCCAATCAAAGCAAGTTATTCAATTACTCAAATCAACGCCCGTTATTCACTTGGTCAATCAACCCCAGTTATTCAGGTACTCCAAATCAACGCCTGTTATTCAGTTACTCCCAGCAGTGCCTGTTATGCAATTGCTCCAATCAACGCCTGTTATGCAATTACTCCAATCAACGCCCGTAATTCACTCGGTCAATCAACGCCAGTTATTCACTTGCTCCAATCAAAGCCTGTTATTCAATTACTCCAATCAACGCCCGTTATTCACTTGCTCCAATCAAAGCAAGTTATTCAATTACTCCAATCAACGCCCGTTATTCACTTGCTCCAATCAAAGCAAGTTATTCAATTACTCAAATCAACGCCCGTTATTCACTCGCTCCAAACAACATCCGTTATTCACTTATCCAATCCAACGCCCGTTCCAACTTGCTCCACCAACCCCCGTAATGCTTCCGACACGCACCTTTTGGAGAGACGAGGTAGAGGGAGAGGTCGCCCCTCCGGGTGTAGTCGGCATTTAGGGTGAGAATCACGTGCTCAAGGAAGTTGATTTCATTGTCTTCACCCTCACACCCGGAAGTGAAGATCTCAATCTCCAGCATCTTACCCCCGTCCACCGCATCCAGTGTCCTGCAACAAAGAGGATCGTACAATTATACACCATCCACGTGAACGCTTGACCGGCATACATAACACATTAAACACGTACGCGTGGGCATACAGAACACAACATACCCGTGGACATACAGAGCATGTCATACACATGGACAATAGAACTGACATGTGAAACAATACAGTGTGTCGGGGTGTAAAGGTGTGCGAGAGAAAGACCACGTGCAGCAGGCAACGAAGTCATGAAAAGTAAAATTGAACTACTTTTCATCACCTGCCCCGGTGGCTCAGTGGGATCACTGCGGGTTGCAAAACTAAACACGATATGTGAAGTTGCAGGTTCGGTTCCGGTCATCCATAATGCAAACTGTTATTTCTTTCTTCGATTTTAGAAAATTGGATGTTTGAAACACAAAGTACAAATATCGCTTTCTTCTCAACTCATCAGATCTCTCACGGAAAACGGAAAACCTCATACCCGGAATGAGGTATTACTGGGAATAAGTAAAACGTCCCAAGAGGTTAATACGAGATAGGAAGATACCTACAATAATTAGGCAAAAGTGGCAGTAAGTTTATAAGCTGTATGGCATGCCAGATATTCCTTCCCACTTTAATGTGGCAACCATTCGTCACCACTCGCCCCTTTCCGTAACCTGCAAGAAGACTCGTCCCCCTATCGATGAATGCTATGTGGGAAAATACGACAAACCAATCAGAATGCGCGTATGATTTCAAGTTCTTCGTCAAAGAATCCCTCAGAAACAATTTTTGATTTTACATATGTCTTGCATCTAAAAATATACCCAAGACACAGTTTCATGTGTTCAATCATACTGTATAATTCCGCATGTCCCGATGTGCTTTAAATCGCATCTGAAATATATATTATATACGGGGAAATATATGTGAACAATTACGCAACTAGTTGACAATTGTTTTTGGTATGCCCGTTTGCGCTAAGACGGATTCCGGTCGCAAAAATGGCATGAGTCGCTATTCGGCTTGTCCCGGAATAACACGAGTTGGTCACGAATGTGTGGCACCTAGAGTGGTCATGAGTATCCTGTACCTTGGCAGGTTGGAGGATGTCGAAGCTTTCACTTTGCACTCGAAGCTCTCCGGGACAGTTATCCACTCATTGGGGTCGGCAGCGTCCACGAGACCGCTTGCATCGAGCAGGCCGAAGCCGAACGCTGTGTTGACTCGGAACCCTGCGTCGTTCGTCTGCCAGCCCTTGTTGTGGGCGAGAGGGTCACTCTGGGACGTCCAGGCCACCAGATGCTGTACGTCACGCCACGTCAGACTTGGGCTGCGAGTACACCAGCGATTACACAACTATCTTCACAGGGACGACAAAGGATATTACATATATTATTGCTTACTTCGAACACCTCTTGAATGATGTTTTAGGTATAAGACATATCGTTGCCAAACTTGTTACTATATGCTCTCAATTGAATGCCATTGGGTATTCGTGGATCTATCTAGGAGCATTAACTAAGTACAATTGAATACAGATTTTTCTTGCCCCGAATTGATATTTCTTAAGATTCTTGTCATGCTTAATTCCTTTATCGAGTTGTACAACACTATAATGTCACACAAAGTGACATATGCAAAGTTATCACAAATTTTGTCATTTTTTTTTTGTATATTTGTTGTTTAACGCCGCACTCAGCAGTATTCCAGCTATATGACGGCGGTATGTAAATAATCGAGTCTGGACCAGACAATCCAGTGATTGATAACATGCGCTTCCATCCACGCTTTTGGGGTACGATCACATGCATCAACCAAGTCACCGAGCCTGACCACCCGATCCCGTTAGCTGCCTCTTACGACAAACATAATCGCCTTTTACGACAAGCATCGGTTGCTGAAGACCTATTCTGCCTGGGATATACTTTAGTGGTGTTAGTTTCCGACATTGAAAAGTTATGTGAATCGCCAGCATCTGCATATTCCTTCATATGTTATATACTACTCAACATTTGCTAAGGACACAAGGTGGCCACTATGCAGTTGCAATAGGGAGTGGTAGGATAATAAAATTGTACCATGAAAATATTTATGTCATTACTAGCATATTTGTTATTCGTTGACAGACTACTGTCTAATAGTCAGCTTTACAAAAAGTTGTGGTGCTTAGCAAATGTTGAGTAGTATAATAAGGTTAATACTCACTTTGCCTCAAGCAACAGGGCAAATATCCCAGCAGCCAATGGGGCAGCGGCTGACGTCCCCGTGTGCATGTTGGTACACTTATTCCTTAAGTCGGTTGACACCTGGACAGCCACAAATCGAGTCAGTGAGATGTTTAAACACCAATCACAGCGTGTCCCTGGAACCTTCTGGTGACTCATATCGTTAACGTTTACAACAGTGTTCATTCTAGAGCGCAGCATTGCTGATCCGTGGCAATCTAGGATTGAAACCCACGGTAATCGGATACTGGTGGGGACAAGGGAAAGAACTCTGCACAGAGTGATGCGGCACATAAGAGCACTGAGCCGCCAGTACCCCGAACAGTTAACGATATCAGCACATCCTACTTAGATATTGCAGCCCCAAAGACGTCATCAGTTAACACTAGAAGAAACAGGGGATATAGTTCTATGCATATACAACCTTTGTATTAAACTTCTTATATTTATTTTAAATTTACATTTTTATATTAATATTACAATATCCATAGATCTAATTTCCTTGTTCACATACCAAGCAGTCATTGCAATAGAGGAGCTGTATATCCAAAGAACTATATCCATTGTTCATCACACCTATTTCTAGATGACACTTAAAGAAGTAAACACTAGTGTGACGTGCAGTACAAATGTGGACCTGTATAGGTTGCACCGATGCGCGCCCCAACCTCCTCGTTTGAAGCGATTTTTTATTCGTACATTTGAAGTGAATGCTGTGCAACTGACGTCCTCCACATTAGGTGAATATAGGTAGAAGCGTCAGTCAACCTACCACTTTCTTGTCGTTCAGCCCGCCACTGGAGTAAGTGGTTGCCATGGTAGAGGCGCATCTCTCCCCATACCAGGGCCTCTCGAATGCCTGTGATGCGCTGCTGATGGAGATGGAGTAGATGCTGCCGGTGTAGCCGTCACAGTCACAGTTGTCCTTCATACGTCCGCCATTACCAGATGCCCACACGTAGATGACGCCCTTTCCGTTACGACCCTTTGAATAATAAGCTCAAGGTTTGCAGTTAGTTGTCCATACCAGCTCTAGACCGTACCATCACTCTCACATTTACATTTAATAACTTGATACCTGGCGGGCCTAGTCAAGACCATCACTTAAAGATATGGATGCCGGTTTCTTGGAATGTTTAAAGGTTATGTCTGAAATAAGTTCCGTGACCTCTAATTTACAATGTTTTTTTTCTCACTTCTTTTATTCCTGTCTCGAAGGCCTTCTTGGCGAGTTTGCCTGGCCCCTCTACTGTATGTCCGTCGTCGTTAGGTCCCCACGATGCGCTGTAGATGTCCACGTATTTGTGGTTGAACTGGATTGCCTCCCCTTCTAACACATCCGTGACCTTCCCATCCAACATTCGGACCCCTGCAACACGAGTAACCAACACGTGACTAACACGTGACCAACACGTCAGCAGCCTTCGTCCTCAACATTGATTGATTCAGAGCGATATATTGTTCAAAGGCCATAATCAAATTAATTTAGGAGCAAGCACATGAATTAAAGCTATCTTCATTTGATAACAACAAAACACATATTATATCAGTTCCTAGTCGTCGCCTGAAGGTCAGTGCTCTCTCTGTTCACCCATGTAATAACGCTGGGGTGACAACAGCCGATTTAACAGTGGTGGCCCTGTAGTCTTTCATAGATGTCCAGTTCATTTATAAACTTAGCTTTTAAACTGGTATGGTCTAATGGTAGAGCGTCCGCCCGGAGAGCGGAAGGTCCGGAGTTCGATCCCCAGCCGCGTCATACCAAAAGACGTTAAAAGATAGTACTTATTGTTACCCTGTCGCGCGGCAATGGGGGGCTAAAACAAGGACTGGTCGGCTCGGAGTCAATATAGGGGTATTCATGTTAAACTGCGGCATGGTATCTCAGTGGGCTTGCACTACAAAATCGGCATCAGTCCGGACTAGTACAAGCAGACACACACACACACACACACACACACGCACGCACGCACGCACGCACGCACACACACACACACACACACTCACACTCACACACACACGTGTATACACGTCGCCAGATAAGTGCAATAATCTTGGACGCGACGTTAAACCCCATCCACCTCATCTTTAAATTTGTTGTTTCACCCACAAATATTTGCAATTATCATGTCTTGCGAACTTCAGAAGGGTTAAGAAGATGTTGTGGCGGAATATTGTCTGCCGTTATCATGGCAGGTTCTAAAGCCAACTGAATTTCTCCCGTATAAGCGTGGCGTTGTTGAGGCACCGCTCTTGTTTCACTAATCCCGGGCTGTACGTGCTCGGTATCAGAATCAAGTTATCTAACTGCACTGTCAGCCACTCAAATAGAAGTTCGTCCCGCATGAAGTATTGGATTTTAGGACGCTTCACTGGTAAATCATCGGCAGACTTAATAGCACGGAGAAGAAGAACCTGTAGCGATGCAACCAAGCACTAACCAACATATGTGCACAACTATATATCTCTATATATATACCTCCTATTTTTGCATTAAATGCGACCCCGACACCACACTTCCCGTTGTTTGCCGTCATAGCTACCTCACCAGCGCAGCGAGTACCGTGTCTGAATGATAAATAAAAAGATATATTTAAAAATAATGATTACGATCTAAATGATGATGATGATGGTGATGATGATGATGATGTGTACATAAAGAGTTCATTCTTATGATTGGTTTTCCTCACGCATACAGAGTCTCTACATCATCACAATAGGTTGTATATATCAATGAATATTTTATATCAAGGAAGATATTTCTGTGATATGTTAAACATTGCCAGAGAGTTTGATAAACGTCTCTTTCATTGTCTAATTTTAACTACGACCACATCTACCACCTCAGCTACCACCTGAATGCTTATGTTATCAATCACTGGATTGCCGGTCCAGATTCTATTATTTACATACGGCCGTTATATAGCTGGAATATTGCTGAGTGCGGCGTTAAACAACAAATAAACAAACAAAACAACAACAACTATTACTACTATGCCCTCCTTCCCCAATGTTCCCTCACTGAAGCACACCTCCCCAGTCAGAGTTTACCCCACGAAACCTGCCCAGTCATAGTTGACATGCGGATACTGAAACTACTGACTTGTTTTCGTTGGTGGGGTCGTATCGGGGCATCGGGTCGCTGTCGTTGCCGTTCAGGTCGACGCTGGCTTTTGGATCCTTAAGTTAAGAGAAATATCCATTTTTATACAGACAGTTCGGAGAGTTCATTCTCTGAACTTCAGCTTGTGAGTGAATACGTGAATACGTGAGAATACTTCTCCACAAATAAAGCTTCTAAACGACGAGCTGTGTTTCTCCACTAACAAAGCTGGATACGTATAAATGACAAACTGTGTTTCTCCACTAATAAAGCTGTATCTTTCTTAATGACAAACTGTGTTCCTCCACTAACAAAGCTGTATCTTTCTTAATGACAAACTGTGTTTCTCCACTAACAAAGCTGTATCTTTCTTAATGACAAACTGTGTTCCTCCACTAACAAAGCTGTATCTTTCTTAATGACAAACTGTGTTTCTCCACTAACAAAGCTGTATCTTTCTTAATGACAAACTGTGTTTCTCCACTAACAAAGCTGGATACGTATAAATGACAAACTGTGTTCCTCCACTAACAAAGCTGTATCTTTCTTAATGACAAACTGTGTTTCTCCACTAACAAAGCTGTATCTTTCTTAATGACAAACTGTGTTTCTCCACTAACAAAGCTGTATCTTTCTTAATGTCAAACTGTTTTCGTCCACTTACAAAGCTGTATCTTTCTTAATGTCAAACTGTTTTCGTCCACTTACAAAGCTGTATCTTTCTTAATGTCAAACTGTTTTTCTCCACTTACAAAGCTGTATCTTTCTTAATGTCAAACTGTTTTCGTCCACTTACAAAGCTGGATACGTATAAAAGACAAACTGTTTTTCTCCACTAACAAAGCTGTATCTTTCTAAATGACAAACTGTGTTTCTCCACTAATAAAGCTGGACACGTATAAATGACAAACTGTGTTTCTCCACTACCAAAGCTGGACACGTATAAATGACAAACTGTGTTTCTCCACTACCAAAGCTGGATACGTATAAATGACAAACTGTGTTTCTCCACTAATAAAGCTGGATTCGTATAAATGACAAACTGTGTTTCTCCACTACCAAAGCTGGACACGTATAAATGACAAACTGTGTTTCTCCACTACCAAAGCTGGATACGTATAAATGACAAACTGTGTTTCTCCACTAACAAAGCTGGATACGTATAAATGACAAACTGTGTTTCTCCACTAACAAAGCTGGATACGTATAAATGACAAACTGTGTTTCTCCACTAACAAAGCTGGATACGTATAAATGACAAACTGCGTTTCTCCACTACCAAAGCTGGATACGTATAAATGACAAACTGTGTTTCTCCACTAACAAAGCTGGACACGTATAAATGACAAACTGTGTTTCTCCACTAACAAAGCTGGACACGTATAAATGACAAACTGTGTTTCTCCACTAACAAAGCTGGACACGTATAAATGACAAACTGTGTTTCTCCACTACCAAAGCTGGATACGTATAAATGACAAACTGTGTTTCTCCACTACCAAAGCTGGATACGTATAAATGACAAACTGTGTTTCTCCACTAACAAAGCTGGATACGTATAAATGACGAAATGTGTTTCTCCACTAACAAAGCTGTATCTTTCTTAATGACAAACTGTGTTTCTCCACTAACAAAGCTGGATACGTATAAATGACAAACTGTGTTTCTCCACTAACAAAGCTGGATACTTCGAAATGACAAACTGTGTTTCTCCACTAACAAAGCTGGATACGTATAAATGACAAACTGTGTTTCTCCACTAACAAAGCTGTATCTTTCTTAATGACGAAATGTGTTTCTCCACTTACCAAGCTGGAGATATGAACTTACGTAGTTATCTATAAGGTCTGTATGGTTCCTCTCAATACCTGCAGAAGAAAATAAGTAATTTATACCTTTATGTTTAATCTGGGGCCCCAAGCTAAACACTTGGTACTCATTTTCGTCTTAATGTCTTTGTCACATGATAGGCATAATGTTACAGATACGTGAGACTACGCATGCGTGGAGCTCACCGTCATCAAGAATCGTGACGACCACGCCCCTTCCGGTGATGTTCTTGCTCCAGACAGGCATGACGTGAAGGTCGACCTTGGGGCTGACGGTGCCCTCCCGATCGTCTCTCTGGGTAATATAACATAAACTTTTCCCGTCAAAAAAGCCCAAACTCTGCAGAATCACAAGACCATATACTAGTATACCACCCATAACATGAAACACATAGTGATGTAACCCACTAGAACAGTGTAATTTTGTACAGCAAGCAAACGTGTTCGTATCAGCTGTGTCTTACAGAACACAACATGATGAAGTGGTAGAACAACCGCTACACTATGTGGTAGAACAACCGCTACTCCATATGGTAGAACAACCGCTACTCCATATGGTAGAACAACCACTACACTATGTGGTAGAACAACCGCTACTCCATATGGTAGAACAACCGTTACACTATGTGGTAGAACAACCGCTACTCCACATGGTAGAACAACCGCTACACTATGTGGTAGAACAACCGCTACTCCATATGGTAGAACAACCACTACACTATGTTGTAGAACAACCGCTACACTATGTTGTAGAACAACCACTACACTATGTGGTAGAACCACCCTCTATTACATGTGGTAGAACAACCGCTACACTATGTTGTAGAACAACCGCTACACTATGTGGTAGAACAACCGCTACACTATGTGGTAGAACAACCGCTCCACTATGTGACAGAACAACCGTTACACTATGTGGTAGAACAACCGCTACACTATGTTGTAGAACAACCGCTACACTATGTGGTAGAACAACCGCTACTCTATGTTGTAGAACAACCGCTACACTATGTGGTAGAACAACCGCTACACTATGTGGTAGAACAACCGCTCCACTATGTGACAGAACAACCGCTACACTATGTTGTAGAACAACCACTACACTATGTGGTAGAACAACCGCTACACTATGTGGTAGAACAACCGCTACTCCATATGGTAGAACAACCGCTACACTATGTGGTAGAACAACCGCTACTCTATGTGGTAGAACAACCGCTATTCCATGTGGCAGAACAACCGCTACTCCATATGGTAGAACAACCGCTTCACTATTTGGTAGAACAACCGCTACTCTATGAGGTAGAACCACCCTCTATTCCATGTGGTAGAACAACCGCTTCACTATGTGGTAGAACAACCGCTACACTATGTGGTAGAACCACCCTCTATTCCATGTGGTAGAACAACCGCTACACTATGTGGTAGAACAACCGCTTCACTATGTGGTAGAACAACCGCTACACTGTGTGGTAGAACCACCCTCTATTCCATGTGGTAGAACAACCGCTACACTATGTGGTAGAACAACCGCTACACTGTGTGGTAGAACAACCGCTACACTATGTGGTAGAACCACCCTCTATTCCATGTGGTAGAACCACCCTCTATTCCATGTGGTAGAACAACCGCTACACTATGTGGTAGAACAACCGCTACACTGTGTGGTAGAACAACCGCTACACTATGTGGTAGAACAACCGCTACACTGTGTGGTAGAACAACCGCTACACTATGTGGTAGAACAACCGCTACAATATGTGGTAGAACAACCGCTACACTATGTGGTAGAACAACCGCTACACTATGTGGTAGAACAACCGCTACACTATGTGGTAGAACAACCGCTACACTATGTGGTAGAACAACCGCTACACTATGTGGTAGAACCACCCTCTATTCCATGTGGTAAAACAACCGCTACTATATGTGGTGGACAACCGCTTCACTATGTGGTAGAACCACCCTCTATTCCATGTGGTAGAACAACCGCTACACTATGTGGTAGATCCACCCTCTATTCCATGTGGTAGAACAACCGCTACACTATGTGGTAGAACCACCCTCTATTCCATGTGGTAGAACAACCGCTACTCTATGTGGTAGAACCACCCTCTATTCCATGTGGTAGAACAACCGCTACACTATGTGGTAGAACAACCGCTACACTATGTGGTAGAACAACCGTTACACTATGTGGTAGAACAACCGCTACACTATGTGGTAGAACAACCGCTACACTGTGTGGTAGAACAACCGCTACACTATGTGGTAGAACAACCGCTACACTATGTGGTAGAACAACCGCTACACTATGTGGTAGAACAACCGCTACACTATGTGGTAGAACCACCCTCTATTCCATGTGGTAGAACAACCGCTACTCTATGTGGTAGAACAACCGCTACACTATGTGGTAGAACAACCGCTACTCCATATGGAAGAACAACCGCTACTCCATATGGTAGAACAACCGCTACACTATGTGGTAGAACAACCGCTACACTATGTGGTAGAACAACCGCTACACTATGTGCTAGAACAACCGCTACACTATGTGGTAGAACAACCGCTACACTATGTGGTAGAACCACCCTCTATTACATGTGGTAGAACAACCTCTACACTATGTGGTAGAACCACCCTCTATTCCATGTGGTAGAACAACCGCTACACTATGTGGTAGAACCACCCTCTATTACATGTGGTAGAACAACCTCTACACTATGTGGTAGAACAACCGCTACACGATGTGGTAGAACAACCGCTACACTATGTGGTAGAACCACCCTCTATTACATGTGGTAGAACAACCTCTACACTATGTGGTAGAACCACCCTCTATTCCATGTGGTAGAACAACCGCTACACTATGTGGTAGAACCACCCTCTATTCCATATGGAAGAACAACCGCTACACTATGTGGTAGAACCACCCTCTATTCCATGTGGTAGAACAACCGCTACACTATGTGGTAGAACCACCCTCTATTCCATGTTGTAGAACAACCGCTACACTATGTGGTAGAACAACCGCTATTCCATATGGAAGAACAACCGCTACACTATGTGGTAGAACCACCCTCTATTCCATGTGGTAGAACAACCGCTACACTATGTGGTAGATCCACCCTCTATTCCATGTGGTAGAACAACCGCTACTCTATGTGGTAGAACCACCCTCTATTCCATGTGGTAGAACAACCGCTACACTATGTGGTAGAACAACCGCTATTCCATATGGAAGAACAACCGCTACACTATGTGGTAGAACCACCCTCTATTCCATGTGGTAGAACAACCGCTACACTATGTGGTAGAACAACCACTACACTATGTGGTAGAACAACCGCTACTCCATATGGAAGAACAACCGCTACACTATGTGGTAGAACCACCCTCTATTCCATATGGTAGAACAACCGCTACACTATGTGGTAGAACAACCGCTACACTATGTGGTAGAACAACCGCTACACTATGTGGTAGAACCACCCTCTATTACATGTGGTAGAACAACCTCTACACTATGTGGTAGAACCACCCTCAATTCCATGTGGTAGAACAACCGCTACACGATGTGGTAGAACCACCCTCTATTACATGTGGTAGAACAACCTCTACACTATGTGGTAGAACCACCCTCTATTACATGTGGTAGAACAACCTCTACACTATGTGGTAGAACCACCCTCTATTCCATGTGGTAGAACAACCGCTACACTATGTGGTAGAACAACCGCTATTCCATATGGAAGAACAACCGCTACACTATGTGGTAGAACCACCCTCTATTCCATGTGGTAGAACAACCGCTACACTATGTGGTAGAACAACCGCTAGACTATCTGGTAGAACAGCCGCTACTCCATTTGGTAGAACAACCGCTACACTATGTGGTAGAACAACCGCTACTCCATTTGGTAGAACAACCGCTACACTATGTGGTAGAACAACCGCTACAATATGTGGTAGAACAACTGCTACTGCATATGGTAGAACAACCGCTACACTATGTGGTAGAACAACCGCTACATTATGTGGTAGAACAACCGCTACTCCATATGGTAGAACAACCGCTACACTATGTGGTAGAACAACCGCTACACTATGTGGTAGAACAACCGCTACACTATGTGGTAGAACAACCGCTACTCCATATGGTAGAACAACCGCTACACTATGTGGTAGAACAACCGCTTCACTATGTGGTAGAACAACTGCTACTCCATATGGTAGAACAACCGCTACACTATGTGGTAGAACCACCCTCTATTCCATGTGGTAGAACAACCGCTACACTATGTGGTAGAACAACCGCTACACTATGTGGTAGAACAACCGCTACTCCATATGGTAGAACAACCGCGACACTATGTGGTAGAACAACCGCTACACTATGTGGTAGAACAACTGCTACTCCATATGGTAGAACAACGGCAACACTATGTGACAGAACAACCGCTACATTACACAAATGCATGGCGCAAAAACACATCCAACAGCGGATATAATAGATGAGGTGAAATGGAGTTTAACGTCGCGTCCAAGATTATTGCACTTATATGGCGACGTGTATGCACGTGTGTGCGTGAATGTGTGCTTCTGCTAGTCCAGACTGATACCGATTTATAGTGCTAGCCCACTGAGATACCATGCCGCAGTTTAACATGAATACCCCACTCAGACACAGTACCCTGACTCCGAGCCGACCAGCCCTTGTTCTGGGCCGAGTGTCAGACAAGTACCATCTTTAAACGTCTTTTGGTATGACGCGGCAGGGGATCGAACCCCGGACCTTCCGCTCTCTCTACCACCAGACCACGGAGGCGGTCCCCGATATAATAGAACAGCAATTGTTACGCCATGGCTGTAAATGCAATATCAGAATAACTACATGTCGCAGTATCTCATTAGATACACACTATAGTAATTCTAGCAATATTCCAGCATTAATTCTACTAAATTCTAACAGTTTTTCAGCAGTAATTGTGCTTTCATTCTAGCAATATTCCATCAATAATTCTTCTAAATCCTAACAGTATTCCAGCAACAATTACTCTAAATTCTGGCAATATTCCCGCAAGAATTCCATTAAATTCTAGCAATATTCAAGCACCAATTCACTAAATTCTACTGATATTCCAGCAATAATTCTTCTTAATTTTAGCAATATTTCAGCAATAATTATGTTTTATTTCTAGCAGTAATTATATTTACCTATTTCTAGCAATATTCCAGCAATAATTCTATTAAATTCAAGCAATCTCAGTTGTCCAATTCCGGAAATGCATGCCGTACATATGTTGTAAAACGTACCAAATACCACTGGTCCTTAAACATGGGGTCCGAGAAGCTGTTTTGTATATTTCTGTATAGCCGGTCCTCCGTCTCACGCTTGTCCTCGAGGTATGCGCGTTCCACCAGGTATGCCTTTTCCTCCAGGTATCCCCTCTTGCTTCTCACCTTGCTCTCCTGCTGCTCCGCCCATTCTACCTGCAATCACACGTGTGTCAACCTGTAATCACTCATCTGTTTCTACCTGCAATCACACGTGTGTCAACCTGTAATCACTCACATGTTTCTACCTGCAATCACACGTGTCTACCTGTAATCACTCACATGTTTCTACCTGCAATTACACACGTGTCTACCTGTAATCACTCACATGTTTCTACCTGCAATTACACGTGGTTCTACCTGTAATCACTCAAATGTTTCTACCTGCAATTACTCGCGTATCTACCTGTAATCACTCACATGTTTCTACCTGCAATTACAAATATGTCTGTCTGTCCCGACTCACACGTTTTTAATTACAATAACGCACGTGTTTACATGTACTCGCTCATATGTTTCTACCTGCAATTACACATGTGTCTACCTGTGCTGACTCACATGTTTCGACAATGCAATAACACATGTGTCTACCTGTGCTGACTCACATGTTTCGACAAGGCAATAACACATGTGTCTACCTGTGCTGACTCACATGTTTCGACAATGCAATTACACATGTGTCTACCTGTGCTAACTCACATGTTTCTACCTGCAATTACAGACGTGTCGACCTGTAATCACTCACATGTGTCTACCTGCAATTACACATGTGTCTACCTGTGCTAACTCACATGTTTCTACCTGCAATAACAGACGTGTCGACCTGTAATCACTCACATGTGTCTACCTGCAATTACACATGTGTCTACCTGTGCTAACTCACATGTTTCTACCTGCAATTACAGACGTGTCGACCTGTAATCACTCACATGTTTCTACCTGCAATTACACATGTGTCTACCTGTGCTAACTCACATGTTTCTACCTTCAATAACAGACGTGTCGACCTGTACCATCTTACATGTTTCTACCTACAATTACACGCGTATCTACCTGTTCTGACTCACGTGTTCCTACCTATAATCACACACACGTCTACCTATATCACACACACACGTCTACCTATAATCACACACACACGCAAACCTACCTATAATCACACACACACACACGTCTACCTATAATAACACACACGTGTACCTATAATCACACACACACCTACCTATAATCACACACACACACGTCTACCTATAATCACACACACGTGTACCTATAATCACACACATGAGAACCCCACTGATCCGTAGCCTGGTTTAACACACCAGCATTCAGAATGAACAAACTAGGTGTTTCGTTAATTTTTTGCTATTTTCTCGTCACTTTTAAACTGATTTTTTTTCTCGAAATTTCATCAAACTTGTGAAACTGAACTGTTCCCAGTAACACGTGGAAGTTAACAGCAGGTTTTAGTTGTAAACCCTCTCTCCAATTTCAGGAAATTGAGAGATCTTTCTATTGGAATATTCCATTATCGTCTTTGTGGCAGCAGTCGCCGTCTCCTCCACGTTTCCCGACAGTCACGTCGTGCCGGAAGACGTAAGCGCGGCGTCATTGACTTGACCTGTTCCCCGGATAGCGGACGGCAAGGACGATTCACTCTCAATTAACACACGCGGAACCATAAGCAGTAGTGGCCAGCGAGTGCCTCCGACCCAATACAGGAATATTACGCGATTATCAGTCAATGCATAAAATTGTATTTCCGTGTTGGAAGGAACTGTTAAGAGTATTGGCTATTTGGTGGAGGTCATAGTTTCCTTATATTGGTAAGGAAGGGGCTGGGATGGGGTGAAGAGAAGGGCTGAGACACGAGGGGAGTGCGACGACCCAACGGGACGGACCTATGTAGGGGGAGGTGCTGGGATGTTAAATCCCGGGAAGGAGAGGTGAGTGTGAGTGAGTGAGTTTGGTTTTACGCCGCTTTTAGCAATATTCCAGCAATATCACGGCGGGGGACACCAGAAATTGGCTTCACACATTGTACCCATGTCGGGATTCGAACCCGGGTCTTCGGCGTGACGAGCGAACGCTTTAACCACTAGGTAAACCGACCGCCCCGGGAAGGAGAGGTGCATAGACCAGGTCAAGGACATTGCGGGGCGGTCGGGTAGCCTAGTGGTTAAAGCGTTCGCTCGTCACGCCGAAGACCCGGGTTCGATTCCCGACATGGGTACAATGTGTGAAGCTCATTTCTGGTATCCCCCGTCGTGATATTGCTGGAATATTGCTAAAGGCGGCGTAAAACCATACTCACTTACCAACTCACTCACTCAAGGACATTGCGCGGGCGAGGACGAGGACTAAGAGGTGTAGACATTAAAACCAGTACTTCTTTATACAATGTGCGTACTAACTGATTTATTAGTGACAAACTTGAACGAGTGAAAATGCAGGTAAATAAAAAGTGTGCATAACACGTAGACGATGTCTGCAATCTCTGGGAAGGACAGACCACAGAACAAAGATGGCAAGTAGGAAAGCTGTAAACCCAGCATGCACATTGTATAGCTAAGTGTTAATGCTTTAACAACCACACAACCACACCCCTCACGCCATGCATGTATCCAGAGGACTATTAAACACTAGTTAATATACATATCGATCAGCAAAAATGAAAAGAAAAATTTCTACGCATAATAAACACATCATATGCAACACGTACTAACATTGGAAATATCAATAAAATTAATGCATTTGTCATGGTTGTAGGTACGCCTGTCGTTTTCGATACACGTGATACATACATGCATTATGGATGAGAAGAATTCCATCAATAAGTGTTGTGAAACGAGAACAGATGGATCATTGTTACTCTATGCGGTTAAAGGTTAACAATAATGTTACGGTAAAGATCATATTTTTTTGTCGTCGGTAATTCTTTCATAGTAGATAGTGTTGTTTGATCATGTCTTCCCTAGCACGGAGGAAGTTTCCTACCGCGCATGTCAGTAGTCACCCGGATGTGTCGTTACATTGTTGGACGCGGTGGACCATTCGTCACCACTCGCCCCTTTCCGTAACCTGCAAGAAGACTCGTCCCCCTATCGTTGAGTGTTATGTGCGAAACTACGACAAACCAATCAGAATGCGCGTATGATTTCAAGTTCTTCGTCAAAGAATCCCTCAGAAACAGTTTTTGATTTTACATGTCTTGCATCTAAAAATATACCCAAGACACAGTTAAATGTATACCGTATAATTCCGCATGTCCCGGTGTGCTTTAAATTGCATCTGATATATAATTATAATATATGGGGAAATATATGTGAACCATTACGCAACGAGTTGACAATTGTTTTAGGTATGCCCGTTTGCGCTAAGACGGAACCCGGTCGCAAAAATGGCCATAAGAGGGGCACGAGTCTATTCGGCTTGTTCCGGAATAACACGAGTTGGTCACGATTTGCGGTGGACCTGAACTGAGGACGGGCGCATACGTTCTGTATCATCCAGAGGATAACAATTTTTATTTGTAGGGTGGAAGCAGCCGAATGCATACTACACACTAGGCACACTGCGAACACCATCACGAAGAGTTGCTACGCGTACTCCCCATACAATGCTCTCTACTAACACTATACTCAAACCACAAACTACGAACACTACGCTCCCTCCTCATATTACGAACGCTATTATCGCTACGAACACTACGCTCAATCCGCGAACTACGAACCCTACTGTCGCTAAGAACACTACGCTCATACCGCACACTACGAACAGTACGAACACTACGCCCACTCCCCACACTGCGAATCCAAGTGTCGATACGCACACTACGCTCACTCCTCATATTACGAACCCTACTGTCGCTACGACACAACGCTTAATCCGCGCACTACGAACCCTACTGTCGCTAAGAACACTACGCTCATAAAGCACATTACGAACAGTACGAACACTACGCCCACTCCGCACACTACGAAACTACGCTCATTCCGCACACTGCGAACCCAAGTGTCGATACGCACACTACGCTCACTCCTCATATTACGAATCCTACTGTCGCTACGAACACTACGCTCAACCCGCGCACTACGAACCCAACTGTTGCTAAGAACACTGCGATCATACCGCACACTACGAACAGTACGAACACTACCAACACTACGCTCAATCCGCACACTACGAACCCTACTGTCACATCAAACACTACGCTCACTTCGCACACTACGAACTCTGCAGTCGCTATAAAGAAGACGCCAATTCTGCACACTGCGAACGCTACTGACTCTACGAACACTACGCTCAATCAGCGCACTACGAACCCTACTGTCGCTAAGAACACTACGCTCATACCGCACACTACGAACAGTACAAACACTACGCCCACTCCGCACGCTACGAACACTACGCTCTCTCCGCACACTACGAACTCTACAGTCGCTATGAAGACAACGCCCATACTGCAAACTACGAACGCTACTGCCACTACGAGCACTCCGCTCACTTCGCACACAAGGAACCCAAGTGTCGATACGAACACTACACACTTCGCACACAATGCGCACCTTCAACGCAACAGGCACACTGTATATGCTACGCAATCTGTCTTTAATGATGAGCATCTTCGTATAACAGCGTGGTTCATTAGCTAGATCATGATGCATCAACGGGAACTATAGATCAAGCAGTAATTTCAAAAGAAACAATTAAGTGGCATGAAGAAATAACTAGATTAAGTCAAATGTTTTCTGATTTATGGACGCCAGCAGCCGCAGGAGTGATGTAGGATCAGTTTACCAAGTCGGGATGCAGCATCTGGACCAGGCTATTAATCCAGTTACATTCTAGTTTTGTTGCCATAGTTACCACAATATTATTGTTGAAGCAATGTGTATTGTATTGGACCAGGATCTCCCCGATACTGCGCGTTGAAAGCCATACCATACGTAGGAACCTCTCTTACTTCCGACAAGGTTGTGTTTACACGAACCCAAATGTTATTCAAATAATTAATTGAATGGTTTTCATAGCGTTTCTGTCGCGTGTGTGTTTCCCTTTGTGATTAAATCACATTTCTAAAGAATAAATATCAGTAGAATGTTTTAAGTTTATGGATCTTTTAAATACGCCCCTACACGCTTTACGCCAATGATATCAAAACAAAAACCTTATTTCCCACAAGTCTTAAAGAACCATTATCTTTAATAAATACGATGGAATAATTACGGATAATCATCAATTTAATGACCACGTTGTATATTACACATTGAAGTGCATGTCGGCGTGTAACCAATAGTGCGTTATCATCTGCATTAAGTATATGCATCAGGCAGTCGTAGAGATCCACATATCCGTTTTCTTTCAACATGGAGTGTGCGACAGATAGAGAGTATTACCGTATGTCTTGGGAGTGTTGGGAAGAGGAGATGAAATAATCAGGTATTCACTTCGTAATCTCGAGGTGGAAAAGCTTTTCTCCTATGTCAAAATTGCTAAGCTTTCAGTCACTCATTGACAGATAAATGTCGAAAGGTGATGAATGACCTTTGTATCGCGTCTTTTCATTGGATAAAACCGGTTGCTATGTCGCTGAAGGCCTCCATTACCGGAAATTGCAGTTGGTGGCCAGTTGATTAGGTGATGGCGAACCGCTGCGGGAATAGGACCATTTCCTCCCTCAACTCAATATAACTTCGATTGTTTTCTCAATGAATAAAAAATAATTAAACATTTATTGGCAAGAAAGATTTTAGTTACAATAGGTTCTGTCTCAAACGGTCGTTACAAAATATTGACTTCCCAAACACTCGCGACAGCATAAGGATTAGGCCGTGCTTGTATGCCAATGCAGACAGATTAATGTCTTGATATTGGCACGTAACACAGAGCATAGACTACATCCACGCTATCACAGACAATGTATTCATTTATTCATTCGTTCGTTCGTTCGTTCGTTCGTTCGTTCGTTTGTTTGTTTGTTTATACATCCATCCATCCACCCATTCATTTATTTATTCATAACGATCAATAGAATGGATTAATAAAATGTTGAGAACAGTATTTTCTTCCCTCTGCTAAATCCATATCTCTCCACTAATTTAGGTGTAAAAAAACTTCAAATACGTCATTATATAGGAAGCGAAGCAACCATTCGACTTGCCATTCTATAAAAAAGTATATTTATAATATCCCAACATTTCTTTTAGAAATCCATTAAAATAAAAAAAATCACTTCGGCCAGCAACTCTACATTGTTAGGAAAAAATATCTAACGTTTATCTAAATATATTAAATAGAAACATAATACTTATGAAAGTCCATTACAACCACAAGTTTCATATTTTCCACAATGATTACAACTTTCACACTATACAATTGGGTGCTGTGAACTAAGCCTGTCGGTGCTATTGCCACATGCGTCCTTTCGTTTCTCCCACTATACGTCCCCCACTAGTATATATGGAGCCTCGGTTCAAGTCATATTTGCCTACTTTGGTTCCTACAGTGGCCATCAACCGCCTCCGTGGTCTAGTGGTAGAGCGTCCGCCCGGAGAGCGGAAGGTCCGGGGTTCGATCCCCGGCCGCGTCATACCAAAAGACGTTAAAAGATGGTACTTGTTGTTACCCTGTCTGGCGCTTGGCATTAAGGGGCTAAAACAAGGACTGGTCGGCTCGGAATCAGTATACTGTGTCTGAGTGGGGTATTCATGTTAAATTGCGGCATGGTATCTCAGTGAGCTAGCACTATCAATCGGCATCAGTCCGGACTAGTACAAGCAGCCACACAAACACAAACACATACACGTACATGCACGTCGCTATATAAGTGCAATGATCTTGGACGCGACGTTAAACCCAATTTCACCTCACCTCACCTACAGTGGCCATCATTGTATTGTTAACGACGAAAAAGTGACATACGGTTGTCGGAATCTATTACCTCCCAATGAAACAACCCTTTTACCCCCACCCCCACCATCATCCCCACACCCACCCCAGCGACACGCACGCCGCCTTACTGTCCCCAGAGCATTCCTCGGTTTCCCAGCGATGGGCTCTGTCAGCAGATATGATAAATATCTTCTAACTGTTTCTGATTCACAAGACTAAGACCCCTGGGACTAGAGCTACAGGAGGAACATTATCGTCACTGTTCCACCTGCGTTGTCCGAGTACCAACAAGGGAAGGATGCTACTTTGTATTGTGACGTAATCCTTCTATAACTACTTTGTATTACTGATTCCCTTTTCAATTACATTGGCCGAAATAAAAATAAAAGTTAATTTATCCTGAAAAGAAGTTTGGGCGGAATACATGTAAAGGAGCATTTAATGGTTATTCACATTTGCCCACTTATATATACTTACCATTATGGAAAAAAATAACTGACCAAATTTTAATTTTATTCAGCACTTATGATATTTTGGATCGGCGGATTAAAGAAAAACACCTGTATATAAATGTGTAACGATGGATATATGTTAAATCGCAAAATGTGCATCCTATTATTTTTTCTTCTCTAAAACAGGCATAGCAAAAGACAACTGCACAGAAATCCAATTCTCTAGAAGCTGGTAAACAGTTCTTAGTTATTTATGCAGATGATTTCATATTATGCTACGTATAAATGTGTGACAATTAGACACACATAAATCTTTTGGATACACAAAATAAATTAAATATTCTACATGAATGTATTTAATTGTTTATATTATGTTTAAAAGTCTAAATCACTTAATTAACAGTAAAATTATCGTTACCGTTTCAGTTATACAATGATGTCATATATGAGAATATAAAGTTTGACATGTCATTGTGTAGTATAGCTGGTCACTCATATCTCATCAAGACATCTAACAAACAAAAACAAACCTCTCGATCAGAAACTGCAATATCTTTGTGAATGGTAATATTGTATATATGCTCACCGACAAAAGAAACGCGAATACCATGCGTGTTGGTTAATATAACTTTATGAAGAATTACTCATATTCAAGAGATATTAGATTGGTTTGATGCACAGACGAACATACTTTGTCTCGTGCAGGATTAGCATGACTGTAAAGTTTGGAAATCTCGTGCAGCATATTGTGATACGAATAAAAACACACTATGGTAACAATTGACTGATTGTTAGTTTTGTCATTAAGTAGTACACATTGGAAACATCTCTCCTTAACGTACATACTTTTCTATATGTTTCTGTGGTTTTGCGTTTCATTTGATGCCGAGTATATATGACTCGACGACTCGTGTTACCTACTAGCCATTCCAGGACGTTCTAAACATAAAATGTAAAAACAAACGAAAATAAATAAATTTAGATATACCACCAGAGAACAGATCCAGGTTCGTTCTTCACTGTGAATTAATTACGAATGTACAGTAAACTACGTATATAACGAACACGCTTATAACGAAGTGACGCATATAACGAACTGTTGTTTTTGGTCTCGTTTGGGTTTTTGGGGTTTTTTTTTGCGATAACCTTCAGTTGAAAACCTTATAACGAACTATGGATATAACGAACACAAATTATTGGTCCCTTTGAGTTCGTTATAACCGTAGTTTCTGTTGTATAGGGACAGTGTATAGAGCCTACCCTGTGGTCCCCTGTCAGCCGTCTGGTTTGGTGGTCCGCACTGCGCCGGGACCGGTGAGGGACGTTGTTGTGGCGTAGCAAGTAATGGTCATCGAATCCTCGCACCTGCAAAACAGAACATACCATCCTTACTCAGGTTTGTTTGTTTGTTTGTTGTTTAACGCCGCAATCAGCAATATTCTGGCTATATGACAGCGGTCTGTAAATAATCGAGTATGGACAAGACAATCCAGTGATTGACATCATGCGCATCGATCCACACAATTGGGATACGATGACATACATCAACCAAGTCAGCGAGCCTGACCATCCAATCCCGTTAGTCGCCTCTTACGACAAGCATAGTCGCCTTTTACGGCAAGCATGGGTTGCTGAAGACCTATTCTACCCCGGATCTGCACAGGTCCTTTACTCAGGTGCAGTCCCATATATACACAAACAAGAAACACTGTGATCTGCCTCTCTCACTGCTTTTTAAACAGTTAAATAATAAACAGCAACCCCGGATAACAACCAATGTTGATTATCCACCGAAACTGATTCCATTGAGTGTGAAAGGTAAAAGAGCGGTGAAACTTATATGTGCCAGGGAAAAGAGTTACGTTGATTCGTGCTATACAATTTGATGATAGTACTCTGAAACTATTTCTCATGTGGTTTGTTAATTTAGGCAGGAGTCAGCAATGCTCCATGTTTGCATTCTGTACATAATCGAGTCATACAGGTGACCTAGTCGCCTAAGGCGCCGCAATTCGCTGTGCAGAGTGCCACACCAGAACCCTATGATTGTGAGATCGTCACACCTGCATCACTTCGGGCTCTCCTCCCACATTAAGCTGACACGCCGTGAAATAAAATTAATATTGTTCAAAGCGGCGTTAAACCTAACTCACTCACTCACTTACTTACACAAAATCGAGTCAAACAAGGCAAACCAGTGTTGGATAGCATGAGCAAATTCCCAAGCATTCGGGAAGCGATGGCACGCAACCAGCCAAGTCACAGGGCCAAACCCCCCGATGCCCAGTTTAATCGGGTCTTTCGACAATGCTGGTTAACACGAAATCCGTTCTATCCCTTGGGGTATGCCTGGGATTTTATCCCAAAAAATAAATTGTCCCTGAATTGTTTTGAAATTGTTGTGGCTCGTACCTTTGATAAACAATGAAATTTCCTGCCACAAAATTTACATTGTTGCAAGGCGTTTTTCTTTAAAAATAAAATCAGGCTCAAAGTTTTAAATAAATAATAATCTGGATTTGAAGCTGAAGCTGTAAAAATATCTAATCTCGATACCATATCCCAGTTACCCCAACCCCTCCAGAATATCAAATAGTCGTCACTTAGTCCTTTTAAGCTCAACTTCAGAAATATGCACTGATCACGACATCGGTCTTAGAAAGCCACAATTGTCAACAATTTTCAGCAATTGCGTCGTTTCTAGTGTGACGTCATTCCGACCTTATGTCACATGATTCGAATAACGTCTTCAGTGCCGTCCGGATGACGTAAACAGTACACTGTTGCGCATGAAATGATATATGCATTAGTGCACATACGATTTTTTATTAACAGGGTTATTTCTAACCCTGTGGGTAATAAATAGGGATTATTATACGAGCATGTGTGTCAAACTGATTTTACAAAACGAGTGTCAGAATTTTTGCATTTCCCGAGCGAGAGCGCGTGTATGACACGAATTACACGAGTTTCGTAAGATCAGAGTAACACACATGCAAGTATTATAATTTCTTTATTACGCATTATCACAATTCTTTTGAGCTCCCTTTTAGAAAAGTGCACAGATCACGACTGCCGTCTCAGAAAACCACAATTGTCGAATGACGTCAGAATTCTTCAGTTATGACGTCGTTTCTAGTATGATATCATTCCGACCTTACGTCACAATAATATTCGAAGGACGTCAACAAATCCGCCCACATGACGTAAACAATACACTGGTATGCGTGAAGTGATATTTGCACAAGTGCACATACGACTTTTATTAACTCGTTTATTTCTAACCTTATGGGTAATAAACAAATGTATTGCTTAACAACCGATAAGTTATTTTTAAAAACACTGGCTCCCACAGGAGATATCGCTTGGATTAGATCACACTGTAGATATCGCTGCATTGAAATTACATCACAATGCTTTGCAGACCATTGTGACGTCACTGGTTACCATGATGTCACAATCAAATGACATCACTAATGGCTCTGCTACTGAAGCTGTTAGCAGTACTTTTTACACTGAAGACACTGCTAATTACTGTCTACAAATTGAAAAAGTTGGAAGAATGATGTTGGATGATAAATAGAATCACACCCTCGTGTCTTTTGATATCAAATATATCAACACTCGTTGATAAAAGTGGAAAAAATCCTCGGCAAACCTCGGAATTTTTCCACTTTTATCAACTCGTGTTGATATATTTGATATCAAAAGACACTTGGGTGAGATTCTCTATATGTATTACAACACCTATAGTCCAACGATGAATCAGGGACACGAATAGGATGGCATGGGGGCAAACCGGTGAAGACTTCAATCACATTATAACCACCTTAGTTCACCGCACAAGAAGTAAATTAGAACTCATAACATCGCTTATATCGCAGTGATCCTTCGAGAAATTTAATCAACGTTGCCGTTTTTCGTATTAACTGGGCTGCCTTCCCTCATCCCATCGCATAGCTGACGTTTGAGAGGTGATTTAGGTGACACCTGGTCTATAGAAGGGAGCCAGGTGTGTTGAAATGGAGGGAAGCTTGCACGGGTTAGACATGGTGAAATGTGCAACTCGTATTTTTTAAACCACCAACGGTGGAAATACGTTCGACCAAACTACAACACCTTTTGGTTACAAAAGGTAAAAGCTCTGTAGTGAATGTGTTGGTTTATATGTCTAAACTAAACTCTCCCTCGTCAATATGTTTGTAAATATGTCTAAACTAACTCTCCCTCGTCAATATGTTTGTAACTATATCTAAACTAAACTCTCCCTCGTCAATATGTTTGTAAATATGTCTAAACTAAACTACTACCATCCCCCCCCACCCCCCATCCCCCTCCCCCCGTGAATATGTTTGTAAATGTGTCTGCGATACTCTCGATCGATCTAAGTAGATCTAAACTACATAAAATCCATCGTGAGTATATGAGACGTAATCGCTCGACTAAACACTAATACTGTAGTGTGCCGTAAACAACAATGTTCCCCCTCAGGGGCTAACGGGGTATTAAACACATCACATTTAGAAAGGAAGACAAGCTAATGGGGTTTACATCTGTGTAAACCCCTGTATTTGCCAACCAGTCAGTTGCATTTTTACGACTACTTCGCGCATATCTTTTTAGGGGACTTGCTGAGAGTTGCTTAGGATGTTAACTATTATTTACTCTAAACTACAGATTGGCAGTCACAGATTCCTGCCAGTAGTCCGACACCCAGTTGTCCAGCATGTGAGTAGTCCGACAATCAGGAGTCAGACATGTGAGTAGTCAGACACCCAGTAGTCCAACATGTGCGTAGTCCGACACCCAGTAGAAAGACACCCAGTTATCCAACATGTGAGTAGTCTGACACCCAGTAGAAAGACACCCAGTTGTCCAACATGAGAGTAGTCAGACACCCAGTACTCCGTCACCCAGTAGTCCGACACCCAGTAGTCCAACATGTGAGAAGTCAGACACCCAGTAGAAAGACACCCAGTTGTCCAATATGTGAGTAGTCCGACAGTCAGGAGTCAGACATGTGAGTAGTCAAACATGTGCGTAGTCCGACACTCAGTAGACCGTCACCCAGTAGTCCGACACCCAGTAGTCCAACATGTGAGTAGTCAGACACCAAGTAGAAAGACACCCAGTTGTCCAACATGTGAGTAGTCCAACACCCAGTAGTCCAACATGTGAGTAGTCCGACACTCAGGAGTCAGACATGTGAGTAGTCAGACACCCAAATAGTCCAACATGTGCGTAGTCCCACACTCAGGAGTCAGACATGTGAGAAGTCAGACACCCAGGAGTCCGTCACCCAGTAGTCCGACACCCAGTAGTCCAACATGTGAGTAGTCCGACACCCAGTAGTCCAACATGTGCATAGTCCGACACCCAGTAGAAAGACACCCAGTTGTCCAACATGTGAGTAGTCCGACACCCAGTAGTCCAACATGTGCGTAGTCCGACACCCAGTAGAAAGACACCCAGTTGTCCAACATGTGAGTAGTCCGACACCCAGTAGTCCAGCATGTGAGTAGTCCGACACTCAGGAGTCAGACATGTGAGTAGTCAGACACCCAATAGTCCAACATGTGCGTAGTCCGACACCCAGTAGAAAGACACCCAATAGTCCAACATGTGCGTAGTCCGACACCCAGTAGAAAGACACCCAGTTGTCCAATATGTGAGTAGTCCGACACCCAGTAGTCCAACATGTGCATAGTCCGACACCCAGTAGAAAGACACCCAGTTATCCAACATGTGCGTAGTCCGACACCCAGTAGTCCGTCACCCAGTAGTCCGACACCCAGTAGTCCAACATTTGAGTAGTCAGACACCAAGTAGAAAGACACCCAGTTGTCCAACATGTGAGTAGTCAGACACCCAGTAGTCCAACACGTGACTAGTCCGACACTCAGGAGTCAGACATGTGAGTAGTCAGACACCCAATAGTACAACATGTGCGTGGTCCGACACTCAGGAGTCAGACATGTGAGTAGTCAGACACCCAAATAGTCCAACATGTGCGTAGTCCGACACCCAGTAGTCCAACATGTGAGTCGTCAGACACCCAGTAGTCAGACAGCCAGTAATCAGACATGTCAATAATCAGACATGTCAATAATCAAATACCCAATAGACAAGAATGTCAATTGTCGGACACCCAGTAGTCAGACATGTCAATAGTAAGACATTCCAGCAGACAAACAAGTTTCTGCTTCTGAATTACTAGTGTTCATAGTCAGTTGTTGTTTATTAGCGAAAAGATGACACCGGCCAATGATACAGTTTTTTTACAGAGCGCATAGATGGAGTTGCAGTCTAATATAATACAGCATGGTGACAACCACAATAAGTTAACAATAATATTAAGTATAATAAATACAGCACAGATCACACAGAATTAAAGATATTGCTACGAATATTTTATATAATTACCTCTCTGTTTTTAACCAAGAATATATACTTTCCAAGATATTTTAGTAAACTGTCTGATTTTCTCATCGCTAGGCAATCCACAATAATATAAAGGAATAATATTATGTCCAAGGTCAGAATAAAAGGGGCATTTTAAACAAAAGTGGTATTCAGTTTCTACTTGTGGTACTACACAAAATGGGCATAACCTTTGTATGTCATATTTACTTCCACTTTCTAACATGAGAATGGCTAGAGCAACAGAATCGTATGAGAGTTTTTTTCTAAATAACATTACATCAATGCTCCAAAGCTAAACGAGAGAGTAGAGCGGAGAGCTTCAATGAAGAGTGTAGTATTCGAACAAACTTAGATGAGCTAAATATAAAGAGCCTGACAAAGACAGTTGTACTCCCAGATATGTATGACTATTAACAATCTCGAGTACAGAATCCCAAATCGCAAACTTTTCAAATTTCCTCAAATGGCCACCATTTCTAAACACAATAACCTTACTTTTATCCATATTGATTTTTAACTTCCATTTATTGCAATGAAAATAAAGTGAGCAAAACGCTTTTGTAAGCCTACACCTTTGTCATCAATTAGAATAATGCCTCAAGGGCATTTAACGTGATAGCATTTTTTGTTATCTTCTATGGAAAAAAATTGCAACATCATTGATGAAAAATGAAAATAAAAATAACGATATTTGACACCTCTGTTGCCTTGCATAAAAACAACTCAGTATACCAATTTTCCAAAGACAGACACGTTTCACAGATTCATACATATTTTTGATTAACTTATATGTTCTACCTTAATCACCCTTTAGGTCCATGGAGGCACAGTGCAGCCTACATCGCTTCTACTACAAATACCTATTTATTAATGTATTAATAACTAATATGTTGTCCACAGGTTGAAAGCCTTTTGCTGAAACTAGCCTGTTTATCAATAACACACCGTTCTACACGAGACCACTTAACTAATCTGTTACATATTATAAACAACAACAACTGACTCGTGTTAAGAAAATCTGGTCTTTTATCTACACATCGTACACAGACGTTCCACTATATTGTACAGGGGAATAATGTATCTCGTTCTCTACCTAATTTAAACATGGAAAACAGTTTTCGGCAGGTATATTTTCCTATCGAAGAGTTTCCGTTATAAACACCGCAACGCCACATATTGCTTCTGCAGATCGATAAAGCCGTATCAGTTGATATAGTTAATAATATTATGATTCTATACACAACCGGGAACCATGTAAAATCTCATTGTGTTGGACAATTTGGACCCTGCCGTTTTTGTTCATTTCAAATTGCTGACGCCAGAGAACACCCAGTCACGAATATCTGCTGGAAAGAGCGTCAGAGGAAACGAGGGTGAACATGCCCTGCTCTACATGTAGTACCCGCCATTTTCACAATTTTCAATTTTAAAGACACAGCATCCCACTAGTAACAGCTCATTCATACATTACCCCCTGTTTTAGAGCAAACGAATACTTCCTTATTTGACCAGGTACATCTGATATGTACTCCATCCGTACCAACACATCAGATGTCACCTAACGACTACGAAAGGACAGGTACAGCATAAGTATTTGTGGCTTTGATTGTATTGCGGGCGTTCAGCTCTGAACTTTCAGATTTTCCTAGGTCAACATATTTTTAAAGAAGAAGAAGATTTTCTCTTTGCTTCTCATGACCAGTCACTTCTCACTCGAAACCGTCATTGTGTGATTTTGCATCAAAATATAAAAATGAAAATTAATGTAGATTATGAAATGAATTTCATGAGACTGTCCAAAACACTGTCAGTGGATGCACAGCTTTGGCACAAACACGGTATCTTAAGCGACATAATGGAGTGGTCATCCATGGTACGACCCGGAATATGTAGAGGGCGTCATGGAAAATGATAAATACAAAATTCTTTTGAATAGGCCAGTGTACAGCCTCAGACGTATCCAGGCCAACAAACCTGATTTTGTCCTTTCTTGATAAATCCAATTAAATTATAATAAAATATTGAATTTTCTGTCCCTCTTGATACGAATGTGATGACAAGATTCAGTAAAAAATGGCAAATATGAGGACCTCGCTTTCGAAATGTCACGCTTGCATCCCAAGTACCAAGTTGTCCGACTACCCATTGTTCTTGGTGCCTTAGGTTTGGTTCCTCCCAATCTGTTGACTGACATCGGGAGAGCTCCCGGGTTTGCTACCAGGAATACAGCCCTTCTGACAATCTGGGTAATGCAGAAGGCTGCAGTGTTGGGGAGTCTTCACATTCTCCGAAAAGTTGGTGGTGGGTTTTACTTGGCAGCGCTTCCTGGGAGAAGTCCATTCGCTGTCTGGGCTGCGTGTGGAGGGGGGAAGGCCCCTGAGGTGATGATGTGCCTAACCAGCCTGACTGTGTCAGGATCACCAAAACCCTCTTTGCTGCATTTTTCATTGAAATCACACCATCATCATCTTCATGTTCATCATCATCATCATCATCATCATCATCATCATCATCATCATAACACCATATTTAAACTATTTACTGTATTAAAGAAGTAAATTGCATTGACGTAGTTAAGGTACCTGTTTAACTATTTCACTTCGGAGTGAAACATCAGTCACGTGACTATCACCTTGCACATCGTCATACAAAAAGTTAACCCGTGTACGCGTGATTTTCCTTTCAGAGTGGACACGTGTGGCTGCTAATGGCTGCGTCATACACTGGGGATAGCATTCTCAGCAGCAGAAAACAGCTACGTCGTATGTTAAAATTCTGGATCTACCATTTACCCCCAATACCTGAACTCACAATACCGGGCAGACGCAGCCATTGTCGTCACTATGTTACCTAGTAGCTTATTACAGCAACGATCATTCTCCTGGGGGTGGTAGGTGCGTTCATATTTCATAGAATACGACATGCGATATGTCGGTGTTACGTTCATATTGCACACAAAGGCGCAAAATTAGTTATAAAATCTAAATATTTAATACTGCGAGGGCCTCCTACCATTACTGGGATATCTTAACACTTGGCAGGCAGTGTGCATTAGCACTTCACGGTCTGTGCATGAGCGGTTGTCAGCACCAACTTGGGTTATCTCCCTTTAATTCTCGTTTCGTGTGTCCCTGCTGCTTTTCGTCTCCGACCTAAATCCGTCCTTCGTGCCTCGATTTTAGAAAGCCTTCCAACCACAGAGACATAAAGTCTTCCTCCTAATTTGTTTTCAGACTCGTCGTTAATGTTGCCCTTTATGTCGGCATCACCACAAGACCTTTTTGTCGTAAAAAGGACGGAACATGGGTTTCGTGTGACCATAGCAACGACGCTTCTAGCATTAACTGAAGTGGAAAATTGACCCGATTAGCCTTGAAATTCACTACTGATAACATTAGTCGTAAATGAAGTTATACAAACATTTTGTCAAGTAACTTTGAAGTGAATAAGATGAAAAGGAAACACCCGTTAGATATTGGTTTTCCTGTTCGTGATGATTTCGTGTACAGATGTGCGTGCGTGCGTGCGTGCGTGCGTGCGTGCGTGCGTGCGTGCGTGCGTGCGTGCATATGTATGTATGTTCCTCGCACAGTGTTACGGGAATATATATGTATATATTGTGCCTGACACGGTGTTACAGGAAAGTTAATGTATATATAGAGAGAGAATCTCACCCGAGTGTCTTTTGATATCAAATAAATCAACACGAGTTGATAAAAGTGTGAAAATTCCGAGGCTTGCCGAGGATTTTTGCCACTTTTATCAACGATTGTTGATATATTTGATATCAAAAGACACGAGGGTGAGATTTTATTTATCATCCAACATCATTTTTTCAACTTTATCAATTTGTAGACAGTAATTAGCAGTGTCTTCAGTGTAAAAAGTACTGCTAACAGCTTCAGTAGCAGAGCCATTAGTGATGTCATTTGATTGTGACGTCATGGTAACCAATATATATATATTTATTTATCATCCAAAACTGACTCCCACAGGAGATATCGCTTGGATGAGATATACAAGAATGCATGGTGCCTGACGCAGTGTTGCAGGATTATTTCATTGACGGGCCTGAAACAGTGTTAGAATGAAATAAAATTTTAGTGTCCCGTCCCTCTGTTACAGGAATATAAATGAATGTATAGTGTCATGTGACAGTGTTACAGAAATATAGATGTGTGTATGTTGTCGTGGCAAGTGTTACAGGACATACATGTATGAATAGCGTCCTGCCACAGTGCTCCTAATGCCCAACCTCCACACAACGCGTCAATTCCCACCCCACGACACAACCCTAACCCCTCATCCCCTACATCTCTACCACGACACAACCCCTTAGCCGATCTTAGCCTCTACCCACACCACAGCACAACCCTAACCCCTCTTCCCTACATCTCTACCACGACACATCACCTTAGCCGATCTTAGCCTCTACCCACAACACAGCACAACCCTAACCCCTCTTCCCTACATCTCTACCACGACACAATCCCTTAGCCTCTACCCCCACCACGACACAACGCCTCTGCCCCTGCCTCTACCCCCACCACGACACAACCCCTTAGCCTCTACCCCCACCACGACACAACCCCTTAGCCTCTACCCCCACCACGACACAACGCCTCTGCCCCTGCCTCTACCCCCACCACAGCACAACGCCTCTGCCTAACACAATCTATCTGCCTCTACCCCTACACAAACCAAGGCACAACCCCGAACACATATCAAGACACAACCCCGAACACATATCAAGACACAACCCCGAACACAAACCAAGGCACAACCCTGAACACATATCAAGACACAACCCCGAACACATATCAAGACACAACCCTGAACACGTATCAAGACACAACCCCGTACACGTATCAAGACACAACCCCGAACACATATCAAGACACAACCCCGAACACATATCAAGACACAACCCCGAACACGTATGAAGACGCAACCCTGAACACATATCATCAAGACACAACCCCGAACACATATCAAGACACAACCCCGAACACGTATCAAAACACAACCCCGAACACAGATCATCAAGATACAACCCCGAACACGTATCAAGACACAACCCCGAACACATATCAAGACACAACCCCGAACACGTATCAAGACACAACCCCGAACACGTATGAAGACGCAACCCCGAACACATATCATCAAGACACAACCCCGAACACGTATCAAGACACAACCCCGAACACATATCAAGACACAACCCCGAACACGTTTTAAGACACAACCCCGAACACGTATCAAGACACAACCCCGAACACATATCAAGACACACACCCGAACACATATCAAGACACAACCCCGAACACGTATCAAGACACAACCCCGAACACATATCAAGACACACACCCGAACACATATCAAGACACAACCCCGAACACGTATCAAGACACAACCCCGAACACATATCAAGACACACACCCGAACACATATCAAGACACAACCCCGAACACGTATGAAGACGCAACCCCGAACACATATCATCAAGACACAACCCCGAACACATATCAAGACACAACCCCGAACACATATCAAATCCAACAGCCATGACAATTCAGAAATAAACATCTTTCTGACCGTAGATTGTTTTAACCATATCATGTAATGAAGAGACCTCTTTATTTTCATCAGGAATATCATGTTTAACATCATTTCATCTCGTAAAAGATTAAACATCATGGCAAACAATAAATAAGAAAATAGTTTCCATCATAAACAGAAGCAATTAGTCAGAACAATTAGGAGATCATGATACTCGACAAGCATGATGTAGAGACGACACTCGCCTCTAGACACATACTCACTGATATGAGATCTGTTGTAACGAGAGATTTCTTTTTCATTAGGTTCGAGTATCCTGACTAGCCCATGGCAAAACTCTTTGAAACACAAACATTCTCTTTCGAAATTTCTTAGATGCAAGAAATTAACTTCCCTTGCATAATATAACAAACGGAAAACGAAGCATAATTAAAAAATATATTTTTGTCTGAGGCAAGGTTGGAAATGTCAGACAGGTATATAATCTAACGGGCGAAAGAAAGTAAACCCACTCACTCTTCCCACAACCAACAGTCACTCGCCCCAGAACCATCTCACTCGTCCCAGAACCAACTCAATGACTCCAGGGCCAACACCTACATACAAACTCACTCCAGAACTGTCTCTAGAGCCATGCCACTCGTCCAAGAACCAACTCAATGACTGCAGGGCCAACTTCTACATACCAACTCATTCCAGAACTGTCTCTAGAACAATCTCACTCACTCCAGAACTGTCTCTAGAACAATCTCACTCATCCCAGAACCAACTCAATGACTGCAGGGCCAACTCCTACATACCAACTCACTCCAGAACTGTCTCTAGAGCCATGTCACTCGTCCAAGAACCAACTCAATGACTGCAGGGCCAACTTCTACATACCAACTCATTCCAGAACTGTCTCTAGAACAATCTCACTCACTCCAGAACTGTCTCTAGAACAATCTCACTCATCCCAGAACCAACTCAATGACTGCAGGGCCAACTCCTACATACCAACTCACTCCAGAACTGTCTCTAGAGCCATGTCACTCACTCCAGAACTGTCTCTAGAACAATCTCACTCATCCCAGAACCAACTCAATGACTTCAGGGCCAACTCCTACATACCAACTCACTCCAGAACTGTCTCTAGAGCCTTGTCACTCATCCCAGAACCAACTCAATGACTGCAGGGCCAACTTCTACATACCAACTCATTCCAGAACTGTCTCTAGAACAATCTCACTCACTCCAGAACTGTCTCTAGAACAATCTCACTCATCCCAGAACCAACTCAATGACTTCAGGGCCAACTCCTACATACCAACTCACTCCAGAACTGTCTCTAGAGCCATGTCACTCGTCCAAGAACCAACTCAATGACTGCAGGGCCAACTTCTACATACCAACTCACTCCAGAACAGTCTCTAGAACAATCTCACTCACTCCAGAACTGTCTCTAGAACAATCTCACTCATCCCAGAACCAACTCAATGACTGCAGGGCCAACTCCTACATACCAACTCACTCCAGAACTGTCTCTAGAGCCATGTCACTCATCCCAGAACCAACTCAATGACTGCAGGGCCAACTCCTACATACCAACTCACTCCAGAACTGTCTCTAGAACCATCTCACTCACTCCAGAACTGTCTCTAGAACAATCTCACTCATCCCAGAACCAACTCAATGACTGCAGGGCCAACTCCTACATACCAACTCACTCCAGAACTGTCTCTAGAGCCTTGTCACTCATCCCAGAACCAACTCAATGACTGCAGGGCCAACTCCTACATACTAACTCACTCCAGAACTACTAAGTATCTCTCACTCCTCCCAGCACCATTAACTACTAATTATCTCACTCCTTCGGATCCAACTCTATCCAGTACCAACTCACTAACAGTAAAACCATCTCACTCCTGTACATGTCAATGTATTGGTTGTTGTGGCCGTCCATCCCTCAACCCTAGTAGTCAACGTTGTAATATTTGTCCAGCCCACTCTGTGAGCGCTGCGGTTGATGTGGTTGCATTCGAGCAGGTACTATTTACCTGAGCCTATCTGTATGGACTGTCACGCTGGCATCCCCGCGACATATGACGCTTCCGGTCACCCCCGAGTTCACATCGATATCTTCACTGCTCGTGGTATATAGTGAGTCCAAGTGATTCCAAGTAGCCGTTAGTTTAAGTAAGAGGTTGATAAGGCCATACCAATAACATCATGAGTGATTTACATCTAGTTGTGTCTATTTCCTGTGTAGGTACATGTAGTGAATTGCGTATGAAACAGCAAGACTGGCACTGTCAACATTTTCATGCACAACCATCACCGCTTCTGTGCATTCTACGTGAAACAATATTATTTCGTTAGCGTCACTGTAATCGAAACGACTGATGAAAAATGTTATTCTGGTAATAAAGATAAGTTAATATGATATAACCGTTCATGTGTAGGTTGATATTATCAGGCAACCCACCATTGGGAGGCGATGTTAAAGTTATTCTTATTTTTTGTATAAATAATATAATGTTACAGAACAAACTGGAGAAAAAGAATCTTCGGTTTTACCCCAAAATTCGTTGTATGCTTGACATGCACAGTGTCCTGACAAAACTAAATGTTGTGAAAAAAATGAAATAACTTCTTTTCAAGCAGTGAGTGAGTGAGTGAGTGGGTGTGTGGATGGGGCTTTACGCCGCCTTTTGCAATTGTCAAGCAAAACCTAACGCAGGATATATTGTACCCATATAGAATTCGAACTAGTCCATTTGGCGTGATGGTTGAGCGCTTCATCTACTGGGCTTCTCTACATGTGAAACCACGCTATTTTATGAATGAATTTAATGTAAGCGACATTCATTTGATATATGATCGACCTGTTCTTATGGACATTTACTCTTTGTTATGAAAATTAAGCGATGTGTTCTTATGGACAAAAATCACAAATGCTCCTCGTTATCAACATAAAGAGATGTGTTCTTATGAACATAAATCACAAATACTCTTTGTTATCAACATGAGTGATGTGTTCTTATGGACATATATCACAAATACTCTTTGTTATCAACATGAATGATGTGTTCTTCTGAACATATATCACAAACACTCTTTGTTATCAACATGAATGATGTGTTGTTATGGACATATATCACAAATACTCTTTGTTATCAACATGAATGATGTGTTCTTATGGACATATATCACAAATACTCTTTGTTATCAACATGAATGATGTGTTCTTCTGAACATATATCACAAATGCTCTTTGTTATCAACATGAATGATGTGTTCTTATGGACATATATCACAAATACTCTTTGTTATCAACATGAATGATGTGTTCTTCTGGAGATATATCACAAATACTCTTTGTTATCAACATGAATGATGTGTTCTTCTGGAGAAATATCACAAATACTCTTTGTTATCAACATGAATGATGTGTTCTTATGAACATATATCACAAATACTCCTCGTTATCAACATAAATGATGTGTTCTTATGGACATATATCACAAATACTCTTTTTTATCAACATGAATGATGTGTTCTTCTGAACATATTTCACAAATACTCCTCGTTATCAACATGAATTGTGTGTTCTTATGGACATATATCACAAATACTCTTTGTTATAAACATGAATGATGTGTTCTTCTGAACATATATCACAAATACTCCTCGTTATCAACATGAATGATGTGTTCTTCTGGAGATAAATCACAAATACTCTTTGTTATCAACATGAATGATGTGTTCTTATGAACATATATCACAAATACTCTTTGTTATCAACATCAATGATGTGTTCTTATGGACATATATCACAAATACTCTTTGTTATCAACATGAATGATGTGTTCTTCTGAACATATATCACAAATACTCCTCGTTATCAACATGAATTGTGTGTTCTTATGGACATATATCACAAATACTCTTTGTTATCAACATGAATGATGTGTTCTTCTGAACATATATCACAAATACTCCTCGTTATCAACATGAATGATGTGTTCTTCTGGAGATATATCACAAATACTCTTTGTTATCAACATGAATGATGTGTTCTTCTGAACATATATCACAAATACTCCTCGTTATCAACATGAATGATGTGTTCTTATGGACATATATCACAAATACTCTTTGTTATCAACATGAATGATGTGTTGTTATGGACATATATCACAAATACTCTTTGTTATCAACATGAGTGATGTGTTCTTATGGACATATATCACAAATACTCTTTGTTATCAACATGAATGATGTGTTCTTCTGAACATATATCACAAACACTCTTTGTTATCAACATGAATGATGTGTTGTTATGGACATATATCACAAATACTCTTTGTTATCAACATGAATGATGTGTTCTTATGGACATATATCACAAATACTCTTTGTTATCAACATGAATGATGTGTTCTTCTGAACATATATCACAAATGCTCTTTGTTATCAACATGAATGATGTGTTGTTATGGACATATATCACAAATACTCTTTGTTATCAACATGAATGATGTGTTCTTATGGACATATATCACAAATACTCTTTGTTATCAACATGAATGATGTGTTCTTATGGACATATATCACAAATACTCTTTGTTATCAACATGAATGATGTGTTCTTATGAACATATATCACAAATACTCCTCGTTATCAACATAAATGATGTGTTCTTATGGACATATATCACAAATACTCTTTGTTATCAACATGAATGATGTGTTCTTCTGAACATATATCACAAATACTCCTCGTTATCAACATGAATTGTGTGTTCTTCTGAACATATATCACAAATACTCTTTGTTATCAACATGAATGATGTGTTCTTCTGAACATATATCACAAATACTCCTCGTTATCAACATGAATGATGTGTTCTTCTGGAGATATATCACAAATACTCTTTGTTATAAACATGAATGATGTGTTCTTCTGAACATATATCACAAATACTCCTCGTTATCAACATGAATGATGTGTTCTTATGGACATATATCACAAATACTCTTTGTTATCAACATGAATGATGTGTTCTTATGGACATATATCACAAATACTCTTTGTTATCAACATGATGATGTGTTCTTATGGACATATATCACAAATACTCTTTGTTATCAACATGAGTGATGTGTTAATGAACATAAACAAATTAAGGTGCAGTTTTGAACCGAACTAATAGCACGCGTTCTTTGGATACGCATATTCAACGACGTATGGCTAATATGTTATGATGATATGTTATGTAATGATAATATGTTATTAGGAACATATTTGCATGTTGCTAGGTACCTATAATAGAGCGGAAGATACAAACTACTTTGAATATGAATAACGTTGCATGATTTTCCAAGCAGTCAAGCTACTCTGCTGGTCTATAAATGGCTGAAATTTTAATTCACGTTATGAAACATTGACACCATGTTGTATATTTTTGGCCGTAAATAAATGTAGATCTCTCGTCGGTGCCAATTTGTCCTCTCCCGTAGGACATCGTATTTTCTGTTATGTTTTGTGGTGGAGTCCTCTACTTCCGAAAGTTAATGTCTCGGGCATGTTAACGCCAGATGTGTCCACTTATGTCAGCACTACGGGGGGATCAATATCAACAATTAGACAATCCTATCAGAATAAAATACAGCCGCCCTCAGTCGAGACCAAACAACCCCACCGTACCGCGGGGACGGTATACACTGGGTACATCAAGACTGAAAGTAGTTTCAAACCAATTAAGGATTAAATAGAGTTACGGAAAATATATTTTCCATCTCCACAAATCGCTTTAATCTTAAACGTGATTTTGATTTGACATTTAACTTAATACTGATTATTGGAATGGATAAAAAAAGCTATTTGATTACTATTTCCTTTGTCTATTTGGAGCGCAGATAGAAAGGATTCTTCATCGGGGAAGAATTTTCAAATATTACCTGGTATGAATAGGTTAAGCAGAATGAAATTATTATTGATAGTCGTTGTAGACTGGACTCTACTGTTACAGCCAGGAGTAGCTTTCACGTTTAGTTAAATGTCGAGCATTTATTTGTAATGATACATGTATTGTAATTTCACATCACAAAATAAAATACAATGTATATATATACATATATATATATACATACATACATACATACATACATACATACATACATACATACATACATACATACATACATACATACATACATACATACATACATACATACATACATACATACGTGTGTGTTTGTGTTTGTGTGTGTGTGTGTGTGTGTGTGTTTGTGTTTGTGTTTGTGTGTGTGTGTGTGTGTGTGTGTGTGTGTGTGTGTGTGTGTGTGTGTGTGTGTGTGTGTGTGTGTGTGTGTTAGTTAAAGCACGTCCGAGCAGCACGCGAACACATATACAATGAATGTGTATTGAGACGTACGTGATTGTGTATCATTTATTAAACTGTGACAGTTTATGCAAGCTGTAACATGTTTCAAACAGTCAGTGATGGACTCAGATTCAGATGACAAGTCAACCCCACCATACCGCCGTGTTAACTAATTAAACACCTTTATGACACGCATATCGCTTTATTAGAGCAATAATAGTTAGTTCAATATGTTTGATGTATGTATTTATTGTTTAAATCAATAAGCTATTTAGTTTTGAATCCAAGCAAATGAGTGGATAATAGCCATGAGCTCTATCATATTCGCCTAAATCAATATTTTGTTGAAACTCAACGACCGGCTTTCGCACACCTGTTGACATGGCTGGTGTGGACAGGTGCGAAGCTCATTAGGCGACAGTTCTCGATCTGATCCTCCCACACTGATGCAGAGAGAGAAGCCTAGCTACAGTGATGTCTGAGGCATGACACAGATTACTCATATTGAAATAACGTGTACACAGAAATCGCCATTGTGTACTTTCTGAAATCTCAGATGCCGTTTTTCAGATTTATGAGTGAGTGAGTGAGTAGGGTTTAACGCCGCTTTTAACAGTATTCCAGTTATATCACGGCGTGTCAGCTTAATGTGGGAGGAAAGCCCGAAGTGATGCAGGTCTCAGACGTTTACCACTTCGGTGAAACCCACGAGCACGGGTATGGTGCTGACAAACCTAGAAACATAATCGGGGCGAACCGGGATTCGAACTCACAATCATAGGTTTCTGGCGTGCCCAAGGGACGCAACTCTGCACAGCGAATCGCGGCGCCTTAGACGACTGGGCCACCCGTGCCCCCTCAGATTTATGAATATTAGTAGTATGAAATGCAAAAATATTTTCCCTAGGCATGAAGAGAATACAATAGACAATACAGCATATCTTGGTGGCTGGCTGGCATTGCATTTATTTATAGCAGGACAACATAGTACATCGAAACCTGGTCGTATTTCGGAGACGTTTTTGTAAATCAAATGTTATGATTCATGTGTGGAGATATACTGCATTGTACATCTGCAGCCGTGATTTCTGTTCTTCATTCTGTAATTTAGTGTTGATTTAAGGGACAACAGTGTTTTAGTGATAGTGTACCATAATGCTTATAAGTATCAACACATTTAAGGCATATCTACTTGAAAATGTTGCTGTCCTGACGCAGTAAATTCTAATCATGTTGCCATGCGTCATTTTAGATTTGTCCCCTGCAATGCAGAGACGATGTCAGTTAGATTGGAGTTGACTAGTCGGATGGACACGGGTCATTAGCAACCTAGAAGTACTACCTTCATTATAATCTCAGTCCACATTGACCTATAAATGTCAGAAAAGGACAACACGGCTTCCACTGGCTGATTACTCCATCGGGACTTCCGACATTCGTTACATTGGACAATCGGCTCGCATTGTAAACAACGTGTTGGACGATAGCTTCCAGTTCAACAAACGTCGTGGAACTCAACTGACGCTGTAACATAGGTGATGGACAATCAGTTAACTCTGTAACACACGTGTTGGACAATCCGACCACACTCACACTGTAACACACGTGGTGGACAATCACCTCACTGTGTAACAAAAGTTGTGGACAATCAGCTCACACTGTCACACGCTGTGCACAATCACCTCACACTGTAACACACGTGGTGGACAATCAGCTCACATTGTAACAAAAGTGGTGGACAATCAGCTCACAGTGTAACACAAATGGTGGACAATCACCTCACACTGTAACACACATGATGGACAATCACCTCACACTGTAACACACATGATGGACAATCACCTCACACTGTAACACACGTGGTGGACAATCACCTCACACTGTAACACACATGATGGACAATCACCTCACACTGTAACACACATGATGGACAATCAGCTCACACTGTAACACACGTGGTGGACAATCAGCTCACATTGTAACACACATGGTGGACAATCACCTCACACTGTAACACACATGATGGACAATCACCTCACACTGTAACACACGTGGTGGACAATCAGCTCACATTGTAACTCTCGTGGTGGACAATCACCTCAAACTGTAACACACGTGGTGGACAATCACCTCACATTGTAACACACATGATGGACAATCACCTCACATTGTAACTCTCGTGGTGGACAATCACCTCAAACTGTAACACACGTGGTGGACAATCACCTCACACTGTAATACATATGGTGGACAATCACCTCACATTGTAACACTCGTGGTGGACAATCACCTTAAACTGTAACACACATGGTGGACAATCACCTCACAGTGTAACACTCGTGGTGGACAATCACCTTAAACTGTAACACACATGGTGGACAATCACCTCACAGTGTAACACTCGTGGTGGACAATCACTTCACACTGTAACACACATGGTGGACAATCACCTCACACTGTAACCCACATGGTGGACAATCACTTCACACTGTAACCCACATGGTGGACAATCACCTCACAGTGTAACACACATCATGGACAATCACCTTAAACTGTAACACACATGGTGGACAATCACCTCACAGTGTAACACTCGTGGTGGACAATCACTTCACACTTTAACACACGTGGTGCACAATCACCTCACACTGTAACACACGGGGTGTAAAATCAGCTCACACTGTAACACACATGATGGACAATCACTTCACACTGTAACACACATGGTGGATAATAACCTCACACTGTAACACACGTGGTGCACAATCACCTCACACTGTAACACACTTGATGTAAAATCAGCTCAAACTGTAACACACATGGTGGACAATCACTTCACACTGTAACACACGTGGTGCACAATCACCTCACACTGTAACACACGTGGTGCACAATCATCTCAGTGTAACACACTTGGTGAAAAATCAGGTGACGCATTAAAAAACGCGATAGACAATTAGGAACATGAAAAAATAGAAGAAATGAACCGAGACACATATTCAACTTTTTTCTTTCATATGTTGTACAAAGGTCAAATGTGTCCAAGAAGCCGTGGCGGCGACAGCAGTCTGCTTGGGGTCGCGCCCTGCCAATGTAGATAATGAAATGACAAACTGATAGACATACACTGTCTCGATTAAGCATGGGCCTAGAGACATTATGGAGACTTTATTACGGAACTTCCTTTATTTGAAGAGCTTCTTTTCATCTTACGATGAACAATATTTATGGCTTAGTAAATGACACACTTCCGTTACAGCCTCCTCTTTACAACCTAGCATGTCTCATTGTTTTCCTGTGCAAAATGATGTCATACTTACCAATTTATATAATTATACCAAAACAGATTCATGATAAAAGAAAATTTCACCAACTTTGTTTGCAAGCTAACCTTCAAATCAATTCATTTTTACACAATATTTCAAACCGAATTCATATATACTAAGTATTTCCAAAACAAAGAATCGCCATCATCATCGTCGTCGTCGTCGATATCATCATCAACGTCGTCGCCGTCCTCGTCGTCGTCGTCATCATCGCCATCATCATCGTCGTCGGCGTCATCATCACCATCATCATCATCACCATCATCTTATATACGCTGTGTAAAACTTTGTCAATCGTTTGACACAGGGTTTTCTCCACATGATGTCTCCATACTCATGATGCACCATGCTAGAACATTACTGTTCTCTCGTGAAGGTGACCTCGCTCGTCGCTGTAGTCGATGTTTTCGTCGACATATCAGCTTCCTATATGTTGTTTCAGGTGGCGTACAAACCTCTGAGAAAATAGCGTACATGTCTACAGCCTAAACGTTTTAATAATTATCAGGTGTGAAACGGAAAATTGTCAACTGACATATTCACGTACAATATATAATTAAAGTTAACAGCCAAACAACCTGCTTTTACAATGACTTAAATCAAACATTCTTTGGCTGCCAGTTGTCCCCAGCCTAGCTTCTCTTTAAAGGTTCTCAGATACTTATCCCGTCATGAAGATGAGGTATCCAAGGAAACACACCAATAGTCATGTTTACGTTTATGTTCAATAAAAAATAACGGTTTTAAAACCAGTGTCACCGAGAGAAATCCTAGTAACTGGAGTGTCCATTGCATTATCAACCGTCTTCCCAGCCATTCACGGACTCGTCTGTAAAAAGTGCGGAGAGGGGGGTGCGGAGATGAATATGAATATATATTTTACAGGGGGGCTGAATATATATTTTACAGGGATGGACACCTAAGTGCATATTTTACAGTGGGGAAGGTGAATGCATATTTTACTTTTTTTAATTTTTGAATATGCATTTTACAAGGGATGGCATCTGCATATATTTGTTACAAGGGGGGGGGGGGGGGGGGTCAACTGTACATGTGATTGCGAGTATCTATAAGTTAACTATACATTCGATTGTGAGTATCTATAAGTTAACAGTACATGTGATTGTGAGTATCTACATGTTAACTGTACGTGTGATTGTGAGTATCTATAAGTTAACTGTACATTCGATTGTGAGTATCTATAAGTTAACAGTACATGTGATTGTGAGTATCTACAAGTTAACAGTACATGTGATTTTGAGTATCTATAAGTTAACTGTTAACGTGATTGTGAGTATCTATAAGTTAACTGTACATGTGATTGTGAGTATCTATAAGTTAACTGCACATGTGATTGTGAGTATCTATAAATTAACTGTTTACGTGATTGTGAGTATCTTTATGTTAACTGTACATGTGATTGTGAGTATCTATATGTTAAATGTATACGTGATTGTGAGCATCTATATGTTAACTGCACATGCGATTGTGAGTATCTATAAGTTAACTGTACATGTGATTGTTAATATCTATAAGTTAACTGTTTACGTGATTGTGTGTATCTATATGTTAACTGTACATGTGATTGTGAGTATCTATATGTTAAATGTATACGTGATTGTGAGCATCTATATGTTAACTGCACATGCGATTGTGAGTATCTATAAGTTAACTGTACATGTGATTGTTAATATCTATAAGTTAACTGTTTACGTGATTGTGTGTATCTATACGTTAACTGTACGTGTGATTGTGAGTATCTATATGTTAAATGTATACGTGATTGTAAGTATATATATGTTAACTAACATGTGATTGTGAGTATCTATATGTTAACTGTACATTCGATTGTGAGTATCTATATGTTAACTGTACATGTGATTGTGAGTATCTATATGTTAAATGTATACATGATTCAGAGTATCTATATGTTAAATGTATACGTGATTGTGAGTATCTATCTGTTAACTGTACATGTGATTGTTAGTATCTATATGTTAACTGTACATGTGATTGTGAGTAGCTGTATGTTAACTGTACATGTGATTGTGAGTATCTATAAGTTAACTTACATGTGATTGTGATTATCTGTATGTTAACTGTACATGTGATTGTGAGTATCTACATGTTAACTTACATGTGATTGTGAGTATCTATATGTTAATTGTACGTGTGATCGTGAGTATCTATACGTTAACTGTACATGTGATTGTGAGTATCTATATGTTAACTGTACGTGTGATTGTGAGTATATATACGTTAACTGTACATGTGATTGTGAGTATCTATATGTTAAATGTATACGTGATTGTGAGTATCTATCTATCGATCTATATATATCCCCATCTACGTCCCCATACTACGAGTACGTCTCCATGTACGTTCCAAGTCTACGCCCACCCCCCACCCCCATCGACGTACCCATCTGTGTGCCCATATGCGTTCCCAATCTATGTCCCCATCTTCGTTCCCAATCAACGCTCGTCTCCATTACACCCCCCCCCCCCCCCCTTATCAGTAATGCAGCGAGGAGAGTGGAGACACAGTCACGACACTGCGTCATCACAACGGCGACTAGGATTTACATCTGAACTGTACAACACCACACAGATATATAACTGTTCTAAGGTTTCCTATAATGGGATCATGTCTCATCCTTAGGTAATAAGAAATTGCTCTGAATCAGATTCGCTCACAAAATATCGAGTCTTCCGATTATAGTTCACTGAAGTCGCATTTACGTTTTTTTTTATCTTGGTTGTTTGAAACACTAGTCTGTCTGGAAGCGTTGAGAACACATTTCATGGAGAAGCTGCATCAGGTGTGTTATATTCGATTAAAGATCTTTATGAATTTATGTTGGTAATATAACAATCCGGTATTTGACAGTTGGCGACTGGTTGTATTTTTATACTGATACAGACTGTTTAAACCATATATAATATAGTGCGCAACGGTCAAACGTGCATATGTCAGTTAGTTCTTATGCCAAAGGTTAAATGGTCACTTCATAAACTATATGTTTCTTAGCAAACAAGTTAGCTGAAACAGTGTATTTAGAAATTAATTTTATAACATTCCATTCCATGAGAGCTGAACTCTTTTGTTATGAAGATACATCATTAAATATATTTTGATATTCTGGTCAGTATGACAAAACGCTTGATGACATCAACATTAATCATGCGCAACGAGAGTGGCATCATATGTGGTGTCTACATATGCCCTTTTGAAGGCCTGGGTTAAATGCTGGATTGGTATAGTACCATTGTCAGTGCAATTCTAAAATCAATTATCACAATACAATATGTATGTTTACCATGCTATTCATAGTACACCAGACCCGTGAAGATCCGGTGTAGAATAGGTCTTCAGCAACCCATGCTTGCCGTAAATGGCGACTATGCTTGTCGTAAGAGGCGACTAACGGGATCGGTTGGTCAGGCTCGATGACTTGGTTGATGCATGTCATCGTATCCCAATTGCGTGGATCCATGCTCATGATGTCAATCACTGGATTGTCTTGTCCAGACGCGATTATTTACAGACCGCCGTCATATAGCTGGAATATTGCTGAGTGTGGCGTTAAACAACAAACAAACAAAACCCGGTAGTGAACGGATGCATTGGGATCTATTTCCTAACTCTGGGTGATCTCATATGAATCCTATCACATTTAAGAGTACACCTACAGTTATCAGACCCGGTGAGCGCCTTGATGACATGGTCGTCTTCATGTTAGTCTGACTGGAATCATATTCATCCAGATTCTTTTTGTATGTTGCCATGTTGGTGGCCGTTTAGTTTGCACATAACGTTTTGATATAAAAATATATTTAATTAGAACGAATACAATAATAACATTACAGTTTGTGTTGTTGACCTCCTTCCCCCGACCCCCCGACCCCCCGACCCCCGATCCCCAACCTGTCATAATGGGTTCGATCACTTCAAGTGGGCGCGCCACTCATGGCGATTACGTCATTGCTATTAAGTTATGTTATGGGAACCCCATAAAATGACAGAGGACTGAGACGTCGCGGTGCACCGCCTACTCTGCACACCAGGAATATGTCACATGATGACGTCTAAACTGTTTTGATGATTTTTTCTGAGATAATAAGCTGAGTTATGTAACCAGATGCCAAGCGTTGTATTGTCCACACACCGCTGTAGACTTCGTAATGACTCCCAAGTAATGCGCACACAGTTAACTTCACAGACAAACACAAAAATGCCTTTTGTCTTTTTATGGTGTGGAAACATAAAAATGACAAGGCAGTTCAATATCTGGCAGAACTTCTGCAGTGTCCGTGGTAGTAAACGCCCCTTCTGTCACCATTAGCCCATGTCTGGCGCAAAGAAATATTCACTCGCGTTTTAGTTTTAGACCAGGGAAGTTGCTGGTGCGGCATAAAACAATAATTGTTCGTACCTCTCTGTATTGTTTCAATGATCCTCTCATATAATTTTCACAGCTATTTGCCTTTTACGCCCAATGGAATCTGTTTCGACTGATAACCGAGACTGATTATTCTCTGGCGTTGACGTTTTGTATGTTGTACTTTGAAAAGATTCCTTCAGTTACCTTAAAGTGAGTGAGTGTGTGAGTGGGGTTTTACGCCGCTTTTAGCAATATTCCAGCAATATAACGGCGGGGACACCAGAAATGGGCTTCACACATTGTACCCATACCTAAAGATTATTATGAGATTGAATATTTACGTTCTGAACTTCCATTGCAGCCATTGGACCAAATGCGTATTAGTAAACTACGGTTATAACGAACTCAAATGGCACTAATTTTAGTTCGTTATAACCGTAGTTCGTTATGAGCATATATACAGAATATATACAGGAAATGGCCGCGACCAAGAAATAAGTTCGTAATATCAGTCAGTTCGTCATAAGCGTGTTCGTTATAAACGTATTTTACTGCACATATTAAAAAATATTAGTTCAACTGAAATTTAAACTTGTGTCATATATGTTGAACAACCATGTTTAGCTGATCTGTCACACCGAGTTGATAAGGACACACAAGGACACACAAGGACACACAAGCACACACAAGCACACACACCCTCTCTGTGGACAACAAAACGTGTGACGGTTATCTCTTTAGCTATACCAACGCATTATGTCTAAATACAGTAAACTACGGTTATAACGAACTCGAGTGGACCACTAATTGTAGTTCGTAATAACCGTAGTTCGTTATAAGCATACATACAGCATATATACAACAAATGGTCGGGACTAACAATAAATCCGTCAGTTCGTTATAAGCGTGTTCGTTATAAACGTAGTTTACTGTATGTACATAAACATGTGCGAGTCGACAACTTCATCACGGTGGAAATGCTGCCATGCTGCTCCTGCACCCGGATACACAGTGTGGTAGCAGTGAGGGTTGTGGCCGCCCTAGTCTCCACACTGGTGATTGCGACCGATCCTGATCAGCAATGTCAGAGAGGAGCGGTCTTATATATGTAACCATCTGCTAAAATCGCTTTATTCTCACCAACATAAACACCAAACAGGATTGGGTGAATTCACTAGTGTCATGCTGGGAATTTTCCAACCATTCATGCAAATGTATCTTTAAGAACATCTTATTGATCAGAGCTGTTTTTTTTAGCTCAGATGATTTTCTCTAGGTGATAAGTATGTTGTTTTACGCCGCAGTTTGCAATACTCCATCCAAATCACGGCCGCCTTAAAACATCGAATCTGTCCCAGAAATAAACAGAGGCTGACAGTAGAGAAACCTTGCACAGCCAGTATGATGGCCAATAAAACATATAGTTCGACCATTTCATGCTCTTTCGTCCGCTATTGCGTCGAGAATTTCATTCTTTGGTAATTATTTCATCAATAGGTAATATATAAAATGGTTGCCATGTTTGCAATGTGATATACATAAAGACGTGGAACGCGAGTACTGAGCCTATTTCACTCACTGCCTAATACACCTCATGATGGATGGGATCTATCAGCGTCAGAAAACAGCTCAAGGAATATGCTTTTAAGAATATCAGCGAAGGTATTTCTTAAATTAGGAAATATTCTGCTCACCCCTCCATACACATGCTCAATCCGATAGGCCGTCTCGATTTATGGACGTAATATGATGACGTTAATGTCTGGTATGGTTTTGATAACATCAGATAACCAGACACAGCCATTGAACTTCTCGAACATTCAAATGTCCACCAAAGTCAGTTATAATTCAATCTTTCAGATTAATCTTTTTTCATCTCCCAATCTCAATTCGATATATATTTTACACGTTAGTATCTAGCATATGGACTGCTCTAGCATATCATGTTAGTGTATACCATGTGATCGTTTCTTGCATATTATTTCTGTGCATAACATATGGCCGTTTCACGCATATCATTTCAGTTTATAACATTGACGTTTCTTGCATATCATTTCTGTGAATAATATAGGGCCGTTTCTTGCATATCATTTCAGCATATAACATTGACGTTTCTTGTATATCATTTCAGTATATAACATTGACGTGTCTTGCATATCATTTCAGTGTATAACATTGACGTTTCTTGCATATCATTTCAGTGTTTAACATATGGACGTTTCTTGCATTATCATTTCAGTGTATAACATATGTACGATTCGAACATATCAGGTCAATGTATAACATATGGACGTTTCTAACATATCATGTCAGTGTATAACATATGGACGTTTCTAACATATCATGTCAGTGTATAACATATGGAAGTTTCGAACATATCATGTCAGTGTATAACATATGGACGTTTCTAACATATCATGTCAGTGTATAACATATGGACCTTTCTAACATAGCATGTCAGTGTATAACATATGGACGTTTCTAACATATCATGTCAGTGTATAACATATGGACGTTTCTAACATAGCATGTCAGTGTATAACATATGTACGTTTCAAGCATAGCATGTCAGTGTATAACATATGGACGTTTCTAACATATCATGTCAGTGTATAACATATGGACGTTTCTAACATATCATGTCAGTGTATAACATATGGACGTTTCAAGCATATCATGTCAGTGTATAACATATGTACGTTTCAAGCATATCATGTCAATGTATAACATATGGACGTTTCTAACATATCATGTCAGTGTATAACATATGGACGTTTCTAGCATATCATGTCAGTGTATAACATATGGACGTTTCTAACATAGCATGTCAGTGTATAACATATGGACGTTTCTAACATATCATGTCAGTGTATAACATATGGACGTTTCTAACATATCATGTCAGTGTATAACATATGGACGTTTCTAGCATATCATGTCAGTGTATAACATATGGACGTTTCTAACATATCATGTCAATGTATAACATATGGACGTTTCTAACATATCATGTCAGTGTATAACATATGGACGTTTCTAGCATAGCATGTCAGTGTATAACATATGGACGTTTCTAATATAGCATGTCAGTGTATAACATATGGACGTTTCTAACATAGCATGTCATGTCAGTGTATAACATATGGACGTTTCTAGCATGTAATGTCAGTGTATAACATATGGACGTTTCTAGCATAGCATGTCAGTGTATAACATATGGACGTTTTTAGCATAGCATGTCAGTGTATAACATATGGACGTTTCTAATATAGCATGTCAGTGTATAACATATGGACGTTTCTAACATAGCATGTCAGTGTATAACATATGGACGTTTCTAGCATGTCATGTCAGTGTATAACAAATGGACGTTTCTAACATAGCATGTCAGTGTATAACATATGGACGTTTCTAGCATATGCTGTTAGTGTATAACATACCCACGTTTCTAATACATCATTTCCGTGTATAACATATGTACGTTTCTAACATATCATGTCAGTGTATAACATATGGACGTTTCAAGCATATCATGTCAGTGTATTACATATGGACGTTTCTAACATAGCATGTCAGTGTATAACATATGGACGTTTCAAGCATATCATGTCAGTGTATAACATATGGACGTTTCGAACATATCATGTCAGTGTATAACATATGGACGTTTCTAGCATATCATGTCAGTGTATAACATACCCACGTTTCTAATACATCATGTCAGTGTATAACATACCCACGTTTCTAACATATCATGTCAGTGTATAACATATGGACGTTTCTAACATATCATGTCAATGTATAACATATGGACGTTTCTAACATATCATGTCAGTGTATAACATATGGACGTTTCTAACATAGCATGTCAGTGTATAACATATGGACGTTTCTAGCATGTCATGTCAGTGTATAACATATGGACGTTTCTAACATGTCATGTCAGTGTATAACACATGTACGTTTCTAGCATGTCATGTCAGTGTATAACATATGGACGTTTCTAGCATATGATGTTAGTGTATAACATACCCACGTTTCTAATACATCATTTCCGTGTATAATATATATGCATGTTACATGTAGTGTCTCACATCCATAAGAGTCTGACATTTCTCCATACACATGTACTGCCACCTGTCGGCGTGTGTCCTCCACAGTTCGTGTGTTGTTGTTTTCTAAACGGTCATGTCACCTCTTCTTTACAAGTCTTTGATAGGCATTTACAAGTTGGAAGAACATTAATACATGACAATTTTTGTGGATACTAACTTTTTTTAATTCTTTGTCAAGACGTTTCAGAGCTACTTCTTGCGTCTAATAATATATATATATTACACAACTGTGAACACAAATACATTTGAATGATTTCACGCCCCATAGCCACCAGCATAAAATGACATCTACTTTTTCGGAACATCTCATCATAGATCCTGACCACCAAATTTCCTGGCCACAAACCAAGATTCTCAGTACCAACATCAGTCATTTGGAAAAAAAGGCAATTTCAAGAAAGCATTGAAATCCAAAGAACGAAGCCAGCCATTAACAGAGACCAAGTATCTACCTGTGTGTACTCTACTGTGCTATAATCACATCATCAACTACTATGGAAATGTTGATTGCCGTATTGGTTGTGTCACAAGAGCCAGCCCCTTGTCATCCCTACGCCTTCAGTGTACCTATTTGAATCCTCTCCTGTTAATCTTATTAGCTTTGTCATTATAATGTTGTCCTAGTACATTAATTCTATCTCATTGGCTTTGTCATTATATTGTTATCTTTCTACATTCATGCCACCTTTTGTTGTGTAAACACACACACACATTCTCACTCACTCAGCATTCACCTGATGGAGGAGCAAGAAGTAGCTCTGAAACGTGAGTGAGTGAGTTAATATTTAACGTCACATCGGCAATATTTCAGCTAGATTGTGACGAGACCAATATATAGTTCAAGAGTAAATGCATTCAGAGTTTATAAAAATCTGTCGGCAATGGACAGTAAAACAACTAGAGTATCACAGATTTGTATATAAAACTAGCATGTAATCTTAAAGTATGACTATTAATTACAATACATAATAAAAATGAGCTCTAGATCACCAGCAACCAAAGTTGAGCCACCATACTACTGGGGACTTACGGTACTTCTACTTCAGCTCTGAAACGTCGTGACAAAGAATATTAGAAGTTACTATCCGTAAAAAGTGTCATGTATTCATGTTCCACACAAGACATGTACCTTCTGAAGACACGTCAGTGATGCCCGTTTCATCCTTGCTGAATCATGTTGCATATTTATTGCCTAATTTAAAGCTGCATGCAATCGGGAATCTACAATATCAAATGATAATGTCAGCTTTGAAGTTTGTGTTTTGTGTCAGAAATCAGAGCAGCACGACCACCATTCCACTCACGGCCTGACATAAGCTTTTAAATCTGTCCCAATCTTTTGTAAGATCTGTCCGTCATTATCGTACACTGCTACAGTGCGAGGGAGGCGAGACCTCCATGTTGCGGTAGCACATCCGGGTCTCGGTGACAGCCAGGCTAGACGTGTGTCATACATTAGGAAATGATTAAAATATTCTTTCATATAACTTTCAAACTATCACCCAAAAAAAATTTCCGCTTGTGGTAATGTATTTTCATTAAGGACAATAGTATTTGTATACCTCGTGGCAAGGATGATTTGAATGTTTTAACATAAATTCCATTAAGCGTGTACATCGATACGTATCGATTTTGACCTGACATATTGTAAAGTGGGATCTAGTTTAACTATTTCTGATTTCATCCCGGTCATTTTTTGTGACAGTTGGTTTAGACGGCAAGGGCAAAATTCCTAACATGTCGGCGGCTGTACATTAATGCTTCATGCCATCTGTTCACAGCGTTCTCACGTCCTGGCACGAAGGATAATAATAATAACGTTTTTTTATTCAAACATAATGTGAAATACTTTTCCATACGTTGATACTGTCTCTCGTGTCTAATCAAATTAAATGGAATATGAAATTACAGCTTTATAGACGCAGTTCATGGTTTCACATGAAAGTCACCGCCATGTTATGAATAAAATAAGCACCATACACACATGTGCATTTTTGCGTAGTTGTGCGCACGTCATTGCACAGTTAGCCCAGTACACTATTAACACTTCATGGAGAAATAGCTCGTCCTGTTGACATACATATATCATTACTGAGAGTATCTGTTGGGAGATCTACACCCAGGCGATAGATCCTGTTCAGAGGAGGATGTATACCGAACGTGGGAGGGTGTATACCATATAGGGGCATACATAATACATATGGCGTATGTTGATCATTGAAACATGGAGTGTATACTATGATAATGACGTACGTCGACGTCATCATGAGAGAACTACATATGCAGATAATTAATTTTTTTATGAATTTAGCCGTAATGAATAAACTTTGTTAGATATATATGTGTGTATGCAAATATATACGAAACATATGGCATCACTATCAACCAAAAAATATATAATCTGATATTAAATATGTGTTTCATATTCCTAGATAGAGTCTTTGTTCCTTTTCGGTGTGTTGTACATTAATTAACATACACACAGTATCTCTTAGGGTTTACAACAATAAACGTGGACAACTCTTAACAGCAACGTATGCTGCTGAAGTTGCTGCTGCTTCTTAGTGACCATGTATGTGTCATTTATCTTCATTGTTTATCAGCATCACTACTCTTCCTCATCTGAATACTTGATTTGTGTTGACAGTCATGGCATTGAACAAGACGTGCATTTATATATGTGTGCTATATATTCCAATCCTCCTATACAGGATGTAATATACCTTTTATATCATTCAAAACTTTCCGATTTTATGAAAGGTAGCTTTGATCTTTTATATAACGATATAACTGACAGCTGTTGGAGTTTTGTTAATCGTGTTGTATACGTGTAACCACAATACGGAGAATGTCATATAATGCCACCATTGGCACTGGGTGCGTATACTGTATACTGACTTGTGTCGTTGACAGGACTGAATGGTATGTTCGCGTGTCATTACTGAATGACATGTCAATGTGTCATGACCGAATGCTATGTCCATTTATGTTATTACTGAGTATGTCAATGTGTCATTAGTGAATGACATGCCACTGTGTCATTACTGAATGACATGTCAATGTGTCATTACTGAATGACATGTTAAGGTGTCATTACTGAATGACATGTCAATGTGTCATAACTGAATGACATGTCAATGTGTCATTAGTGAATGACATGTCAATGTGTCATTAGTGAATGACATGCCACTGTGTCATTACTGAATGACATGTCAATGTGTCATTACTCAATGATATGTCAATGTGTCATTACTCAATGACATGTCAATGTGTCATTAATCAATGACATATCACTGTGTCGTAAGTGGATGTCATGTCAATATGCCATAAGTGAATGACATGCCAATGTGCCAGTACTGGATGTCATGTCAAAGTATCATTACTGAACGATGTGTCCATGTGTCATTACTGAATGATACGTCCATGTGTCAGTACTCAATGATATGTCTATGTGCCATTACTGTATCACTGGATTGTCTAGCCCAGACTCGATTATTTACAGATCGCATCATATAACTGGAATAGTGCTAAGTGCGGCGTTAAAAACATCAAACAAACAAAGAAACAATCAAAGAATAAAATCCAGAGACTGTGTAGAATAGTATGTCCTCGAGAGAGAGTATTGGGTTACTGATATCACAAAAATACCGTGTTCAGCAATTTCTTCTCCTTCAAAAAATGTCCGTCTATAGACCAAATCAGCATGGAAGTGTTTGAATAGCTGGAGTGGCATGTCGTATGTAGGTGGTAAACAGGAACATCGCTTTATCAAGTTCTGACCCGTTTTTAAAAAATATGAGGGTTCTCGTGTAGTTTTACATGTGGGATTAAAGAAGAATCCTGTATACTGAAGTTATCTGACTGTTATTGCTGAAAACAACGACAACATGCTAGTTCAATAGAATCAATTTTCTTGACTCTGTATTCTTTCGATTTATCTGCTTTTTATTCTTTTCCCTGCATGATATGTATCTTCAGCTAAATTAATTCTTGAGATTGAATGAAACATAACATCATTCCATTGACAAAAAGAATTATACAATATACAGATGTCATTACAAAAGTGACCATATGTTGGATAACATTTGCTGTTTTTTTCCACAGAAAATGTATTTTTTCAACAAACCTGTCTATATTGTATACAAGCTATGATATTTGCTGATATGACGGTAAGGTTACCCGATTAATCCTAAAGAAACAGATCAGTTTATCCGTCCACATGTTCGGTTATTTGACCCAAACCTAGTCATATGCTTGTCCCATGTGGTCCAATTTTCATCTGTGATTGTTTATTGTGTGAAGGGTTGGACTGGAAAGGCTACACTAACATGTCGTATTTCTTGCCACCGGTAATAGGTCTCCGAATCGTTTCCGATATACAGGGAAAATGTCAGTTATAATTGAGGGCAAATTGCAGCAAATGGCTGACAATGAAACCGAACTGATTCAGTGTCGCTCGTATATAGCATAAATGTATCATGGAGTTTAATAAAATAGTCATTGATAAGACCTGTAATATCAGCAACTGAAACATTGCTACCATGATATTCATTTTCCGACCAATATATTTTGAAAATTATCCATATTCATGTGTATCTCCGCCGGAGCTGTTGAAAAGATTAACAAGATAACGGTAACAGCTGTGGGGTGACATAGGTTTGTTGTGAAATACGGTAATATCCCTACATCATCAACAGAGTTTATAAGTGATAACTATTTGATGGAAAACAAAAATTTTACTCACTTCTCTCACAATTTCGTAACCATGTTGTTCGGCGACCCTCCTTGCCTGGTCGTAGCCTCCATTTATATGTGCTGCCCACTCGTTAACAAAGTGAGAATCACTATCTACATTATGTACAAAATATATACATAATAGTAGCGGGAGTAACACAACTCCTTTGGTCATAATACTCTCCACGGGCCAGCCACTCGAAAGACTCTTCCAAAACACTTTTCGGAAAGTAACTGGTCGACGTAGTGTTATCGGAGTGGAAGGCGCTGACTACTCCTAGGCACATTTGATACATTACATAGATAAAGCCCGTGTGAAATGCATTTACAGTAAGCAGCTGTTGAGAATCACCTATCTATATAGCACTGTTGGGCTGTCCTTGCAGCGAGTGGCTCGACGTCACCAATAAAACAACACGCGTTCAAAAGAGAGGCGCGTGTGTGACGTATAGCTTCTAAATACTCGGCCTGGGTTAGCGGATGCGGAATGGAGGGAGGGCTAAAGATATCCAACTTTCTGCGTGTGTAATTGTCACAGATTGTTTTAGATACCTTAGCAGAGATTTGTCGTCTCTGGGGCTGAAGGGGGTCTTTAAGAGTATTACTCAGCCAATCCATGGCGGAACACGCCATTGACAGTCAAATGAGGCAATATTAATTTGATAGCGCAATCGTGAGTAGAAATCGAAGTTTGACGGAAGCAGGGGAAAACGCCAGTGGAAGATTGGTTAGTTAATTGGCTTTATATTATATTCCACAGCCCGATGCTCCAGTAAGCCATACACGTGATTAGATTGAAGGTGAGAACATGACAGAGAAGGGGTTTTGTTTCGCCATGATGTTGGACGAGTATAGTGATCGTTCTTTGTTAGGGCTCCAGTGGTCAGCCGTAGGGACTGTCGTCAAGCAGGTGTGGTCAGCCACTGTCAGCCAGGTGTGGTCAGTTTCCTTAGGGGCTTTGCAAGTGTTTCGCGACGACCTGTTGGATACATGTATTTAATGCATATCTGTAAGGCCACAACTAAGTAGGATTATCTCGCAACATCACTGACTGAATGTATAAATGAAGGATGATGTGATATAACAAAAGTAAACAAATAAACAAATGAATGAATGAATGAATGAATGAATGAATGAATGATAAATAAATAAATAAATAAATAAATAAATAAATAAATAAATAAATAAATAAATAAATAAATAAATAAATAAATAAATGAATAAATAAATAAATGGCGGGCATCTGGAGTGCTATATATTGACTGATCCAGTGTAAATAGGTTGGGACGTTGACAAATGACGCCGCCCGCGTGGAGGCAGTCATCGAAAGTTCAGCCTGCAACGTGGATCCAATTAAATATAATTGTCTGTGTAAATGCATAATAAAAATAATACTCTAAACATGGCTTAGATAAACTTTGTCTATTTATATAGGTAACAACTTTGATAAAACAAACGGAGTTGTTACATTCTCCAGTTTACACTAGTGTATGTAAACACTCTGATTGTCTATAATAAAGATATCTCAAGTCATAAACTTGTATCAAGTTTACACACGACGTAACGGCAGATTGCGTGTCAGTTGTAGAGGTAGTGATAGTAACAACAGCAGCAGCAGTAGTAGTAGTAGTAGTAGTAGTAGTAGTAGTAGTAGAAGTAGTAGTAGTAGTAGTGTTTGTGATGTATATATGTGTTTCAAGAAGTAGTTAATTCTGTATATATAAGATTCCATATGTGTCCATATGTGTATACAGAAATAGGATATTCTGTATACTGCATAAAATACGTGTCAAATTCTAGATATGTCCACATAGGCGACAGAAATAAGCTATTCTGAATATATGCGATTCTATATATGTCCAAATGTGTATACATAAATAAGTAATTCTGCATATACAAGATATGTGTTTTCAGAAATAGTATTTTGCATGTATATGCAAGAACTGTTATATGTCGATAAAGACACCAGGCACACGCGTTAAATCGATATATACAATACTGGATATCCGCGTTAAGTTGATACACACCATATTGATACCAATTATACGTGTTAAGTTGATACACACCATATTGATACTAATTATACGTGTTAAGTTGGTATATACCACATTGATACCAATTATACGTGTTAAGTTGATATATACCACATTGATACCAATTATACGTGTTAGGTTGATACACAGCATATTGATACTAATTATACGTGTTAAGTTGGTATATACCACATTGATACCAATTATACGTGTTAAGTTGATATATACCACATTGATACCAATTATACGTGTTAAGTTAATACACACCATATTGATACTAATTATACGTGTTAAGTTGGTATATACCACATTGATACCAATTATACGTGTTAAGTTGATATATACCACATTGATACCAATTATACGTGTTAAGTTGATACACACCATATTGATACCAATTATACCCTTTAAGTTGATATATGCCATATTGATACCAATTATACGTGTTATGTTGATACACACCATATTGATACCAATTATACCCTTTAAGTTGATACACACAATATTGATATCAATAATACGTGTTAAGTTGATACACACCATATTGATACCAACTATACCCTTTAAGTTGATACACACCATATTGATACCAATTATACCCTTTAAGTTGATACACACCATATTGATATCAATAATACGTGTTAAGTTGATACACACCATATTGATACCAATTATACGTGTTAAGTTGGTATATACCATATTGATATCAGTTATACCTGTTAAGTTGATTAACACCATATTGATACCTTTTATACTTGAACCAGTCATACGTATGAAGTTGGTATATACCATATTGAACCAGCCATACGTGTGAAGTAGGTATACACGATATTGAACCAGTCATACGTATGAAGTTGGTATACACCATATTGAACCAGCCATACGTGTGAAGTAGGTATACACGATATTGAACCAGTCATACGTATGAAGTTGGTATATACCATATTGAACCAGCCATACGTGTGAAGTAGGTATACACGATATTGAACCAGTCATACGTATGAAGTTGGTATACACCATATTGAACCAGCCATACGTGTGAAGTAGGTTTACACCATATTGAACCAGTCGTACGTATGAAGTTGGTATACACCATATTGAACCAGTCATACGTGTGAAGTAGGTATACACCATATTGAACCAGCCATACGTGTGAAGTAGGTATATACCATATTGAACCAGTCGTACGTGTGAAGTAGGTATACACCATATTGAACCAGCCATACATGTGAAGTAGGTATACACGATATTGAACCAGTCGTACGGGTGAAGTAGGTATACACCATATTGAACCAGTCGTACGTGTGAAGTAGGTATATACCGTATTGAACCAGTCGTACGTGTGAAGTTGGTATACACCATATTGAACCAGTCATACGTATGAAGTAGGTATATGCCATATTGAACCAGTCGTACGTGTGAAGTAGGTATATGCCATATTGAACCAGTCATACGCGTGAAGTAGGTATATGCCATATTGAACCAGTCATACGTGTGAAGTAGGTATATGCCATATTGAACCAGTCGTACGTGTGAAGTAGGTATATGCCATATTGAACCAGCCATACGCGTGAAATAGCTATATGCCATATTGAACCAGCCATACGGGTGAAGTAGGTATACACCATATTGAACCAGCCATACGTGTGAAGTTGGTATATGCCATATTGAACCAGCCATACGTGTGAAGTTGGTATACACCACATTGAACCAGGCATACGTGTGAAGAAGTTTATATAACATATTGAACCAGTCGTACGTGTGAAGTAGGTATACACCATATTGAACCAGCCATACGCGTGAAGTAGGTATATACCATATTGAACCAGTCGTACGTGTGAAGTAGGTATACACCATATTGAACCAGTCGTACGTGTGAAGTAGGTATATGCCATACTGAACCAGTCGAACGTGTGAAGTAGGTATACACCATATTGAACCAGTCATACGTGTGAAGTAGGTATATGCCATATTGAACCAGTCATACGTGTGAAGTAGGTATATGCCATATTGAACCAGTCATACGCGTGAAGTAGGTATATGCCATATTGAACCAGTCATACGTGTGAAGTAGGTATATGCCATATTGAACCAGTCGTACGTGTGAAGTAGGTATATGCCATATTGAACCAGCCATACGCGTGAAATAGCTATATGCCATATTGAACCAGCCATACGTGTGAAGTTGGTATATGCCATATTGAACCAGCCATACATGTGAAGTAGGTATATGCCATATTGAACCAGCCATACGCGTGAAATAGCTATATGCCATATTGAACCAGCCATACGTGTGAAGTAGGTATATGCCATATTGAACCAGCCATACATGTGAAGTAGGTATATGCCATATTGAACCAGCCATACGCGTGAAGTAGCTATATGCCATATTCCTACCAGACACACGAACGTATGTTGATGTATACCACCATTTTGAAACCGGAGACAAGTATTCAGTTAATATATACAAAATTGAAAGATATTAGTTTTTTATATATTATCTTCAAATATTATATTCAAACCCTGAATCTGATAGAATCAGCAACGGTCCACGAAAACCGACAGGTGGCACAGTGCAAATATGGCTAATCTTAGTCAGATCCTGTAATAATAATGGTATGAAATGAAATACTATAGGGTTAGCATGTCCGAATATAGTAATCAGCATCGCCTCTATGGTATGTGATGGACAGGTCAAAGTGCGGCCGTGTTGTACATAATTACACGTGTCGTATTGACATTGTAGCCCCAAGCAACGCGATGATGTCAGAGCTCCTGCAGCAATGGCTTCACAATGTAAAAATGAAAGTGTCAACGGATCTGTTCTGCAGTAACTAACTAAATATAGTTATTATCGATATAGGAAATATGGTTATTGAGTAGAATATGTAATACAACTTGGTTACACAATACAAATACATATTTGACACCTACCCTGTCCAAACTCACATCGGTAGCGGAGCGACTGCTTGCATGGTTTCGAAAATACTGACCCCTTCACTGCGTCCTACTCGTTAGACTTTCTCCCGCAGTGAACTCAGAACATCTTCTTCAGAAAGCTATAGCATAGACCATGATGTAATGGAATCTGAAAGTTGCCTTGTTTCAAAATTAAACGTTTTCAAGCTGTGGTGAATAGTTCGAGTGGCCGCTTTAGCCAAACGCATATATTCTTTATATGAGAAGATTCGTTCTAAAGGCACCTAACGATAAGCGGTCATATTAGATTTTTGTTACATGACACAATGTTACACAGAATTTCCAGAACCGTGGCATGTATAGTATAAGCAAGGCGGAAAACTACCAGTCAGTTACTGTTCTGTCATGTCTTGGAAAGTTATTTACGGCAGTTTTAAATCTACGCCTCACTTATTTTGTGGAAAGTATTACTATTTTAAGTGATGCCCAGGAAGGCTTCGAAAGGAATACGCAACGACAGATCATATATTTGTCTTCAAGGGTTTAATTGCACATTCTTTTGTAAAAAAACCAAATAAGTGTATTGCGTATTTATTGACTTCAAGAAGACGTCTGACAATGTATGGCGGATAGGTTTATGGCATATTGTCATATGGTACATCTGGAAGAATTATAAAGGTAATATATAATATGTATGACAATATTAAGTCATGTCTTTCATCTGGGGATAGAAAATATCATACTTCTTCCGTTGTGAAAAAGGAGTTTGACAAGGTGAAAATTTATCTCCTCTGTTTTCTCTATATTCATAAATGACGTTGAGTAATATCTTGGTAGTTTATCCTGTCAAGGGTTTAGAATTCAGGTTAGTTTAGGGTTTTTAAAAATTGTTATAACATATGTATTGTTAGGTATGACATTTCAGAAAAATATATAAAATAATCAGGCAGGGGTCAAGGTCTAATATTGTTTGTTTAAGGCATTTCATCACATGATTCTTCCAATAATGCTATATAGTGTGGGAAAATGTCAATATTACTCCTTTAGAAATGGTTCATAAAAAGTTTATGACTTAGCACTACAGTAAACAGAAAGTACCCCTTCTTATATGCTCTGTGGGGAAACAGGACGCTTTCCTTTAATCATATTGGTGTAAAATATTAACTTCCGAAAACCAAAATAAGTTATCCGTTATTGTATATCAATCTTTATTCCGAAAATATAAACAACCGGTATAAACAACCCTGGATTGCTTTTGTTAAAAACATTCTTGTTGAATGTGGCTTACCATATATTTAGACTAACCAAGTTGTACCTGATAATATTTTTTGTTGTTCTCTGTCGTAGAACGGACATTAAAAGACCACTTTTTACAAAGTTGTCACTATGATTTATCCTCATCTCTAAAAGGAAAGGTATATACTTGTATTAAACTTTTTTTCACTATGAAAAATATATAATATGTTTAAAAAGGTGTTAAACTCAACTCACTCACTCACTCGCCTTACTGACCGTTGGTGTGCCTTTATAAGTACATATCTCATCTTCTGATAACACTTTCAGTTAATTCGTTGGCGCGGGTGGCCCAGTCGTCTAAGGTGCCGCGATTCGCTGTGCAGAGTTGCGTCCCTTGGGCACGCCAGAAACCTATGATTGTGGGTTCGAATCCCGGTTCGCCCCGATTATGTTTCTAGGTTTGTCAGCGCCATACCCGTGCTCGTGGGTTTCACCGAAGTGGTAAACGTCTGAGACCTGCATCACCTCGGGCTTTCCTCTCACATTAAGCTGACACGCCGTGATATAACTGTAATATTGTTAAAAGCGGCGTTAAACCGAACTCACTCACTCGCTCCTACCACTGTCCTGTTAAAATAGTGCTCACTAGCCAACGGTCATATCATGATACCTTGTATTATGATACTGCCTCATATAAATATACCAATCAACATTTCCTTAGGAATAGTTACATTTAGTTAAAGATGGGGCCCTTGGCAAATGTTGAGTAATATACTCGTACATACAATTACTGAATCGTACCGTGTAGCACTGTGAGTGGTTTTGTTGAGATAAAAAACGGAGAGTGACATTACACATTCTTGGCTGTCGAACTCTGATACTGCTGCGGTACATTTCCCATGGTAACTGTTCGGACATGGGTACAAAGAAATGTCGAAGCAATTTTGATTGTTTGTTCTTTGTGGGTGTTTTTTATTTAACGCAGTATTCCAGCTGTCTGACGGCGATCTGTAAATAATCGAGGCTGGACCAGACAATCCAGCGACTGACATCAAAAGCATCGATCATCGCAATTGGGATACGATGACATGCATCAAACCAAGTCAGTGGGTCTGACCACCCGGTCCCTTACAAGTATGGCTTGCTGAAGATCAATTCTAACCCGAATCTAAAGGGGTTGTAATAAAAGAAATTCCAAAAGTGGAAATTAAATTCCCTTCAGACGTTAATAAACGTTGTCCACAAGAGCAGACATCAGAGGAGATGGAACAATCTTCAGCGCAAAGAAAGCGGCACCAGTCAGCATATGGAAGATGGTGCTGCGGTCCGTCGCAGACGCCGCCGTTAGAAACCGAGATGTCGCTGCGGATACACTAGTGTGACGTCACAGTTGGTGGTACTCATTGTTTTAGGATCCTTTCACTTAACCTTTGAGGTAGAAATCGAGCATGCTCTTTCTACGAAGGTTTCAAAGAGCGTCATACGACTATTGCTCAAACGTTTGATCAGGGTTACAGCATTCAAGGCCTCGGTAAAGCTTTCAAAAAAAAAACATTTGACACGTAGAAGACATTTCCAAATTTGACGCATCATTGACAAATTCCATCTTATTGCGTTTTCCCGACTTGTACTTGTACCATGTGTTCCAGTGGGTTTTTTTCAGAACAATTGACTTGCCTCTGCATGTGTTTGTGACGGGTGCATACGGTGGGTCAGGATACCCTCACCGTTTCGCGAACACCTGGAATCATCACCACTTGATACTGATTCATAAACACATTCTCGTGATATAATCGGAATTGTAAGATGAAACTGATTTAAGTCGAGATTTCTTGTATGGAAATGGTTTTGTCGCTTTTATTTATATTTGAGCTAAATACACATCTCTGTCGTAGAAAGTCCAAACTACATCTATGGAGCATACATGGGGCACAGAAACAGGGTTGCCACTACTGGTGTGATCATTTTCACGGTTCACAGTGATCGCTTCTATTGCCTCAAATGCTGCCACCACCAACTGAGGGCCTTGACGTACACTTTCTCATATTGTACGAGCGCTTCAGACAATGTCTTAAATCCTTCACTGCCACGAAATCCGTTGTACAGAGTGGCGTCCCTTGGGCATGCGATCTTACGGCCATTGCATATTATCCAGTTTCGCCCTGGTTGCCACCTAACCTTTCCCAGGACAAGATGAACACCCGTACCCGATGTACACAAAGGTCTTGACAACGATCACCGGCTGTGTCATACCCCACAAAAAGATGGTACTTGCTGCTACCCTGTCTGGCGCTCGACATTAAGGGGCTCGGAGTCAGTATACTGTGTCTGAGTGGGGTATTCATGTTAAACTTCTGTGTCGTATCTCAGTGGGCTAGCACTATAAATTGGCATCAGTCCGGACTAGTACAAGCAACCACGCACACACGTACACACACACACGTACACACACAGACACACACGCACACACGCGAATGCACGTCGCTATATAAGTGCAATAATCTTGGACGCGACGTAAACCCCATTTCATACCCACATCACCACCTCTTTAATCAGCACGTTCGCATTTGACAGAATCCAAGATATCATAAAATTGACTGTATGAAAATTATTTATTTGACAGACAGAGCTTTTTCCACACCTAGACCATAATTTTCGCTCACAATATTCAAATGTAAATTTCATCTGGATCCATATCTTCAGTCCCCAGGGACTCTGTAGAACGTCCAGTTCGGATGTTAGATAATATGAAAGGCACCACTCGGTAGTCGGTAGATCCACGGTGGTGACAGAATTTATCGGTATTTAGTGTCTTTCTTTTTCTGGTTGGGGAGATTGGCTCGGTACCACTCCTTGATTTCTTCCATGGTCTGCGGCAGCTCGTGACCACGTGTTTCCGGTAGGAACTGGATGAGGAAGCCGGCAAGGAGGCACATGACCACAAATATGGCTCCCGGGCCCCAGGCCACCATCTTTTCCTGCAGGGAACAGAGGGACATGGCATGACAACAGGAGAACACAGGCGTCTCTTACGCGTTTGGAGATACTTGATAGCGGAAATGGTTAAAGCTTAATCTAGATTCACGGGGCCTTACTTACAAGCATTGAGGCGAATGGTGACACTATGCCCCCCAGTCTGGATACACAGGCCGCCGCACCTAGACCCACGTTCCTGGAAGGCAAACACACACGCTGTCAGGTTACAGAAGGTAGCTGGGCTGCCGCAGGTACGACAGGTAGAGACACCTGTGACGAGAGCAGCCTCGTGTTGGAGCATTTAGAGATCACTGTCCTAATGATTGAGAGGAGAGCTCTCCTGTGTTTAACAGTGGGATCACTGAGGGATTACTGACCTGAGGTTTGTAGGGAAGAGTTCCGGAGTGTAGATAAAGAGAATGCCGAATGCTGTCGTGATGGTCAGCTTCCCGATCATGGACAATATGGTGGCGGCGATCTGGGCAGCCTGACTGTCAACTGAACACAAGGAGGTCACCCGAGACTTTTTTCACCACCCTCAGATATCTCTTACGCATTTAGAAGCGGTAGACTTGACATTTATACACATATTTTTCTATATTAAATGGTATACTATATTCTACCATGAATTTGGAATTTACTCGATTCTGATTGGTCAATCAGAGGCTATTTAATCACAATAAACCCCCTTTGATTGAAACAGCTGGTTTGACGGCCGCATCACCGCGGAAGCTAATATTCATAGAATAGTACTCTTTTCAGTCATTGTCGGTAGGCATATTTAAATAACTGTATCTACAATTACAGGTTACAAAATGCACAGATGCGGTTACTACAATATTCAAAGGATGTGTGGCAAAACATTTCGTGCAAAAAAAATGACAGAAATCAACAAAGGGAATGTATTTACGTTTTGGAGACAAGAGAGAGCTTGAAATTTGGGCGTTATTCTATATACGACTGTGACGTCATATCTTTTGCGTCACAATGAGCGATATGATGTCATAATGGTGAGTGAAAGCCTTGCAAAGCTTGCTTTGTTTTCTTTAGGAATGCCCACCTCATGTTAGCTTACCAAGTTGCCTTGCTTATATGCTTTCAATGCCTGTCATATGTTCGAGTGAAGTATTACAGTGTAAACAAACTGCTTGAGTATATACAGCACCATATCTTGTTCGGTGATTCCGTAATTCAGATCGATAATTATCCCACTCAAAACACTGAACTCAACCCATGCCGCTTCACTCAGTATATTTGCTAACACCAAAGAGTTCGCGTTTTATTTAGTCATGATAGAATGGAGATAAACATACTGTGTTTTCAATTTAGAGCTAGGTTACCTGTAGATTTAACCCCGCTAAATTTAACATTTGAAACCTCACGCTGCGCGTTCGTTTCCAAATTCAAACACAGTAACTATGTTTATATCCTAATTAACCATAAACAAATCTCAACTGTTCCCGTCATGTTTTGCGAACTTATCCGTCTTTTCCGAGGTATTATGTAGGTAACAGAAAACGCAGAGTGGGCCCGAGTTGACAGGGTCAGCTATGCACATGTTATTATGCACTGTTGTTGTTGCATTAAGTGTTTAAGAGGTCGCCTTCTGCTTAAGCAATTTCGGCTGACCTGTCCCTCTTTGGGACTCCTGTGTGTGAGAAGGGTCCACATATCTATTGTGAGTTCGGTGTTCACATAATTTCTGTTTTTGCGTTGATATGATTTCTATTTTCTTATATTGATATGATTTCATTTTTAGCCTTGGCTGCTCTGTTTATATACGTTCGAGCAGCTGTCCATCTCTCAGAAATAGAGTTAGTTCGGCCTTCGCTATATAGCATCTCTTGGCTTTAGGAGATCTATGATCTTGTTTTAACCTAGCCCGGGCTCATATTATGCACTGTCCGTAACGGCCTTAAGTACCTGCACATGTACATATGCTGGCTGGGGAGCACTGACCCGTGCAGGGGCTTACCCACGAATGTCTTGAGCAGGACGGCCCCTAACAGACTCACTCCAGCTGTTGTGTGAAACATCAGCGACGGCTTCTTCCGGCCAAACCTTCAAGAAGATAACAAACTGATGGCCAATTACGATAAGGCGCTGTTGATTCCTGTTGCTTAAGTGACACCTTTTTTAAGATTCCCCCCACATAACCAGATTAGTCCTCTCATACAAAGAGGAAACTCCTCTCCTATTAAAACATGAAACCTCGCAAATTTGCGAACAGATTTTTCTATTCTCGGATGTTAACAGCTTTTGCAGCCGCTTGAGACATATTCTCAGTGTGAAAGATTGAGCCACCCATACCTTTAAACCTACCCATCACCACCCCCACCCTCACCCCTACCCACAACCCAGCTATCAGCTCCACCAACCACCCAGCCCCACCCTTACCCTCAGAGCCACCCATACCTTCAAACCCACCCATCACCACCCCCGCCCCAACCCCTAACCACCTCTCAGTCCTCAGCCCAACCCACCACCCAGTCCCACCCTACCCTCAGCCCCACCCGCTACAACCTCCACCCATCCTCAACCCCACCCACCACCCAGCCTCATCGATACCTTGAGAGCCCCCCTACCCTGAGCCCCACCCATAACTATTCCCAATCCCTACCCTGTGCCCCAGCCGCAACCACCCACATCTTCCGCCCAACCCCCATGCCCGCCCCCACCCACCCCCTACCCACCACCCAGCCCTCAGCACCGACCACCACCCAGCCCTCAGCACTGACCACCACCCATTCCACAGGTACCTCTCGAGTGTCAAAAAGATGAGGAGAGCTGCCGGGACTTCCACCACGGAGTTGAAGAAGTAGTTAAGGTAGCGGTTTCCTGCCAATGTTGATGATGTCATATACAGGCCGTAATACACCAGAGAGTCCACCACCCTGAAGCAGCGACAAGCGTGTCATTTCTAATCAAGAAAGCAGGGGCCCGTTTCACAAAGCGATCGTAGCGCTACGACTACCGTGACTCGTATACTTTAACATAGACTTACGACCGTCTTAGCGCTACGATCTCTTTGTGAAACGGGCCCCAGGTCCCTTAAAATGTCGAAAAAGTTTTGTTTTAAAGGTGGAATTTTTCAACCATTACTTACCAACAATACCACACAATAAGTGCGTTTTTAAAAATCATCCTGTTCTTCAGAATATCAAGCAGATTGTACTTTTTAGTAGACTTGTGAGTTTCTCCAGTGATATCCTCGTCGCCATTCGTCTCTCCAGCCTGAGCCACAACACTGTTCTCATTCTGGGCATTCAGAAGCGCTGTCTTAGCCTCGTTCTCAACAGTAGCGTCCATCCCATTCTCCTTGGCGTCAGTACAGTCGTGTACAGTAACCTCAACGACCGTATTCTGGGTGCCATTGGCAATCCCGTTCCCTAGTTGCTCTATGTCCCGAGTGGCCTTGTCTGAAGCGCTGAGTGCCACTTTCACCTCCGAGTACCTGTACGACGCCATCACGTCATCTATTGGAACATTGTTAATCTTGGCGGCCTTCTTCAATAATCTTTCCACTTCTTTTGTTTTTCCATTGGCCATCAACCACCTGAGTGTCTCATCCAGTGTGCTAGTCAAAGAAACAGGCTGATCATTATCAGGCAAGAAATAAGAGATATTGATAGGGAAAACATACTGGAGTTCAGTTAAAATGCAATCTCACTCTACGAAATGCTGATGGAAGGAATGCAGTAGAAATTACAAATAAAGCCCCCCAAGGTACAAATTGTTTGACGGTCACGTTGCCGGACCGATACTTACAAGGGCAAGATGAGGGAAAATGCAGCGGTCAAGGCCACCGTGAGCTGCAGATATCGCCAGCTGACGTTACGGAGGAGGTATGCGAGGGGCGCGAGGGTAACGAGTGAAACACCCCACAAACAACTCCCGACCGAGCCTGCTTTGAACCTCTTGTTTGTAGGTACCCACTCTATTATCATCGTCGCTATGGTCAGATCCGTCCCCTACATAGATATAAGGCAGCATGTTAACTGTCTCCATCGTGATGGTGCTGGAATGTTGCCTTAAAGCCGTGTAAGGTTTTACCCATAAACTTTCAGATATTTTACTCTTCCAAAAAAATCAAATTCACATGTGATAAAACAATACATGTAATCATCAAAATTGTATTGACACATTTTCAGGAAATTCAATGTGGCATTTAAATACGAGTATAATAGGTATCAGTTTTGAACCCAAGTGATAGGGTACATACATTCAATTTGATGACGATTCTGTACATGTTTAAGACCATTGTTTATTACGATACACAATTCTCGTACTGCGTGCATTTGTACTTGGAGCTAATGTACGTACCTGCTGGAAGATCCCGCCAATGAATCGGAAAGTCGCGAACACGGCATAGTTTGGGGAGAAAGACAGAACGAGTCCTGAGACCATCAGCCCCATCAAAGAGATTGTGTATGTCCACTTCCGGCCGAACCTGTCCGAGAGAGACGAACACAAGATGGCGCCCGAGGCTTGCCCCAATACAAACAGCGTCTGAGTGAGTTCCGAAAGTGACGCCTGCCCACACACCAGATCCCACTGGAATAATAATAAGTTCACCAAGTTCACCATTAACTCAAAGTACTTAAGAATTGCATCAGTATCGCCCGGGGGGGGGGGGGGGGGGGGGGGGGGGGCTGGTTGTAGCCTAGTGGTTGAACGTGCGCTCGTCACGCTGAAGGACTGGATTTTTATACCCGTCATGGACACAATGTACGGAACCCAGTGTCACCCGCCGTGATGTCAGGGAGTTGTGTAATATCCTGTCGTGTTATCAACTTCTGCTTCTTTGCCAGGGCTATTCATTAATTATGGATAAGAGGATAAGAAGGATATCCTTATATTCGAGTACCGTAATGGTCTTGTCAGAATTCATGGAAATACAACTGAAACATTCTGGCATTTCTTTCATAAGATCATTGACACACACACATGTAACTATTTCTGCATTCTCTCACCGTGGCTCAAATTTTACAAAACCCCAAGTACTGCCTCACACAGGGTTAACTGGTCCAGGGTTTAACATGTTCGATCGTCACACTGATGAACTGCAGGTTCTATTCCCAAAAAGACCGCCTCCGTGGTCTAGTGGTAGAGCGTCCGCCCGGAGAGCGGAAGGTCCAGGGTTCGATCCCGGGCCGCGTCATACAAAAAGACGTTAAAAGATTGTACTTGTTGTTGCCCTGTCTGGCGCTCGGCATTAAGGGGCTAAAACAAGGACTGGTCGGCTCGGAGTCAGTATACTGTGTCTGAGTGGGGTATTCATGTTAAACTGCGGCATGGTATCTCAGTGAGCTAGCACTATAAATCGGCATCAGTCCGGACTAGTACAAGCAGCCACACACACACATACACGTGCATGCACGTCGCTATATAAGTGCAATAATCTTGGACGCGACGTTAAACCCAATTTCACCTCACCTCTATTCCCAAAATGGATGTTGTCATAATTGTTATTGTTGGAATAGCAGCATAAAAACACATGCACTCACTCGCTTACTTGCAAACCCTATACGCTCCTTCCTAGAACGCCTGATAAGAAGTATCAATGTTGATGTATAAGACAAATGATTTGGTTCAATGAACGACGTAATAACACATTATTTATGGACATGTTCAACTGTTGAAGGAGTCTGTACCGAGGTTCAGGCATACACTTACATCCGACACAATGGAGACCTGCTTGTGTTCCAGGTAGGCGTTTCCGGCTACACAGTATGTACGGTCAGTCAGGATGCCCTGGCTTGAGTTGGTGTCAACGAAGATGTCACACTCGCTGTATCTGATGCTGCTGCCGTTCCGGACAGTCAGACCCAACTGAGATGTGTTGCTCACCTCACTGCATGTGTGTGGGGCATCATAACCTGGAGAAGCAAGTGGCATGAGTAGGGTTGTTGCAACGGGCTTTGGGGTTGCACCCTTTAGGAGCTACCTTTGGGTAATGCCGTTCCGTGTTGCCATTGGCTGTCTAAGACATCAATCTGCAACTCGCATGGACGTGAGAGTCCGGGAGCGATGGATCCGAAGACGTTACACCTTATTATCTGCATAAATATTCTTGTACTGCCGCACACCATTACACGGATGAAAACAACAAAAAGGTTTGATACCACATTAACTTAAGTAAACTCCAGTCGATCTCTGAATACACAACTTACTGGACCGGACAGGCTCGTCACAACTGGAGCGACTGAACTCAATTTCAAGATCGCACTATGTCCTTTTTTAAGGTGTTCAAGCCCCGAGTCACCACTTTGACTCGTTAAGAAGCATATCAGACAATGAGCACATGTGTCGTGAGGTCAAATTACTGAATATTACAAACCAATCATTTATCCTCTATCGATTCCATTTATTCATTTCAAGACTTTTTTGCCATCGTTTCTAGATTCGGTTCCTCTTTACCAAAAGCAAACACAACATCGAAGATAAGCCACCAACGGTAGCCACTATTTTCAATGTCTAACTTGTCAGAATTTGTTTGGCGGATGCATTTTTGCTTCATACCAATTTGAATCAGAAGAGAAGATTCGAACCAATGAACCGCTGAATTGAGATAGAAATGAGGAAATAACCCTTCACAGATATATATTCTTGTGGCATATTTGAACTGCTTGGCCTCAATCGGGTCATTTCTTGTAACTCGGGGCAACTGCTTCCATTGCAGGGGTTATATTCGTTATATAAATAGTGATAAAGCGCTGAAATAATTTTGTTCCCAAATAACTTTAAATCACAGTGATTGAGTTATTTTGAAGTTCTATGTTTGTACCAATTGGTAACCTGTTTAACAGCACTGCATATTTAGAATGACTTCGACGGGGTTGAACTTGACCAAAATAGTTATTCACAGTGACAGAGGGATTTACAAATTGATTTACTCGGGGACTGCGCCTGCTGGCACAAGCTCATTGCCAACGGAAACCACCCTGAAATATGGTTGAATACCGCCGTTTTTAGCTCCAGACTGCTCATTTTTGTGACCGATGACCGCACGACCCAGTCACAGTGGTTAGTGTGTGCTTTACGTAATTGTGTGTGTTCTGAGATAGAGTTCATCACGTTTCCTAAGATGTTGTTCTGATATGGAATGTAAGTCTAACAGGTTATCCGCAACCATTGTTACGAGCTGTTTAAATGCATTCAAGCGTAGGTTATCGATAGATCGATCTTTTCATATGCAAGGTTTTTGTGTGAAAAGGCATGTTAATTTTGAAGTATCGAATGGAGTTGGATACCTGATATTAATCCATTGTTGACCAATCAGGATCAAGCACTCTTTCGTGTCATGGTAGAATGTGTTGATATGTAGACGTGACTTACCCACAAAGATGTATGCGAGGATGTTGAGTGACCCTGGCAGGACGGACGCGTAGATGAGACACATCTGGGTCACCTGGTACCGCCCATACCACTTCAGTGTGTTCAGCACGCGGTCAAGGTTAGCGTGATCCATCATGTCTGGCAGAACTTGGAAAGAAAAAGCGACGATCATAAATGTGAACATAAACTGTTATTCGAAGCTAGAATTCAATGGGGGGAGGTGAAATGGGGTTCAAGAGTTGTTCTCATTATATACACTGCAAACACGAAAACGTCGTTTTTTCCCGTATATGGTCATTGGACGGAAAAACGACTAAAAATTCTTTAAAATTGATTAATTGGTGAGCGTCTAGAAAGTGTGCAGAAAAGGGTCGAGTTTTTCAAGGGTAAAATGGACGGAAAAACGATGCTTTTTGCTCCGCCTTGTACAACTGTTAACGGCCAATCAGATGGCACTGGTCCCCCGACGCACGTGATTCCTAAGGCTTCCTTTCGAAAGCTTTAGGTTTCGTATTTCTGGCAAGCCTTGCTCTAGTATCTGTCGCGCAGAGTGCAGCGAGATTTGCTGATAAGCCAGTTTTAGGATATGTAACATTTTAATGGAATTCAGGCACGCGCCAAGATGTCAAACCAAACAATGTTACCAAGTTTATTGTGGTAACATATCCCTCGGCTATGAACAGTTACCCCTATCGGATAATGGGTTGTGTTTCATTTGGTTATAATAATAACTAATTTTTTAATGTGAAGTTTACAAGATATACGGCTAGGACGAGAGGTCGGTCACATGACGTTCTTCACGTGACTGTATTCTTGAAATGGCGTAAACACTGACTACTTCCACATTCCTGGGGAAACCATTGGAATTCCCTGGTACGAATTCATACAGAAGCGTGGTTGCATGCCCGTTTAAGGATACCCTCGCTACAACCAATCCCAGAGAAAAAAAACAAACGAAAAAAACATCCAAACTATCGTAGTGACAATCTACAGCAATCTATGAATTTACCTTAGTATCTATTTGACACATCTTTACAATCACCTTTCAACGATCGGCCAATTGATCAGTGATGACACAGGCTTGAAAGAGCCACAGATTAATTAACAACTTCGGGAATATCTCCCGTCACGTTTATCGTGTCGGCCATTTTGACGTATTGTACTTGATGTAAATGTATTACGACGCTCTGTCATTGTAATTGTCTTACTGACGTAATTCTGAAAAATATCTTCTCATCTAATGAGGATATTGTTTGGAATATATTTCTTGTAAACATACTAAAACATGGGGGGGGGGGGGGGGGAGGGGGAACTATTTTAATCCGGGATGGCCTATTAAAGTTAGCAGTAAGTCAAGGCACCATGCGTGTATATGATCTGTTATTATATGTGTTTAAATTACGGTTTGGGGCGTTAATAAAATACACTGACGCAAGTATATTCTATTCAAATCAATTGGATAATTGAATATGCTTTCTTTTACATATTACATAACAGCACTGCACAACATTTGAACAGTTGCAGTAACACACTACGCGTATATATATACGGTAATCGCATTAAACACCATTTTCAACTCTACAGTATTTCAGTTATATCACGGTGTACAGACTGATGTGGGATTAAAATCCGAATTGGTTCAGGCCATCCAACGGGTGTTCGGGAAAAGGTGAGCGTATCCTGCCACACAAGTGGCACCCGTCACAAACACATGCAAGGACAAGTCAATTGTTCACCTGAACAAAGCACGGAAACACACAATGATGCCCGTCCTCGAGTCCATAACGTTTTATTGTGAGCTCTTCTCTAAAAGTGCTTAGTGTTCGACTCCCATTTCCAAACACGTAGTACCTCATCAACAATCCACATACCTCTAGTGCAGTGGTCTTCCGGAAGATCTTACTTTTGACTGCATTAGACAACTGACGAGTGCACGCCTGACCTGTGACCTCGTTGCAATCCTCATGAGGTGTTTGCCGAAGGGAGAGGGGTAGGAAATGTGTGCTCCAGCCCAGCGCAGAGCTCGCGACACACTGTCTACTGAATGTTGTATACAGTATATTGCAGTTGATATACTGTATACTGCATGTGATACTTATTAGCGGAAATGTTACAACTTTCAAGATTCAAGATTCAATTTGCATTTATTTCATATACAACATACCGCCGTCATATATCACTGGAATACTGCTGAGAGCGGCGTTAAAACAATTTGTTTTCATAATGGAGCGCTGCAGTCATTTAAAATAGAACCGTAAACATATGTAGTACCAGAGACCATATAATAGATTATATGGTCTCTGGTAGTACAAACTTACTCACTCTGTTTCGAATATTCAGCAGAAAATATATTATTAACCAGGTCTTTGGGAAGAGATATCAGATTTTTATAAGCAGTCACAGGGATGATAAAGGACCCCTCGCTGATTAGGTTCTTGTTTACTTAAAAGCAGAGTTGGCCATGTTAGATGATATAACCAAAACCCAGGAGCTCCGGCGGGGGGCAATCTGGTCTTGTTAGTGTATGGTATGAGCTGTGGCGTTGACCCAAGAGAATAATGTAAAAAATGAGACCAACTCAAGTCTATAATGATTGGGAAAGTCTAGATTTCCACAGCCCTAGCCTGAAATTAAGAATTGTTCTAGGCTTCATTTTAATTGTATTATGTTCATTTTGTAGACATGGATGGACCAGCCAGGAGAGAAATTGATGGAATATTAATATCACATGTTACCACTGATCCAGTAAAATTCATCACACAATAATATATTAGTATTTGACATTACGGCATTTGATTATTAGGGCATGATCATGTACATGTTCACTGTAGTAATGTACACACCAGTCAACTTGATTATAATTTTTATTATAGTGTAGCGCGGCATCAACGATTACTTTATGATATCCTCACTTGTCATCGATATACTGACATCGAACAATGGACGACAATTCGAAATTCTTATAAATAGCTTCAATAGGAACAGCGGCGGTGTCAGTACAATTTTCCTAGTTAAAAATACGTCTCTACAAAATATAGTCTGAAGCAGACAAGAACAATATTTTTTTATTAATGCTTACTTTCATGGATAGAATTGAGGCAATCTAGGCTTGCCAAATCGTTCTAGACTTGAGCTGGATTCCTTTTAAATTTATTCTCTATGGTCTTGGAGACGAACGGGCGTCAGTATCGCATGGAGAACTGGGACAGCCTGAATCAGTGTAATCGGATATGTTGTGGAGTTTCGGTTTTGGGCTGTTTGCTGAATAGAACAAGGGCTCACGAACAAGGGCACAATGTAGAGATTAAATCATTACCACCTCTCTTTATATCAGATATGTTATTGTGATTTGAAATCTCTTTTGGAGAATTGCGAGTTATGTATACTCTGTATTCTTTCGTCATGGTAGCATATATATTTTCTATGTTGCTTTTTGAATTATCCACGAATAATAATAACTAACAATGTAAACCTCTCTTTGGAGATATACAATAATACTACTGAAGGGCATATCTGAAAATTGGGACTTATCGATAAATATTTCTTTCTTAAATACTACCCGTTACAGGCATTCTGATCATTATATTATACTTTGTACAGTTTAAAAGTCAAATAATGGCAAATTGTGTATCTTTCTACATTTTGAATTAATTATAATTTCTGCAATAAAACCTTAGCATCAGATAGTGATATAAACGAATATGATCTATACTGTGATCAATGAATTATCAATTTCGTATTATGAATTAGATAAACAGAAATATGATAGTAAAACAAATTATTTTAATCTGTTCGTGTGAGTAGGTAACGAGAGATCTAGGCAACTCACTAACGTAGCTATTTGTGAAAAATGAAATATTAAAAGTTTAGGGGGTTGAACATGTACATTGAATGACAGGGAAAAAAGCAACACAATAATTAAATTATGAATCAAATTATGTTATAAATATAACAGAAAATATAGAAATATGAGTTTAATTTATCATTGTTGGAAGGTGTTTAATAATAGAATTTGTTTGTTTGTTGTTTAACGCCGCACTCAGCAATATACCAGCTATATGACGGTGGTTCGTAAATAATCCAGTCTGGACCAGACAATCCAGTGATTGACATCAAGAGCACCGATCTACGCAATTGGGATACGATGACATGCATCAACCAAGTCAGCGAGCCTGACCACCCGATTACGTTAGTCGCCTTAGTACAAGCATGGGTTGTTGAAGGCCTATTCTAACCCGGATCTTCACGGGTATTTTTTCAATAATAAGGTACAATGAAATTCTGTATATGTCCATAATAAGTGTGTATAAGTAAATGGATAATATATCCATACACGCCAATTAAATGGCTGCATATGGTTCTTTGAACTCTTTTACAAGTCTATATTTCAAGACATGTATTTGATATTCATAATAACTCCACAATAGCTACACAATGGCGACAAAACGGTACCAGCATCACAGATATCTATATAATTACTTTTAAGTTAAATCATGTATCTAAATAGTAAATTAGAAGGATTAAATATATACACTTCCGACATTTTTCGGGGTTTTTTTCGTTTGGAGAGAGGAGTAGTGACAGTAGTGACTGGTATCTGATGGGTGCAACAGGTGTCGAGTGGCTGTCTCAGATGGCTCTAATTTCGTTTCTCTAAAGATCACGACGGCGATACAGACCGTGATGTAGTTTGTCTCACAGTCCCTGAACCATATTATTTTCCCTTCCGCCCAGGCCTTACTGCAATGCTGTAGCCCCAAATGAAACAAGCCTAGATGTTCAACGGGTTCAGGCTGAAATTTCCATCTCACTTGGGCTCCTTTTAAATTTAAATATAGTTTCTCGTTTTAACCAAAAAAATGTATTTTCAGAGACTAAGCGTTTGTCTAACCGTGAAGTACAACGATCCAAAAGATCCCATGCATGTCTATATTTCTTCAGACAGACTCTTCATGGTCATATCTTTATGTACCAAAAACAAATGAATTAAATATTACAGCACTGGTGAATAGTTTATATGCGCATGTAAGCGTCGATCTACAATATCCTTTGCGCAAAATACATATATACTGATGAATTAACGTAGTAACACTACGCCAGGTCCAAATTCAAGTCATAAGTTCATGGTCCGTCTTGTATGTTGGAAACCAATATCGCAACATGGCTGAACGTGGTATTTACCCGATTACTCACATAATTATTCCATTTTCTTCGCGCACGTTCTACAATCATCTACGATCACTATCTATAAGGAGGTATATCTATATTCATCCAAATTTACATACATATATGTCCACATACATATGTATTAAGCAAGTCCCACATTCTTCCTTAAAAGATAAATGCTAAGCATTTCCTCTGTATGTATTTATTATGTAAAAATCGTTTTTATGTCAACGCTGATGCAGTGAACGTACCACAGACCTGATGCTAGAATAACATCTAATCTCTGAAATGAACATATTTTACAGAAAAACCCAGTTGTTAAACAATAGTTATAAAGTATAACAAAAAAGGAGCCAAGAGACTTTCTTCATTTTGCCAAATTTTGGGCTGTATTGGACATATTTGTTTCGGGGTCTGTATGACAGACACACTTATTCTTTAAAGTATAAAGATAAGTACATGTAATTATAGATGTGGTATATATTCAAATATGTTTGTGATTAACCCGACCTTGAAAAATATTGAAGGGTGAGTGGTAACTATTTATGTCATTATTTCGAATTAGAATGATAGCACATCAGAAAAGCATGGCACTTTAATATACGTATCTTGTTAGCCCAATAGTGTTTTAAGTAAGAGCAACATGTATATCGAGAGTATAGGTTTGGTGCGTGACTTACCCCACATTACTGTCAGAAAGTGTGCATGCTCTGTTTATCGGGAATGAATGACATAAGGCGATTCATGCGGGTAAATACGATCTACTTCAGAACTAGTATAGATTACTTTAGGTTAGGAGGAAATGTAAGCAAGCTTCGTGCTCAGGGGGTTGTTTGGGCGGGCTTAAAGGATTCGGGTCCTGGCTTGGTCTTTGTATAGGACGTGTAGCTGGCAAATCCAGGTTTGACGTATCAATGACCAAAATGATGTCTGATGCAATTCTCTATTTTGAGTTGTACCGTGTGTTTCCGTGCCTTTTCGGGTGAACAATTGGCTTGGCTTTACATGTGTTTGTAGCGGGTGCCACTAGTGGATCGGGATGAGCTCGCCTTTTTGCGAGCACCCAGTGTCATCATTTTATAAGGTGAATAATGAAACATGCATGCTCCTGGTGTTTTCGGAATCGTGCAGTTGGCGCTACTTTTGGCAAGGGTTTCTTGTGATGATGGAACGGCTTATGTCGTTTTTGTCAACTGATATAATCAACTGTGATATAATGTCAGGGTATATGGTCATGTAATTAAGAAACAAACCGCAAGTGGGAGTTGTTTATTGTACGATAAACAACGACCACGACTCGTTTATTTCCTTTATGAGATATCAACATTACGTACGACCGCGGCAATGCCAGATAAATCCATTTTATGAACAGGAGGGTTTGAATTTGGTCTTTCCCGCATATTCTCACAATTTTCTCGTCTGTACCTTTTCACCCAATACCGATTAACATTTCGCTCTCACTTTCTGATGCGTTTGTTCGGGCATTGCATTTATCTACCTTCCCCTGCTACATCTATAAAGAACAACTCACTGGACACTTCCCTCTCACAAATAACGTCAAAGTTACGACGTCCTCAAGTTGCGAGTGCATGTTCCGTTTTTTTCGTTTTTGTTGTTCTTTGTGTAACGCCGCAGGTAGCAATATTCCAGTTATATGACGGTGATCTATAAATAATCGAGTCTGGACCAGACAATCCAGTGATTGATATCTCGACCACCGATCCACGCAATTGAGATACAATGACATGCATCAACCAAGTCAGCGAGCCTGACCACCCGATCCCTTTAGTCGCCTCTTACGACAAGCATAGTCGCCTATAACGGCAAGCATGGGTTGCTGTAAATCTATTCTTAACCGGATCTTCAAAGGTCAAGTGGGAATCAACTGATATGTTAAGATGAAATAAAACTGAATTATATGTGCTGTTTACATATCAAAGTTTGCCAAATTGTTACAAAATGTTTGGCCACAGCAAGGCTACGTATTCACAACTTATTGTGGTAGGCACAATATAACTCATGATTCTGGACTGAGGGAGGGCCGTTTTCCTCCTTGTGGGTCACCTGCTTGGCAATATGGGACGGGACAACTGCAGGGGGTGAGGGCAGTTAAGTTGATGGTACAGACAGATAACAGAGATCATTTTACAAATGTGAAACCTCATTCCACAAAGGAAGAGGCGAAAGCTGAAACTTGGTGAGATTTACAGAACAAAGGCAGTTATTTCTAGTTTCTTACTGACTCTCGAGGATACATTTAATAAAAATTCGTGTGTGCGACACGGCCACCAGTCACTAAATTTGGGTCACAATCTTTCTGTCTTCTTTCATTTGTCATCTGAAAAACCATCCCTTCGTGCACTTGTGCTTCCTGCTCAAGTTACCAAACACATCCTGTTTACGTACACGTGCAAGATATATATTACGCCGAGGAGAATTTACGGTTATACGTTGATACGTCTAACTGCTGGCATGGTACGCAATGTCATATTTCTTATCGCCAGGGATCACAGGTGTGATACCAGTCTCCCTCAAGGAGACGTCTGATTAAACTCTTTGCTTCGTCAATGCTTCGTCTAGCCCAAACCGGTAACTGGTACCACTAGCAACGATACAATGGCGTACAAAGACTTACAATGAGTCAAAACATCCGTCACTCGATTTCCATTTTGATTGATTGTTTGATTGATAGATTGATACATTGTGAGTGACTGTTTAAGTGTCATGTACAAATGAAAGTGGAATCCCGTCAATTAGGCGGACGAACCTTAAATCTATTAATAAACATTAAAATAAGCAATATCGGGAAAATGTATATGCATATACTATCTGGCAAAAAACACCAAGATCACCTTCTACAAAAATAAGTTTTAAAAGCCGGTTGATATTCTTTTGCGTATTTGACGATTATATAACTTTCGAAAGTATAAATCCTTTTCCTATACTCAGACGTTCCTGAGCCTTGCGCTTTCCTAATTATTTTGACTAAAATTATTACCGTTATCATTGTATTTGTTTAAATGGGAAATACGCGCCGATCAAGTACGTGCCATAAATTAAAGCGACATTGTACGATTCCGAGACTCATCACGAGACTGTGTTTATGAATCACTGTCAAATAGTGGTGACATATAGTGGAAACAATACGCGAAATCGCGCATGCACAGAACGGAAAATTTGGACAAGGCATTAAGCAATCCACATGCGCAGAACGATTGATTTCAGTACTTCCGCTAAGCGCTTCGAGAACAGCGTCAAACCCGGGCCTGTAATCTAACACGCGAGAACTGACCAATGAAATCTGAGAAGTAGGAATACCGGTAGACGCTGTTGCTTGATTGACAATGCCAATCAAGAAAGGGAGAAGCTTGATGATATCGTTCTCTCCCAGTAAATTCCGATGTCAAATAACGACGTTATTTGGACGGAAAAACGATGGTTTGAAAGCGTCCAAATAACGTCGTTTTTCCGTCCAATGACCATATACGGAAAAAACCGACGTGTTTCGTGTTTGCAGTGATAGTGCCGTGCATACACGTGTATATGTGGCTGCATGTGCTTGTCTGGGTTTATGTCGGGTGAATGGTGCTAGCCCAATGGGATACCACGCCACTAAGATAAGTGCAATGAACTTAACGATATGCCCCCCCCCCCCCCCCCCCCCCCCCCCCAACACACACACACACCCCATCCCCATCCCCATCCCACAAGGTTCTCTGGAGAATATAATAGTATACCTTACAGAGCACATATATTCCACAGATATCATTGCCCTAAGAAACGACAGGGTCAATACAAAAATATAATGACGTGGCCTTTATGATTACAATTCACAAATCAACTTTAAAGCAGAAATCAGATATGAACGCTTCCCTCATTTGAACCGAGAATATAGAAACCTCGATGATCTCTGGCTGACTAGATATTTCTTCATATGGAGAGCTATTGTATCTGAGTAAAAGGGAGGTCGGGTAGCCTAGTGGTTAAAGCGCTGAAGACCCGGGGTCGATTCCCGACATGGGTACAATGTCTGAAGCCCATTCCTGGTGTCCCCTGCCGTTGCTGGAATATGGCTAAAAGCGGTGTAGAACCATACTCACTCTGAGTAAAAGATCTGATTAACTAAGAGGGCACTTGGGCCATAGCTTACAAAACATGCACTCGCACTAGGATTCGTTCAGTGAACCCACACTGAGCAAAGACAAAAGTCCAGTGAATCCCATTAACGTAACTAGTTAAAGCGCCAGGAGGTTAGTAAACAACGAATTTACTCTCTTGTCTGGTAGATTGCACTCGGCAGCTGTGGCGAGAAGGAGTATCCTGTTAAAGTTTATTGTCACGTGATATTCCTGTCTTCCGCTTAAGCCTGCTGTCACGCAATTCGTGACCAATTCGTGTTATTCCGGGACAAGCCGAATAGCAACTCGTGGCCATTTCTGCGACTGGGTTCCGTCTAAGCGCAAATGGGCATAGCTAAAAAATGTTAACTCTTTGCGTAACGATTCACGCTATATTTCCCCAATATATCATAATGTATATTCCAGATGCTATTTAAAACACAACGAGACTTACAGTATTATACATTACGGGGGCGGTCGGGTAGCCTAGTGGTTAAAGCGTTCGCTCGTCACGCCGAAGACCCGGGTTCGATTCCCGACATGGGTACAATGTGTGAAGCCCATTCTGGTGTCCCCCGCCGTGAAATTGCTGGAATATTGCTCAAAGCGGCGTAAAACTATACTCACTCACTCATTATACATTACGCCTGAACAGATTTAACTGTATCCTGAGGGTTTCTTTGACCTAAGTACTTGAAGTCGGGCGTAGGCTAATAATGACACCTCGGCAAAACGTCACCGATTTCATTTGGCGAAAACGGCTTCTGATTGTCGAACGAAAACGCCACCAGTATTTATGTTTGATATACTTATATTGCTTGGTTTATTCACTGCCCCCATTGCCACCACGTGTTACGGCTTCTCATTTTTCGATCCTCCGATAGGTGTCGCTTCGCGCAGCTCAGCTAGAATAGCACTGAACATAAGTCAGACCAGTCGAAATTATAGTCCCTAAAAAGCAACTTTTGAATCCGAGAAGAAAAAGCCGCGCCATATTTAACTACTTTTAAACTTGAAGTGTTTTTCCCTTTAAATACAGTTTCACCTTGACATTGAGTTAAATTGAGTACCGTTTTCGCCAATCGGTGCCGTTTCCGCCAATCGGTGCCGTTTTCGCCAAACGGTACCGTTTCCGCCAATCGGCGCCGTTTCCGCTCGGTGCCGATTTGATGAGGTGCCGTTTTAGCCATAATCCATAGCCAGTGTAAATAAGATTTGTTAGTTTTATTTACCTGTCAATTACTTGTTGTAGTATTGTGTAAATACACTTAAAATAATACCTCTGACAATCATTATGCAATCATTCACCTGTATTGTTTATGCAAATTATTATTAAATAGTTTTATTCCAAACGTTTTGGGGAGGTCGGGTAGCCTAGTGGTTAATTATAAGCGTTCGCTCGTCACGCCGAAGACCCGGGTTCGATTCCCGACATGGTTACAATGTGTGAAGCCCATTTCTGGTGTCCCCCGCCGTGATATTGCTGGAATATAGCTAAAAGCGGCGTAAAATCATACTCACTCACTCACCCAAACGTTTTGTTCCATCTACACGTTTAGGGTATAAACACATGAAACGAGCTATTGTCTCACAGACTAAACACCACCTGAATACAACACCCCCATAATAACCCAAACATGTTTAGGTATCATCAGGCTATAGGTTGAGGTGAGGTGAGGTGAAATGGGGTTTAACGTCGCGTCCAAGATTATTGCACTTATATAGCGACGTGCATGTACGTGTGTGTGTGTGTGTGGCTGCTTGTACAAGTCCGGACTGATGCCGATTTATAGTGCTAGCTCACTGAGATACCATGCCGCAGTTTAACATGAATACCCCTCTCAGACACAGTATACTGACTCCGAGCCGACCAGTCCTTGTTTTAGCCCCTTAATGCCGAGCGCCAGACAGGGTAACAACAAGTACCATCTTTTAACGTCTTTTGGTATGACGCGGCCGGGGATCGAACCCCGGACCTTCCGCTCTCCGGGCGGACCACTAGACCAAGGAGGCGGTCGGCTATAGGTTGAATGTGGATAAGATGTATAATATATAATATTAACATTAGATGTGCAAATCAGATTCACAGGCACTTGAATAACACATATACCACCAGGACTTACAACTTGGTACAATATTAGCATAAAAATGTACACATTAAGCAAGCTAATAAGGAAACCTGACACTTCTCACGTCAACAGACTCTATGGCACAGGTAGCGTGAAGGTAGCTTCCCGATGCAAGCATGTCCACTAGCCTATATCAAAGCCTAGTTTCTACCCTTGCCACATCAAGGTCGCTTTTCTTGGCTCGACCCTGGCGCCACCTCGCGAAGATCACGAGTTGTGCCCCTTTTAACGAAAACGCGATATCCAATCAGATCGCTGTTCTTATCTCGTATAGCACACAAACATGGCGACTACCATGGGCGACGACCTAGTCGATCAGATAACGAAAACATTCACGATTTCATCCTTGACACAAAAACATAGGCAATCGTTGGGGGGTTTAAAAGATGAAATAGATATATTCGTGTCAACAAAGACAGGCAGCGGTAAATCACATTTAAACGAAGGTGTTCCAGTCGTGGATGTTGATTTTGTGAAACGTTCTCTGATTGGACTATCGATAAGTGCGATTGTCCAATCATATTTAGCTCAGGAAAGTGGGCTTGATGCGGCAAGGGTGGAAAACAAGGCTTTGATAATAAGGTAAGTGGACGCACTTGCCTTGGGAAGATGCGTGAATGACGACAGATTAAGAGGTTGCAGGTTCGTATTCCGCCGAGGGTTAAAATTCTTTGTGTTCATAAATATGTTGTCTAATAGTACTTCTCTCAAACCGGAAGCTGAAACAATGACAGTATATATGATTGCTACTTAACCCTTTTTAGTTAGTGACGATAGACCACCTACTAATCAAACGAGTAAAAAATATACAAAGTTACGAGTAAAGTCTACTAACATATTAGTGTCTGAATGGACAGTTAAATGTACTTTGTTAGAGAACGTTATTAACTATCTCTGTCGGTGCATGGGCTAATATCATGGATGCTTGTACTTTAAAAGTTAAACAACTACCATTATGCAGCAAATATGGTTCCCCAAGGATAATAAACTATTTTCACTGCATTAACCTTAAACTTCTAAATACCTACACAGCAACTTGGAAGTCAATGTATGTTTCTCTAAACTTGATCGTCTGTTTGTTTGTTTAACGCCGCACCGTTTAACAGCTATATGACGGCTGTCTGTAAATCATCGAGTCTGGAACAGACAGTCCAGTGATTGGCATCATGAGCATCGATCCACGCAATTGGGATACGATGTCATGCATCAACCAAGTCAGCGAGCCTGACCACCCGATCCCGTTTGTCTCCTCTTACTACAAGCATAGTCGCCTTTTACGGCAAGCATGGGTTGCTGAAGACCTATTCTACCCCGGTTCTTCACGGGTCCTGTTGTTAATAGGGCGCATTGCATGTTTATATTGAGAATCTATTTTTCAAGTGACAATTATTCTTAAAGAGGGTCACCGCGCAATAAGATGGCTCTGATACATAACCCAAGACCTACCTGCAACGTCACGTTACTGGACCCCAGCAGAGAGGCTCCAAGACACGTCAAGCACCTTATAGCATCTGTCGTCACACTGCTGGCACGGAGAGTCGCCAGTCACGTGGGCAGGATCGTGCCTAGGCATCTGTTAACTTCACATTTGAACAGTGATACTTCGCAATACAGTAATCTAATTATTCAATCATTTATATGCTGGAAAACGCACACTTCTATGTTATCTGTGTGACATAATCAGTTATGGTTTGATTATGGTGTAGAGCTGGGAGTTGGAATAGAACCTTTCACAGTCAAATCCACAGTTCGAGGTATTGAGACAGTGGCCAATGCTCAGACATTTTGACTTGTGACTTGAGATAACCGTCTCCACAACACCAATCTCATTAACATCAGATCTTACTTCTCGCTACCGCTAAACAAAGATCTGAGGACATCCCATTAGGGGTCACGCCAGAACGACCTTTCATCCGACCACTCAGAGCATCGCTTACCAGATCATGAAAGTGACAGTCGGAATGTGATTTCTAACCATGCAACCTCGAAAACTTTAACACGGGGTATTCCGAACGATTGTTACGGGCTTAACGACTGAATCTATACAATCTAGACCATCTATTAGCCATTCCAGAATGTTCTTTTGTTTAGGTTTCAAATTTTTAATCGAGAATTTGTCAAAATATTTTTTTCGAAGTGTAGTCGCCAATTTGAAATTTGTGGCATAAAGCACGAGAAAGCTGCCTTCTGACTGGCTAATGTTGACTTCTTGTCAGTCATTGTATTGGTCGGTCAAACTTCGCGCAAGGTCGGTATGACGTAAACCGTAATGGGGTGTTATCAGATATTTGTTTAGCGGCAGCGAGAACTAAAATCTGATTTTAATGAGATTGCCACAACACCGACTACTGCCTTTAAAACACCTACTACTGTCTCTACAACACTAACTACCGCCCTTTACAACACCGATTACTGTCTCTAAAAAAACGACTACTGTCTCTACAACACCGATTAGTGCCTCTACAACAATTACTACTACCTCTACATGACTGACTACTACCTCTACAACACTAACAACCGCCTCTACAACAGCGATTACTGCCTCTACAACACCGACTACTGCCTCTACAACACCGATTACTGCCTCTACAACACCGACTACTGCCTCTACAACACCGGCTACTACCTCTACAACACTAACTACCGCCTCTACAACACCGATTACTGCCTCTACAACACCGACTACTGCCTCTACAACACCGATTACTGCCTCTACAACACCGACTACTGCCTCTACAAGACAGACTACTGCCTCTACAACACCGACTACTACCTCTACATGACTGACTACTGCCTCCACATGGCCGACTACTGCCTCCAAATGGCCGAGTACTGCCTCTTCAGCACCAACTACTGCCTCTACAAAACCGACTACTGCCTCTACAACACTGACTACTGCCTCTACAACACCGACTACTGCCTCTACAATACCGACTACTGCCTCTACAAGACTGACTACTGCCTTTTCAACAACGACTACTGCCTTTTCAACACCGACTACTGCCTCTACAAAACCGAATATTGCCTCTACAAGACCGACTACTGCCTCTACAACACCGACTACTACCTCTACATGACTGACTACTGCCTCCACATGGCCGACTACTGCCTCCAAATGGCCGAGTACTGCCTCTTCAGCACCAACTACTGCCTCTACAAAACCGACTACTGCCTCTACAACACCGACTACTGCCTCTACAACACCGACTACTGCCTCTACAATACCGACTACTGCCTCTACAAGACTGACTACTGCCTTTTCAACAACGACTACTGCCTTTTCAACACCGACTACTGCCTCTACAAAACCGACTACTGCCTCTACAAGACCGACTACTGCCTCTACAACACCGACTACTACCTCTACATGACTGACTACTGCCTCTACAACACCGACTACTGCCTCTACATGACTGACTACTGCCTCTACAAGACCGACTACTACCTCTACATGACTGACTACTGCCTCCACATGGCCGACTACTGCCTCCAAATGGCCGAGTACTGCCTCTTCAGCACCAATTACTGCCTCTACAAAACCGACTACTGCCTCTACAACACCGACTACTGCCTCTACAACACCGACTACTGCCTCTACAATACCGACTACTGCCTCTACAACACCGATTACTGCCTCTACATGACTGACTACTACCTCTACAACACCGACTACTGCCTCTACAACACCGACTACTGCCTTTTCAACAACGACTACTGCCTTTTCAACACCGACTACTGCCTCTACAAAACCGACTACTGCCTCTACAAGACAGACTACTGCCTCTACAACACCGACTACTACCTCTACATGACTGACTACTGCCTCCACATGGCCGACTACTGCCTCCAAATGGCCGAGTACTGCCTCTTCAGCACCAACTACTGCCTCTACAAAACCGACTACTGCCTCTACAACACTGACTACTGCCTCTACAACACCGACTACTGCCTCTACAATACCGACTACTGCCTCTACAAGACTGACTACTGCCTTTTCAACAACGACTACTGCCTTTTCAACACCGACTACTGCCTCTACAAAACCGAATACTGCCTCTACAAGACCGACTACTGCCTCTACAACACCGACTACTACCTCTACATGACTGACTACTGCCTCCACATGGCCGACTACTGCCTCCAAATGGCCGAGTACTGCCTCTTCAGCACCAACTACTGCCTCTACAAAACCGACTACTGCCTCTACAACACCGATTACTGCCTCTACAACACCGATTACTGCCTCTACAACACCGACTACTGCCTCTACATGACTGACTACTGCCTCTACAACACCGATTACTGCCTCTACAACACCGATTACTGCCTCTACAACACCGACTACTGCCTCTACAACACCAACTACTGCCTCTACACGACTGACTACTACCTCTACAACACTTACTACCGCCTCTACAACACCGACTACTGCCTCTACAACACCGACTACTACCTCTACAACACTAACTACCGCCTCTACAACAGCGATTACTGCCTCTACAACACCGATTACTGCCTCTACAACACCGACTACTGCCTCTACAACACCGATTACTGCCTCTACAACACCGATTACTGCCTCTACATGACTGACTACTACCTCTACAACACCGACTACTGCCTCTACAACACCGACTACTGCCTTTTCAACAACGACTACTGCCTTTTCAACAACGACTACTGCCTCTACAAAACCGACTACTGCCTCTACAAGACCGACTACTGCCTCTACAACACCGACTACTACCTCTACATGACTGACTACTGCCTCCACATGGCCGACTACTGCCTCCAAATGGCCGAGTACTGCCTCTTCAGCACCAACTACTGCCTCTACAAAACCGACTACTACCTCTACAACACCGACTACTGCCTCTACAACACCGACTACTGCCTCTACAATACCGACTACTGCCTCTACAAGACTGACTACTGCCTTTTCAACAACGACTACTGCCTTTTCAACACCGACTACTGCCTCTACAAAACCGAATACTGCCTCTACAAGACAGACTACTGCCTCTACAACACCGACTTCTACCTCTACATGACTGACTACTGCCTCCACATGGCCGACTACTGCCTCCAAATGGCCGAGTACTGCCTCTTCAGCACCAACTACTGCCTCTACAAAACCGACTACTGCCTCTACAACACCGACTACTGCCTCTACAACACCGACTACTGCCTCTACAATACCGACTACTGCCTCTACAACACCGATTACTGCCTCTACATGACTGACTACTACCTCTACAACACCGACTACTGCCTCTACAACACCGACTACTGCCTTTTCAACAACGACTACTGCCTTTTCAACACCGACTACTGCCTCTACAAAACCGACTACTGCCTCTACAAGACAGACTACTGCCTCTACAACACCGACTACTACCTCTACATGACTGACTACTGCCTCCACATGGCCGACTACTGCCTCCAAATGGCCGAGTACTGCCTCTTCAGCACCAACTACTGCCTCTACAAAACCGACTACTGCCTCTACAACACTGACTACTGCCTCTACAACACCGACTACTGCCTCTACAATACCGACTACTGCCTCTACAAGACTGACTACTGCCTTTTCAACAACGACTACTGCCTTTTCAACACCGAATACTGCCTCTACAAAACCGAATACTGCCTCTACAAGACCGACTACTGCCTCTACAACACCGACTACTACCTCTACATGACTGACTACTGCCTCCACATGGCCGACTACTGCCTCCAAATGGCCGAGTACTGCCTCTTCAGCACCATCTACTGCCTCTACAAAACCGACTACTGCCTCTACAACACCGACTCCTGCCTCTACAACACCGACTACTGCCTCTACAATACCGACTACTGCCTCTACAAGACTGACTACTGCCTTTTCAACAACGACTACTGCCTTTTCAACACCGACTACTGCCTCTACAAAACCGACTACTGCCTCTACAAGACCGACTACTGCCTCTACAACACCGACTACTACCTCTACATGACTGACTACTGCCTCTACAACACCGACTACTGCCTCTACATGACTGACTACTGCCTCTACAAGACCGACGACTGCCTCTACAACACCAACTACTACCTCTACATGACTGACTACTGCCTTTTCAACACCGACTACTGCCTCTACAACACCGACTACTGCCTCTACAACACCGGCTACTACCTCTACAACACCAACTACCGCATCTACAACAGCGACTACTGCCTCTACAACACCGACTACTGCCTCTACAACACCAACTACTGCCACTATACCGAATGCTTCATCTCCGTGTGTCTTTGTGTGTGAGATGGTTAATCCATTGAAGGCCAGTCTTTGTTTGTGAGATGGTTAATCTCTTGAGGTCCAGTTTGTGCGTGTGAGATGGCTAATCCCTTAAGGGCCAGTTTTTGTGTGTGAGATGTTTAATCCGTTGAAGGCCGGTCTTTGTGTGTGAGGGATGGTTTATTCGTTGAAGGCCAGTCTTTGTGTGTGGGATGGTTAATCTCTTGAGGGCCAGTTTGTGTGTGTGAGATGGCTAATCCGTTAAGGGCCAGTTTTTGTATGTGAGATAGTTAATCCATTCAAGGCCAGTATTTGTGTGTGAGATGGTTAATCCGTTGAAGGCCGGTCTTTGTGTGTGAGGGATGGTTTATCCGTTGAAGGCCAGTCTTTGTGTGTGAGATGGTTAGTCTCTTGAGAGCCAGTTTGTGTGTGTGAGATGACTAATCCGTTAAGGGCCAGTTTTTTTGTGTGTGAGATCGTTAATCCGTCGAGGGCCAGTCTATGTGTGTGAGATGTTTAATCCGTTTAAGGCCAGTCTTTGTGTGCGAGGGATGGTTAATCTCTTGAGGGCCAGTTTTTGGTGTGTTAGATCGCTAATCCGTTAAGGGCCAGTTTTTTGTGTGTTAGATCGCTAATCCGTTAAGGGCCAGTTTTTCGTGTCCGCCGAGGGCCAGTCTATGTGTGTGAGATGTTTACTTTTCAGCAAAAAACAATGTTATGATTCTGCTTATCATACAGTTAAGATTTACTTGATTTCATTCATTGTTTGTGTATGTGGCGTCTACAACACGCGGCTTTTTGCCTGCTGGAAACTGGCAGAAGTCAGCGTGCACTGGCCAATACGTTCAAGGTTACACAGTCTGTGATTGTGCCGTGCCTTACAAATCGTCATGTTGCCAACAGAGGTCCATGCATGGTGTTAACAACGTCGAAACTGGGGTAATCGTCGCTGGTCACGTGTCATGTTTTCAGATGAGCCCCGATTCACTTTGCACTTCCTTGAAAGGCGTGGTCGTGTCTGGCGACGTCGAAATGAACGTCAGGCCAATGTCAACCTGAGACATCTCGGTGGATTTGGCGGTGGGTAGATTATGGTGGGTGGCATCACTATGACTGAGCGAACCCCACTCCATATTGTGCAAGGAAAGGTCACAGGACAGTACCATCGGGACAAGATTTTGACTTCCTTTGCTGTCCCGTTTGCAAGGCGTGTAGGTGGACTTTTGTCTTTCAGAACGACAAAGCCCGTGAATGCTGTGGCCAGCAATGCGCCAAGATTTTTTTTTTTCCCCATTAAACACATCTTGGGCATGATAGGAAAACATCTGCGTCAGCGTCAACGGCCGCCGACCACGTTGGTTGAAGTTGACCAGGCGCTGCAAGAGGAGTGGAACAGACTCCCTTAAGTCGCCATTGCGAGACACATACCCAGTATGCCTCGTCGAGTGAATGAATCTTAGCCAAATCGTGGCGGTATTCAAAAACGTCAACTTGTAAATTTCCCATCTGACCTCTATCGTCCTTCAAGGTAGTTGGCGGACACAGCAGCTACTACCATGCTACACTACCGGTTGTAATGTGTTCCCAATTCGTTCGTTATTACAACTATCACAAGAAACCAATATATCTTATTATTTTGGATTTTTTAGTTATTTCCAAGTTTACCCTACTTTTTTAAAGAATATCCTTCAGGATGAACTATTCCTTAACTATACTAATGTGTCTGGCATAGTTTTGGTCAAGAAACACTGAAACGAGGACGGCCGATGCTACAGTATAGGCAGGAAAGTTGTCTTGTGATTCTACCACGCTGATAGGAGTAACGTTAATACATACGTGAAAAACAATGTCCTGCATTCCTTACAAAAACGAACAAAGCCTTTTATTATATTTCTGGTATTATGACATAGAGACGTAAATATACACCAGAATCGTTTTTCAGTGAATGATTGAATGTGAAGGTCAACCGTCATCCTGCGTGCCGTCTTCCATCTTTGGTTTCCGTTTCCTCGTGTACATCTCATTGATTTCCTCTATTGTCGTGGGGAGTTCTCTCCCCTTCGTCTCTGGGAGGTATCGTATGAGGAAGGTAGCGATGAGGCAGAGTGTCCCGAAAAGAGCCCCTGGCCCCCATATCACCTTGTCAGCCTGTTAAACAAAATGGGTGTCTATAATGCTGCGAAACAAGTGTTATCTGTGACACAAGTGTTATCTGTCTGCCTGTGGAAACGGGGGCAATACACATAATGTGTCCGTTTTACGAAATGATTGTAAGACGTGTCTGTCTGTGTGTCAAACAAACGCATTGAAGAGTATGTGTCTATCAGTCTATGCAACACGTGTATAGCCGTATGTCTTATATACTCACTAAATAACACGTGTATGTCAGTTTGTAGAATACATTCACTCTATAACACGTGTATGTCAGTTTGTCGAATACATTCACTCTATAACACGCATGCATGGCAGTATGTCGAATACACTCACTAAATAACACGTGTATGTCAGTTTGTCGAATACACTCACTAAATAACACGTGTATGTCAGTTTGTCGAATACATTCACTCTATAACACGTGTATGTCAGTTTGTCGAATACATTCACTCTATGACACGTGTATGTCAGTTTGTCGAATACACTCACTCTATAACACGCATGCATGGCAGTATGTCGAATACACTCACTAAATAACACGTGTATGTCAGTTAGAGAATACACTCACTATATAACACGTGTATGTCAGTTTGTCGAATACATTCACTCTTTAACACGTGTATGGCAGTATGTCGAATACATGCACTCTATAACACGCATGCATGGCAGTATGTCAAATACACTCACTAAATAACACGTGTATGTCAGTTTGTTGAATACACTCACTATATAATACGCGTGCATGGCAGTATGTCGAATACACTCACTATATAACTCGTGTGAATGGTAGTATGTCGAATACACTCACTATATAACACGCGTGGATGGCAGTATGTCGTATTAACGCAATAAATAACACGCGTGCATGGCAGTATGTCGAATACACTCACTATATAACACGCGTGCATGGCAGTATATCGAATACATTCACTATATAACACGCGTGGATGGCAGTATGTCGTATTAACGCAATAAATAACACGCGTGCATGGCAGTATGTCGAATACACTCACTATATAACACGCGTGCATGGCAGTATATCGAATACATTCACTATATAACAGGCGTGGATGGCAGTATGTCGTATTAAAGCAATAAATAACACGGGCCTGCCCGCTGTGCCCAACTCCAACACAGAGGCGCCCTGCACGTGAGGCCGTGCCGTTTTTCACCTCCTCAGCGTTGTATCTGGGCGCTCCACGCGATCACTCATTTATTTACAGAGAACAGTGTGCTTCTCTTTGGGGACTTCGGGGCGTCCACACTGGCTGTTAGATAGGTTTTTTTCAAGTGGACAAGCATTCAGAATGGTAGCTATGCCTCACCAGTCGATCTGAGTACGGCGCCGTCATCCCACCAATTCGCGACATCGCCGACCCCATTCCCAGACCGGCCGTCCTGAAACCATATCACACGTTCTACATATTTCAGTATGGTATACATGCAACTGCGATTATTAGTTTATTGCCCTGATTAAAACCAATTTCCAATGTATATCACATACGCAAAGCCGTGATCTGACACATGACTGGTGAGAGAAAACGGCTTATCTTAATCCTAATACAGATGGGAATGACGTTCATTATCCTCAACCCTAAGATTATCATTACCATGTTACATGTTCATTAAAACATAAATCATCAACGTGTTAGAGCCAAAAGAGCCTTGAAGATGTGTACGGTTTCTTTCAATTGGAAGATCTCGACACGTAATTTGGGCTCATGTGTGATCCCTTCCTTCAGATCCACCATTGATGCAGTGAGTCCACCTGAGGTTCGTTGGAAACAGCTCGGGGCTGTAGATGAAGAGAGCGTTGAAGGAGCCAGTGATGGAGAACTTCCCGAACATGTTGAGTGCCGTGGCCACTGAGCTCCCAGCCCGGGTGTCACCTGGGATGCAAGATCAAGTGTGTATGGCTGGGACCAGTCCAAATTTACCACCCGGGTACCCACCCCCTATTACTCGACCCTACCCGGGTACCCACTGTAGGTTTCAGGAGATGTCTCAAAATGTCCAGTTGGGAACATGTTTAGCATAGCCCAGGCAAAACGTATTCAGATACATGTGTTAAACAATCTGGTCATTCATACACTGAAGTTGGATGAAGTTATATCTTTTTTCAACCATATGAAAAATCAGAAGGAATAGGTGCATAGTCAGAAAGAAATGCGAACATTAGTGACTTGTAGTGTAACCATAGAGTTCTAGATAGCTTTTGTCACTAAACAATATATCACGTGACTTATCACGGGTCTTGGTAGTCCCGTGGGTACCCGGGTCCTACTCAGTAGTACCCTCCCGACCCGTGTAACCGAGTAACCCGTCCCAGCCCTACAAGTGTGTATGTTCCTTTTCATGGTTTGATAATAAATGTGCATTTGACCAATAATGAAAGTTTAATGTCTTTGATTTTTAAAAGTAATCAAAGATATTGTACCTGCAGTGGTTAGGATGATCACAGAAAGGATGAGAGAGGCACCCGCCATGAAATGATAGATCATCGCAACCTGACGTCGCCCAAATCTGAACATGAACAGTTGACGGTAATACATCTATGTTGTGCCTACAGGGTTTCTCTAGTAATACATCTAGGTTGTGCCTACAGGGTTTGTCTAGTAATACATCTATGTTGTGCCTACAGGGTTTGTCTAGTAATACATCTAGGTTTTGCCTATAGGGTTTGTCTAGTAAAACATCTAGGTTGTGCCTACAGGGTTTGTCTAGTAATACATCTAGGTTGTGCCTACCGGGTTTGTCTTGTAATACATCTATGTTGTGCATACAGGGTTTGTCTTGTAATACATCTATGTTGTGCATACAGGGTTTGTCTAGTAATACATCAATGTTGTGTCTGCAGGGTTTGTCTACTAGTAATACATCTATGTTGTGCCTGCAGGGTTGTCTATTAATACATCTATGTTGTGCATACAGGGTTTGTCTAGTAATACATCTGTGTTGTGCATACAGGGTTTGTCTAGTAATACATCAATGTTGTGTCTGCAGGGTTTGTCTACTAGTAATACATCTATGTTGTGCCTGCAGGGTTGTTTATTAATACATCTATGTTGTGCCTACAGGGTTTATCTAGTAATACATCTATGGTGTGCCTACATGGTTTGTCTGGTAATACATCTATGTTGTATCTACATGGTATGGCTAGTAATACATCTATGTTGTGCCTACAGGGTTTGTCTAGTAATATCGTCACGATATGGCTGTAATACTGCCGATGTAACGTAAAGCATAAACTCGCTCACTCACTTGTCTAGTAATACATCTATGTTGTGCCTACAGGGTTTTCTAGTAATACATCTATGTTGTGCCTACAGGCTTTGTCTAGTAATACATCAGTGTTGGGACTACCGTTTGAGCATGAAGTAGACGGAGACTGTGCCAGGAATCTCCACCACGCATGACAGGAAGAAGTTGAGGAACCGGTCTCCTGCCAGTGACGTGGCCGTCAGGAACAACCCGTAGTACGTCAGACTGTTTACTGTCCTACAACGTGAACGACAGAGGCGACAGTGACGACATAGTATGATGTCATAGCAGTACATATTTTAACATTCAGCAGTAATATGTTTTGAAACACCTACACAGCTAGTAAACACAGACAGTGTATAGCTAGTAAACAAAAGCTAAACTTATTCACTCAAAACGTGTGTGTTTGAAATTCTAAACTGAACAAAGGTTTGACATGTTATTTCCATATTCATAAGAAATATCTGCTAAAAGCAGAGTTCAATGTACGATTCCGACTTTGTCAAGTGTTTATTAATCAATATGGCATAGTGATGATACTAGGAGTTCTCGAAAAGATTGCTCCAGTCACAAACACAGGCAAAGGCATGTTTAATCTTAACGAGTTCTTAATCTAACGTGTTTTGAACTTGTTTACGAAAAGATGGTGGGGGAATATTTAATGGTGGCAATACACAGTTACCTCCCTTTCGCGGAAGTATGTAACAATGTTTATAGCAGATCTACCGTTGTATCAATCGCTGTGCCAAATTATGAAAAGCCTTGAGCCAGTGAGTGAGCTTTGAACAGAATTTAAGTTAAGAGGAACCTTGAGGAACTCCCGTTACAGCACAGGGAAATAACGCATGTCAGGAAGAAAGATTTATCATTGAGTGATGGCATTTGAAATCAAACACATAATCGTTGAGTGATGGCATTTGAAAACAAACACATAATCGTTGAGTGATGGCACTTGAAATCAAACACATAATCGTTGAGTGATAGCATTTCCAATCAAACACATAATCGTTAAGTGTTGGCATTTGAAATCAAACACATAATCGTTAAGTGATGGCATTTCCAATCAAACACATTATCGTTGAGTGATAGCATTTCCAATCAAACACATAATCGTTAAGTGATGGCATTTGAAATCAAACACATAATCGTTAAGTGATGGCATTTGAAATCAAACACATAATCGTTGAGTGATAGCATTTCCATTCAAAAACATAATCGTTAAGTGATGGCATTTGAAATCAAACACATAATCGTTAAGTGATGGCATTTCCAATCAAACACATAATCGTTGAGTGATAGCATTTCCAATCAAACACATAATCGTTGAGTGATAGCATTTGAAATATAAACACATAATCTTTGAGTGGTAGCATTTGAAATCAAACACATAATCGTTGAGTGGTAGCATTTGAAATCAAACACATAATCGTATTTCAATAATATCTTCCAGTCGAAATATTTGCATGCTACATGAGTATGCAAAAGTCATAGATTGTAGAGTGGTACTTGTTTGAACTGCCATGTTTTAATTCGGAAGCCATTATTGTCGATGCTGTCCTATTGTAATATATTTATTTGCCTACATCATCGCACGGCAACTATACAAGGAAAAAGGCAAAACTGCAAGAAAATAATCTGAACATAATAAACATGTTCAGAGTTTAGACAATTTAGAAAACGTTTGTGTAAAACACTTTTGTTGATAGTCGACACACATTATAACACCTATGTTGAGAATAGAGTAAGTAGGACTTTTAATAATATTCCAGAAATATCACGGCGGGCGACACCAGAAAACATTATACCCACGAGGGAAATCGAACCCGGGACTTCGGCGGGATGAGCGAACACCTTAACCACTAGGCTACCCCACCACCCTGGTGAGAATACATACACATCTTAACGACCATGTTGATAGTCGACGACACACGTCATAAAACCTATGTTGAGAATAGATACACATTATAGCAACAATGGGGATAGTTGTTATGATGTGTAATACTATCTAGTATCTATTCTCAACATCGTTGTTATGACGTGTATCTATCCTCAACATCGTTGTTATGACGTGTATCTATTCTCAACATCGTTGTTATGACGTGTATCTATCCTCAACATCGTTGTTGTGACGTGTATCTATTCTCAACATCGTTGTTGTGACGTGTATCTATCCTCAACATATGTCACAATATGTGTGTCAACTATGTTGATAGTCGATACATATCTTGTCACCTATGTTTACAGTCAATACACTTTGTAACACTGATGTTAACAATATATACAAATTATAGACTAAGTCAATTAGAGTCCCTCCAGACTGACGTTTTCTACATAGATTATTGGACCCGTGAAGATCCGGGTTAGAATAGTTCTTCAACAATCCATGCATGCAGTAGGTGTCCAACCTATTCCATCAGGAGGTGTCCAACCTATTCCATCAGTACGTGTCCAACCTATTCCATCAGTACGTGTCCAATATATCCCGACCCGTGAAGATTCCGGGGTAGAATATGTCTTTAGCAACCCATGCTTGCCGTAAAAGGCGACTATGATTGTCGTAAGAGGCGACTAACGGGATCGGGTGGTCAGGCTCGCTGACTTGGTTGATGCATGTCATCGATCCCAATTGGGTGGGTCGATGCTCATGGTATCAATCACTGGATTGTCTGGTCCAGACTCGATTATTTACAGACATCCTTCATGTATCTGGAATATTGCTGAGTGTGCCGTTACACAACAACAACAAAAAAACAATAGATTATTGAAAGATATTATTCCGTCAAATCTTACCAGATGTACCAGGTGATAGCCGACGTATACAGGATGGCTTTGTGACGGAACAGGTCCAGAATTGTGTATTTTTGACTGCTGTCGACCAGACCCTCAGTCTCGCCATCAACCTTTACATCATTCACCAACAAGGAACTGTCCCCATCCGTCACTTTATCGACAGTGTTTGATGGTTCGACTACCACTGCCTTGCAGACAGTTCCGGAAGTTCTCTCAAACACATCGAGGGCCTTTTTTACGTTCGATGCGTTCATGGACGTAGATTTCCGTATAATCCTCCTACACTCGTCTCTTCTGTTGTTAGCAAGTAACCACCTCAGTGATTCGTCTAGTGTGCTGCAAAAGACAGGTGTTCTACCTCAGCGTCCAGACAAAGAAAACAGGGCTGTTTTATGGGCGGTCATTCGATCAAAACTACATAAATTGAAATAAACGGTCACCAATATGCAATAACAGTCAAATGTTACGAATACAGTATAGTATGATACTAATGAATAGAGGTCATCGGGCGCGTGTTTTTTGGAATCAAAGTAACTGTATTTGGAATAAACATACAGTAGTATTGAGTCATCTTTTATTATCCTAATACACAACAGCGAGACAACCTCTGGGCTCATATAATGTCATCCGTAAATGTATTCTTATCTGTTACAAACGATAACTAAACATTGCAATTTTTCCAGGAACGTGTCTCGATATATTACGTCAGTAGGTTGTTGATTAGTCAGTCAATATAGTTCCAACTGAAATTCATTTTAGACAGATGAAGACACAGAGAGAGGCGCGGTATGGGTGACGGATGTGTGCACCTTCCAGTAGAGGATAAAGACATAGAGAGAGGCTCAGTGGAGGCGACGGATGTTTGCACCTATCAGATAATAATGGTCATATAGACAGAGGCACAGTAGGGGGGATGAATGTGTGCACCTACCAGAAGAGATATAGAAAGGCACAGTGGAGGTGATAAATGTTTGCACCTACCAGTAGTCGATGGAGACATAGAGAGAGGCACAGTGGAGGTGATAAATGTTTGCACCTACCAGTAGACGATGGAGACATAGAGAGAGGCACAGTGGAGGTGATAAATGTTTGCACCTACAGGAGAAGATCGAGACATAGAGAGAGGCACGGTGGAGGTGACTGATGTTTGCACCTACCAGTAAAGGATGGAGACATAGGGAGAGGCACGGTGGAGGTGATAAATGTTTGCACCTACCAGTAAAGGATGGAGACATAGGGAGAGGCACGGTGGAGGTGATACATGTTTGCACATATCAGTAGAGGATGGAGACATAGGGAGAGGCACGGTGGAGGTGATAAATGTTTGAACCCACTAGTAGAGGATGGAGACATAGAGGGGCACAGTTGAGGTGACGAAGTTTTCACCTACCATGAAGAGGATGGAGACATAGAGAGAGGCACAGTGGAGGTAATAAATGTTTGCACCTATCAGTAGAGGATGGAGACATTAAGGAGGCACAGTGGAAGTGATGTTTGCACCTACCAGTAGAGGATGGAGACATAGAGAGAGGCACGGTGGAGGTAATAAATGTTTGCACCTATCAGTAGAGGGTGGGGACATAGAGAGAGGCACAGTGGAGTTAATAAATGTTTGCACCTATCAGTAGAGGATGGAGACATTAAGGAGGCACAGTGGAAGTGATGTTTGCACCTACCAGTAGAGGATGGAGACATAGAGAGAGGCACGGTGGAGGTAATAAATGTTTGCACCTTCCAATAGAGGATAGAGACATAGAGAGAGGCAAGGTGGAGGTGATAAATGTTTGCACCTACCAGTAGAGGGTGGAGACATGGAGAGAGGCCCATTAGAGGTGATGTTTGCACCTATTTGTGGTAGAAGAATACAAAGAGAGAGGCACGGTGGAGGTGATGAATGTTTGCACCTACCAGTAGAGGGCGAAGACATAGAGAGTGACAACGCTGAGGGCGATCTGCAGATATCGCCAGCTGAAATCCTTCATCAAGTATGCAATTGGGGCCAACGTCATGACGGAGAGAGACCACACTACACCCCCAACTGTCCCCGCTAGAGGGCGGTGTTCAGTGGTCAACATCTCCACAAATATGGTATACGCTGTTAGGCCTGACCCCTGAAACAGAGATCATTGGTGAACCACTTGTCTCCTTGCCCTGTAATGTGAGACGTTCAACCTTGACTGAACCGCAAGTGTTAATAACACCCAAAGACATACCCAGTGAATTGACATAAATTCCCAGTATGAATGAATGCTCCCGAAATTAAGAGTAAAACCCACCTGTTGAAAACCCCCAATGAGGAATCGTATGATGATGTACACGAGGATGCCATTGGAGAACGCCATTCCAAAGCAGAGTGCAGAGAGTCCGAACAGAGTGGCGATGTAGACGGGCTTCCTGCCATACTTGTCTGCCAGTATGCTGAAGATGAGTCCTCCAAAGCCTTGACCAAGCATCATAACTGTCTGAGACAGCTCGCCAAGCCCAGCCAGTTCGCACACCAAGTCCCACTGCAACCAAACAATCACCTTCACACTCTACTGTAACCATCTTCCCGAGGCAAGGGAGTTAACCGACCTACTGATGTAATATGCTGGACACCTACTGGTTGAGTAGGATGGACATCTACGGATGGGATATGCTAAACACCGACTCGCCGAATGTGTTCGACACCGATCTCATTCAGTCCAACACATTCTGCTCACAAGTATGACCATTTTCATCAAAAGAGTATTTTTGAACCAGAACTGACAAATACTTCAACATCGGTGTGGCATATCATTGAACTAGTGGACTATATGGTATAAATAGCAGCGTGATTAAAAACATGCTGGGACAAAAAGTGGTACGTTTACCTCCGCAACGAATGACACATATGTGGGCTGACTGTAATTATGTCCCGCCACGCAAGGGAGATAATCCTTTTTCACGACACCAGAAATGTTGTTTTCAACCTCTATTTGACATTCTCCATATTCAAGGCTCGTTGAATTGTTAATTACAACATGCTGCAGATGATCGCTTGTAATATTGCCGAGTTCTTTGCATTTGTGGGGAACTTCATAGCCTGAAAAGATAAACAAACTATGAATGGAATCGCAAGTTTGGTATTATGTATAAACAATGGAAAGCACAGCCTAGAAAATAGCTAGAAAAAAGGGGAGTATTCCTTTAACTGGATCATGAATGGACTATATAATTACAGTAAACTACGGTTATAACGAACTCAAAGGGACCACTAATTTTAGTTCGTTATAACTGTAGTTCGTTATAAGCATCTATACAGCATATATACAACACATGGACGGGACAAAATAAGTTCGTTATATCGGTCAGTTCGTTATAAGCGTGTTCGTTAAATCCGTAGTTTACTGTATTAAAATGTTTTTTTATTGAACTAATCAAGAGCAAGCTTTTACTTGCATGTATCTCGATCGATCATAATGTATGCAAAATTACATCCACGTATCCATAGTGCGTTCAGAGGAAAGAAAACGGGGAGAGGGGCAGTGGAGGGTGGGTGCATCATGTCCAAAGAATAAACAAGGATCATAACTCTGTCACAAATTACTCTTCGATGATGGTTGTCACAATCAACATACAAATCCCTTGATGGTGTATGCAGCATCGTCACATGGGCCCCGCTTGAGTTTAGAGTTGGCCAACTCGTCAAAGGTTTGCCAACTGGGTTCCAAACGGGTCACGACAGATATTACCCATAATGTATTTAGGTTATCACGCGAGTGTGTTTTCGGGTGGCAGGTACCGTGTATTATGAATGTTTATTTGATGTTATGTATAAGCGTATTGTAATTTGAATACGCATTGTCATAAGTAAGACTTGGTGAGCTGAATACATATATTGTGTATATTCCTAATACCTGATACTTATCATCACAAGTTTCCTCCCACACTTTAAAGTGTTATTACCTCTTTGTCATTGCAGGGGGCATGGGTGGCCCAGTCGTCTTAGGCGCCGCGATTCGCTGTGCAGAGTTGCGTCCCTTGGGAACGCCAGAAACCTATGATTGTGGGTTCGAGTCCCGGTTCTCCCCAATTTTGTTTCTAGGTTTGTCAGCACCATACCCGTGCTCTTGGGTTTCACCGAAGTGTTAAACGTCTGAGGCCTGCATCACTTCGGGCTTTCCTCCCACATTAAGCTGACACGCCGTGCTATTAGTGGAATATTGTTAAAAGCGGCGTTAAACCCAACTCACTCACTCACTCACTCACTTTATCATTGCCCGGCGCCATACTCCGCGCCATGTTCCGTGCTTATTTGTTTTTTGTTACATGGTTACATTGGTTACAAGGGGATGAGTAATAGTTGGACAGATGTAAACAAACTTTAAAAAGAAACTTTATCTTTATCTCGCACATGTATAATGATATGTGTACATACGAAATACATAAATTATGATGAAAATATTTTTAAACATTACTAACGGTAAATTATTACACTAAACATGCACGCTTTAGTGATCTTAGGGAGACAAGCTCTGTCACAGGAACAGGCGGGAAACGTTCATCCAGTATCCGTGTATAGTGGTGTGTGCACTGTTGTACGGCGTGAATAATTGACGTGTCATGCTACGGGAGTACACATACAGTACGCTAACCATTAGGGAGGTAACTCATAAAGAAGTGTGGGGGCACGGGTGGCCCAGCCGTCTTAGGCGCCGCGATTCGCTGTACAGAGTTGCGTCCCTTGAGCACGCCAGAAACCTATGATTGTGGGTTCGAATCCCGGTTCGCCCCGATTATGTTTCTAGGTTTGTCAGCACCATACCCGTGCTCGTGGGTTTCACCGAAGTGGTAAACGTCTGAGACCTGCATCACATCGGGCTTCCTCCCACATTAAGCTGACACGCCGCGATATAACTGAAATAATGTTAAAAGTGGCGTTAAACCAAACTCACTCACTCACTCACTACCTACTGCAAGGACACAGTTACACATCGAATCCCAAAACACAAAATACTGGTTATAAACAGTACGCAATCACAATGTTGTTGGTTTAAATTTTACACTATCTGCATGTCTCCACTGATCTAGTTAATTATTAAATAATATTACAATTACCTATTACTTTACCACTAGATATACAAGACAATTTTATGCCATTCTGTCCAGCCATTGGGTCACTGCCATAATTGTTCGTACACGTCTAGACAGTGCAGAATATGCTGCTTATATATAATGTGCCAACAAAGGAGTATTTATGCCATTCAATTCAGTTAAAACTTTAAACATTAATCATGTATACGACTATGATTGTGTCAATTTAATACCCTTTGTTCCTTGAAAACAGTAACAAATGTTTCAGGAATTCATTGTTGTAAAAACACATTACTAGGTTTGTTTTCATGATATGGTTGTTTCTATTTTAATTTTTTTTATATTTCATAAATATTAAAACTTAAATGTGTCTTGTTCTCATTCCTGATTCTGAATGTGCCACATGCTAATTACAATTTGTTTCACCTTCTGGGTTACATATGTGCACTTTATGACTGTACAGGTACTTGCATCATTAAGGATGCTACAAAATCTCTTCACACCGGGAAGATCCTCTGGATCAAAGTTATCTTGTATAATGGCATTTCTAAATTCTACGGTCACATACGGTCCATATAATTGCAAGTTTTCTCGGAATGTGTGATAAACATATTGCGTCAAAAAGTCCGTGCTGGATCAGTCGGACAATAACGACAGACAACATGGTTCCATCTGAAACTTGTTTTGAGCAGTGACTTAACTAATAACTACCATGTAGAACAAAGAAAATTGCCTACACATAATGTCAGAGGTCATCTTTCCCGATAATCAATTGGAGTTATTGCCCTTTATCAAAGGGAAGCTACTCCAGTCTATGAGGCATCTAAGCTGGACCCCAGGATCACGTGTCGCGGTGTCTAATCGGGCCAGTGAATCAGGCATCGCGTTTGTTTGGAGTCTGCGTGGCCATTACTTCGTTATTTCGTCACGAAATATAGTCAGATGCCCCACACACCGACACAGTGATCCAAAGCAAGGCGTGAATTCAGTTTACCGGACAACCTTCTGCCATTTTGGACTCATTTTGGTGAGGGATGTGCACAAACCTCTTCCCCAGTAACGGTTTCTAGATTTTTCCGCCGCCCACTGAATAAAGCAAAAAGTATTTTGTTCAAGAAACGATACCCAGGCGCAGGGGTCTAAAACACTGTTATGGGAACTAATACCCAGACCGTCCTCGTATGTCATGTTTTGCCTTAAAACAATACGCCATGACTTTCGGTATCTTAGACTATTATTTTGACAATGATGACAATTATCTTAGACAAAAGTTTATGTATCGTAAATATATTTATTTTATATATTTACTAATTTGATGTGTGCGTGCGTTCGCGCACGCATTTACATCCAGAGATTAACTTAGGTAATCAAAGCTCTAACATTTACTTGCGACAATCGGGGCAGCGCATAATATCCTTGGTTTCATAAGCCCTTCTCCGTGGTCTTGTGGTAGACCATCTGCCCGGAGAGCGGAAGGTCGGGGATTCGATTCCCGGACGCGCAATACCAAAAGACGTTATAAAATGGCACTTGTTACCCTGCCTGGCGCTCGGCATTAAGCGGCTAAGACAAGGACTGGTCGGCTCGGAGCCAGTATACTGTGTCTGAGTAGGGTATTCATGTTAAGCTGCGGCATGGTATCTAAATGGACTAGCACTATAAAATCGGCATTAGTCCGGACTAGTAGAGGCAGGCAGGCAGGCAGGCAGGCAAACACACACACACACACACACACACACACACACACACACGAAGAAAAATTGGTCGAAATGCGTGAAGAAACTAAAGCAGTTGTCTGTTCTTTTTGCTGACTGGAAATTGTTGTCGTGAATATTTATGTTATTAGAGTGAAGAACGGGATGTGTATTCAACATTATTTTGACCAAGATATATTGATAAATTCATAATAAATCATCTTATTTTTAAATACGGCGAAGTGTATTCATTTGGCTTGTTCATGATAAGGTTGGTATGAATTATGGCCGTTTTGATATGACAAAATAAAATATTTCTCATTATTGTAATGTTGAATTGGAATCAAATATTTGCTCGAAAGAAGAGTTACGTATTATAAATAATTCAAAAAGTGACCCGCGCAGAAATAATAGAACTGGTTCAATCTTAATTTTTAAACTCGTATAAACAATAAAAAAAATATAATTTTATATATGTATATGAATGTATAAGGTAGTGATGTCACAAGAGGGCCGCATATGATATTCATAAAGGAGAAAAATCATAAACACCTTCAAAGGTCCCATGTGGGCTATAACATTATGCTCAAATGGGATCCTGTTGAAACCCTTGGACAAATCCGATTGGAACCCGATGGGCGACCTACATATGTAAGGCCCAAATCCCAGCCGATATTTACCCCTAGTGGGGTTCATGTGTAAATAATTGCGGGATGTCATCCTTATAACCATATTTCTGAGAAATGTGTCCGATTTTACAGTACACACTATCCAAAACATGAAACAAGGGCCGTAACTCTCTCAAATATACATTTTCGTTTAATTAATACATTTAGCCCTCTGTGATGCATGCAAAATGTCATCTTTGTATCCATAGCGGTCTCTGTCTATCCATTGAAATGGGACGAATTGAGTCCAAGCGATTATTCCTCGCCCCACTTCTTAGCGAACCATTACCGATCACACACATCCTACTTAAGTCAAGAACATAATAATTATATTCAAATTCTGACCGCCTGTTGTGAAACTGTTGAGAACGAAAAACAAGAATTAAGAGCTTCGTCTGCTACTGAAACGCAAACATAAATGTGGTTCATTTAGGGACGAAATACACAGTACGCTTGCATGGAGTTGTCCTCAAATCCTATCGCAGAGAAGTATCGAATCGGAGTATCTCGAATCTGATTTTATTGTATGCTTCAGTGTGAAAGACTGAAAGAGTTTTCCGAAGTTGAGGAAAGTGATATTTGCATAGCAGTGAACATAACACTTGATATTTCACTGCAGTGAACAAAACAGTTGATATGTCACTGCTATGAACATAACACTTTGACGGAACTATTGGCATACAAGAGTGACCTCCCTCAAATTGTCTCCCTTTATCGTAAGTGTCAAGCCCGTATACAAACTGTTGACGTCTTTTTTACGCTAGTTCCACACTGACAAGTCAAAATAATGACAGATGGTCATTTATGGAGTTAATGTCGCTTCTGGCCGTTGGTTATTCTCTCGAAAATGTTTCGCTATTAACTGTTACAGTAAATTTCTCATTTAACTCGTAAATACAGACTTCTTTTCGCAAAGCACCACTTTTGGTACTTGACCAGTGTGTATTATTTCGCTTCTAACAGTTTTCGTAGTTTTCAAGAATATTTTTTGCTAAAGTTGCTTTTGTATGAAATCATATTCATGTGTATGATACAGAATTTTCGTGACCCTAAATATGTTTTGTTACTTTTGTTTAGGATTTTGCAAACCCAAAACTACTTTTTTAGTCACAAATAAAACGGATGGTGAACTGTCCCTGTGTATTAGGTAGGGAGAATTTACGTTTCAAGGTTTTCCATTTGTAATGAAATAATTTAATTTTTCTGTAGACAACTACACAAAAAAAGAAAAAAGAATATATGGATATCAACTTCTTTATTATGAGGAACACAACGTTTCGGAGTATATGTTTAATCCTTCATCAGGTGAAAATGATGAAGGAGTAAGCATATACTCCGAAACGTTGAGTTCCTCATAATAAAGAAGTTGACATCCGTATATTCTCTTCCTTATGTGAATCACTTCTAAATGCATTTCAAAGAACTACACAAAATGTATATAATAAAAAGGATATTCCGTGTGTCTAGTGAAATATCATGTTCCCCCGAGTTCATCGAGTGACGGGACGGGGGGGGGGGGGGGGGGGGGGGCGGGGAGAGGGAGAGAGATTTTCACTAGTGGCGTTCACCCCGTCACTCGATGAGAGAAACATGATATTTCACGAGACACATGGAACACCCTCTATATATAGTGAGATTGGTGGAAAGTATACAATACATGTACACGGTACGAATAGGGTATATTACCCGTGAAGACGATGGAGAACATACGTTATACGCTACACAATGTATTATATAGCCCGTGAAGACAATGGAATGTGTTCAAAACACGGTACATAATATGGGGCATATTACCATTAAGACGATGGTGACAATTACAATAATGGTACACACGTGGTATATGACCCGTGTGGACTGGCGATAAATAACAATAACGGTACACATGTGATATATTACCCGTGAAGACGATGGAGATAAATTACAATAACGGTTCACACGTGGTATGTTACCCGTGAAGACGATGGAGATAGATTACAATAACGGTTCACACGTGGTATATGACCCGTGAAGACGATGGAGATAGATTACAATAACGGTTCACACGTGGTATATGACCCGTGAAGACGATGGAGATAAATTACAATATATGATAGCTACGCGATAAATCGCAAAGAACAATGGAGAACGAAGCGTGGATTATTTCACGATAAAACATTATTCTATCATGACGTCATTTCTGGATATTCGAATATGCGCTCACTTGATGACGTCATATATTGGACGATGTTATGTTTTAGAGGGAAGTGTATAGTAAGTTGTTGGGTTACTCAGATAAAAACAATGGCCGAACGATCGTATCCAAAAGTAGGAGAGGTATGACAATCGGTATTAGGAGAAAAAGTTCAGATGATCGAGGTGAGGATTGTGAGAATATGAAGGAAATACCAAACCTCACCAACCTGTTCGTAAAATGGACTTGTCCAACATTGCCGAGGTCGGATTGAAGTCGTCATTATTAAAATTTGGCTAAATATGTTTAAAGCTTGTACATTTTATCAACATCTTTAGGCTGTACATAATGTTGATGTCTCATATATTATAAGAAATAAACTACTCCGAGTGGTTGTTTATCGTACAATAAAACAATGTAGGTAGAATAAACCACTCGGGGCTGCGACCCTCATGGTTTATTTTCCCTGTAGTGTTTTGTTGCACGACAAACTACTCCCACGCGTCGTAAATTTCTTAAATAGCGGTACACATGTGATACATTACCTGTGAAAACAATGGGAGATAAATTTCGATACTGGTACACAGACGATGGAGATAGATTACAATAACGGTACACGTGTGATATATTACACGTGAAGACGATGGAGATAATAACTATAACGGTACACATGTGATATATTACACGTGAAGACGATGGAGATAATAACTATAACGGTACACATGTGATATATTACATGTGAAGACGATGGAGATAATTACTATAACGGTACACATGTGGTATATTACCCGTGAAGACGATGGAGATAATTACTATAACGGTACACATGTGATATATTACACGTGAAGACGATGCAGAGTTACTATAACGGTACACATGTGGTATATTACACGTGAAGACAATGGGAAGCAGTGGGGACTACTGAGAAGCCATTACCCGAGAAGACGATGGAGATAAATTACAATAACGGTACACATGTGATATATTACACGTGAAGACGATGCAGAGTTACTATAACGGTACACATGTGATATATTACACGTGAAGACGATGGAGATAATTACTATAACGGTACACATGTGGTATATTACCCGTGAAGACGATGGAGATAATTACAATAACGGTACACATGTGGTATATTACCCGTGAAGACGATGGAGATAAATTACAATAACGGTACACATGTGGTATATTACCCGTGAAGACGATGGAGATAAATTACAATAACGGTACACATGTGGTATATTACCCGTGAAGACGGTGTAGAGTAGTCTGAAGGCTACTGAGAAGTCATTACCCGTGAAGACGATGGAGATAATTACTATAACGGTACACATGTGGTATATTACCCGTGAAGACGATGGAGAGCAGTGGAAAGGCTACTGAGAAGCCAATCAACATCTGGAGCGTCCCCTGTAGAGCATGGTACCGACCAAAGTAACCCGTTGCATGAATTACTTCATCAAAGTCAGGCTCTGTGTCAGCGGCATTTTCAACTTTACTCATCTTGTCGGAAGGATGTTTTCTTTAAGTTCAGGTACCAGTGTCCGCCCTTGAGTCCTTGGAGACATGGGGTGGGGGGGGGGGGGGGGGGGGGGGGGTGTGAGACAGAGGGGTTTGGTCACATGACCTGCTGGAATCGGCGTGTGTGGACACGGATGCGTGAGTAGCCATTCGGAGATGCTGTTATAAGACCTGACGGTGAATATACTACTCATGTTTATAGAAGTAATCACGTCAATTGTTGTTCCCAAGTCCAGCGCACAAGCAGAGGGGAGAGTTGTTTCCGTGTGTTATCGTGTACATATTTGTCCCAATTCGTTGAAAATTCCTTACTTTATTTTAAATACAAATTATCAAAACTACGGCTTATATCATAATAAAATATTCATTGTTATCGTGTACATATTTGTCCCAATTCGTTGAAAATTCCTTACTTTATTTTAAATACAAATTATCATAACTACAGCTTATATCTTAATGAAAAATTCCCAACTCAGTCTTATATACCTGTATATCCAAATTCTTGTACATTTAAAATTAGCTACCTTTATTATTCTACTTCTATTTCATTTTAATTATTTTACTTTCCATATGTTTTATATAAACTTAATATTACTTTGATACACGTTATCCAGGCTTACCTGCTATTTTAATTCTATACCCGTCAACGTCTGCTAGTGAGCGAAGCTCATTCACTGCCAGTGTCTACCTACCCGTCACCTCTAATTATCCCCCTTAGGCAAAGGATTACCGCAAGGCAAACATTACACCAAATGCATTGTTTTTAGAAAGTAATCCCCTTATCGTTAATGTCAAACAGTAGGTTAGTAAAACTTGGGAAATCAGTCAGTCATTACAAGCCTTAGGTCAGAAATTCTTATCCAATCAAAATTGGCGTTACATACTTTGGACCAATAACAGTAAAGGCGCAGTTCCAGCTCCTCGGCCTCTCAACTATATAAAACCATGCAGATGCCCCTTTGGCCTCCGTGTGCGAAATACGCATCAGTCGGAAAGCGCACGTTAAATCTCCAAAGTAAGTAAGTAAGTACCCTTTGGCCTAAGACGAGAGCAGGCAATATTATCGTTCTGGGGACGAACATCAAACCCTTTGGTTAAAAAGATATGGCAAGACAAAAACGCTCGAGATGAGGCCCTAGCTCGAAAAAATCCCTCACTAAAGCCATCTGGGATATTAGTACGTGAACTCATTCGAAGTCACAATTGCGATGACATTCAGCCTCCAGAAAGTCACTACAAAGGGTTACACCCTCCCTGGACTTTACAAACTCCCAAAGTTGACACTGCTTTAACATCAGAAGTCACTAAAAGAGAAAACCCAACCCTACTACGATCAGTAGCTATCACTAAAATTCAAACTACCTGGGACAGCTGGGCCCATATATACACTGATGGATCCAAGAATCCTATCAACAACAGTGCTGGTTACGGGATCCATATCCACAGCTCCAAACCCCAAGCACATTCAGTTCGCTTGCCCGATGGTCAGTCAGTATTCACGGCTGAATTGGAGGCAATTCATCATGCACTCAAACTCATACCGGAACTCCCGAAAGCAAAGGCAGTCGTCCTATCAGACTCGCTAAGTGCACTTCAGGCCATCAGTGGAAGAAACTCAAACTCCAGGCCAAACACAGTCAACAATATTCTATACGAATATACAAAACTATCGGACCAAGGGCAACAGGTGGAGCTGTGTTGGATCCCCTCTCACATAGATATTCATGGAAATGAAAAAGCAGACTCACTGGCGAAGCTAGCTCTAGACAAAGCGGATATACAGCCTATTCCCTTTAGTAAACTAGAGATAAAAAGCAAAATCAAAGCCTCCATAGCAAAAAGATGGCAAACCCAATGGGACGCAAGTAAGATCGGCGGATGGCTATACAAAATTCAACCCAAGGTCCAACAAAAGCCAAACTCATACTCAAATGAAAGGAAAATTGAAACTGCTATCTCACGCCTCAGACTTGGTCACAAAAAGCACTATGACAAGGTTTGTTCATCTTGCAATCAGGCTGAAACCATTGACCACCTGTTACTAGAATGTCAAGACCATGCCCCAGCCCGGGCTAGGTTAAAACAAGAATTGCAGTTAGATCCGCTATCTGTCATAGATCTACTAAAGCCAAGAGATGCAATAGCGAAGGCCAAACTAACTCTATTTCTGAGAGATGGACAGCTGCTCGAACGTATATAAACAGAGCAGCCAAGGATAAAAATGAAATTATATCAATATAAGAAAATAGAAATCATATCAATGCAAAAACAGAAATTATGTGAACACCGAACTCACAATAGATATGTGAACCCTTCTCACACACAGGAGTCCCAAAGAGGGACAGGTCAGCCGAAATTGCCTAGGCAGTAGGCGACCTCTTAAACACCTAATGCAACAACAACAACCCTTTGGCCTTCATTAAAGCAAAACGCGACTACAAATATTTAAACATAGCCCACAAACTAAACCATCAGGTTCAAAAACTAGTCCAAATAGCCAAAAGTAGAGACTGGAAAAAATTCTGCGATGGTATAAATAACCGTACAGATGCCAGAATGGTCTGGCGCAAAATCCACGCCATCAGAGGCTTAAAACGACATACAAAAACCCCTATCATTGACAACTCAACCAACCCCGCCCAAAAAGCAAATAATCTCGCCAACCACTTATCGGCCGTTAGCAGTAACACCAACTTCAGTCAAAAATTCCAAGATAAACTTAAAACAGAAAACAAACCCACAAAAGAACCAAACAATAACAATCTAGAAATAAATCAACCCTACACAATGGAGGAGCTCCTCTACGTAATCCAAAACAGGAAAAAGGGCACAGACCCAGGATTAGACCTAACTTCTTACCAAATAATTAAAAAACTCCCCCTAAAACTACTCCAGGAACTACTGAAACTATACAATCTCATCTACCTAAACGGACAGGTTCCTACTCCCTGGAAACAGGCCCTAGTCATACCAATCCCTAAACCTAATAAACCAGCTAATCAAGCTAACTCATATAGACCAATATCCCTAACTTCAAACTTATGTAAAATAATGGAATCAATGGCTAAAAATAGATTACAACATTACTTAACCCGAAATAACATCATAAACCCAGATCAAAGCGGTTTCACTCCTGGCCGCTCAACCCTAGATAACCTCGCTCGACTAGAACAAGATATTAAGACAGGACAACTAAATAAACAATATACCACAGGCATCTTCTTAGACTTCTCTAAAGCTTTCGACATGGTATGGCACGATTGGCTAATACAAATACTTAAAAAAATAGGACTCAAAGGTCAGATAATAAACTACATTCAGGACTTCCTAAACAATCGTAAAATAACCGTGGGTATAGACCAAACTCTATCGGACCAATGTCCCCTAGAAAAAGGCACTCCACAGGGCAGTATCCTCAGCCCCACCCTCTTCAATATAATGATAAACGATCTATTCGAGGGCCTATCCCCTATAGAACACATCAAAATTCGCGGATGATGGAGCCATCTGGATCCGCACTAAGAGCATGAAAATGGTCCAAAATTTACTCCAAAAATCTCTTAATAAAATACAACAATGGGCTGACACCTCACTTCAGACCTTAACAGGAGAAATGCCACTAAGTCTACGCAGGGAACAGCGAAGCTTAAATTTCTGGGCCGCGTCCCAATCAAACCCTCTCATCCAAAACTTAATAAACCAAAACATCAGCCCCCAAAACCAAGCTCTAGCTCGTAAACACCCCTTACTTACCCCAATATCCCAAAGAATAACAAACTACTTAAATGAACACCAAATTAAAAATCTTAAACAAAACTGCAAACAATCAAATATCTTCACCCCTAAACTTAAAATACCCAAAATAGACACAACACTAGCTAGCCAAATAAATAAACAAACCGACCTAAACATAGCTAAAACTACCACACTAGCATACATACACGAAAATTGGCCAAATTGGTGTCACATTTACACGGACGGATCCTCAGATCCGACCTCCAAACACACAGGTTTCGGAGTCCATACCACACAACCAACTAAAACCACACAATCCTTCCGACTCCCAAACAACCAATCAATATTCACGGCAGAGCTAATGGGCATGGCCTCAGCCCTCCATAATCAAGAATCCAAAAACCACAAAAAAAATCCTAATACTTACGAACTCCCTAAGTGGACTGCAAGCCCTCCAAAACATAAATACCAAAAACCGACCTAAATTAATAAATCAAATACTTAAAAGCTCCAACGACCTAACTAAGGCAGGCAAACAAATAACCTTCTTGTGGACACCCGCCCACGTAGGAATATACGGTAATGAAAACGCCGATAAAGCAGCTAAACTATCCCTAAAAATCCCAGAAATAAGCTTAAATTTACCCATCAGAAATTAAAAGTGTAAACAAGCAAAAAATCACAAAAAAATGGCATAGCCTATATCCAAACTCAAATAGCCAAATCAAAAAAGTGCTCAGCAAACCACTTACCAAACCAAAAATTCTCCATCCATCAAAAAAAATCGACAGAGTAATCACTAAACTCCAAACAGGACACACCAACCTAAATAACCACCTAAAAAAAATATAAAAAAACACACTACAGGTAACTGCCCACACTGCAAACAACCAGAAACCCCAGAACACGCACTCATCAACTGCACACACTACCTTACACATCGAACCGCATTACAAACCACCCTCAATCTAAACAAGGCTCTCACTCTAGAAGCAATACTTAACCCACAAAATAAACTAGAAAACGTCAAGGCCTTAGGCGTATTCTTAATCAAAACGGAACTAATAAAACGCATCTAAAAACACAATAACCTACCAAATCAAAATCACATAAACAAACAAACATCCACCATACCCAGCTCCCTTAGTTCTCCTCCCCAACCCCATCGGCATCTATTCCAAATCTCAAAATTCCAAAATTCTATATAAGCAACCCCTAAACCCCCCTCTTGGGTTGCACAGACAACTTCGCCCCTTTCGGAAACACATTAAATGGCCTGGCCGGGCCCGTGTGCAAAATACGCATCAGTCGGAAAGCGCACGTCAAATCTCCAAAGTAAGTAAGTAAGTACCCTTTGGTATCACATCTGCTTAAGAATAAATACTGGAACTGTCGCCATCAACTTTGTGATATATATTCTCAACTTTATGTTCTAAGGTAAGCTGGTTTCCCTTGTTCAAATTATTTACATGTGTACTTTTTGTTTAGAAATGATAGAAGTTAGACCAAATAACTCTGGTTAAATATTCAGTGAAGTTATCTCACTTGAACTGAGTACAGGTAATGTATTTTTGTTGTCTTTGTACAAGGTAAGTAATTATTGAGAATGTTTGTGTTTATAACGTTCTATTCAGTGTTGTTGCAATTAATTATAAAATGCAGTTCATATTTCTGTAATACTGCTAACAATTATCATTAATTGTATGTCATACTTTGTTGTGAATAGTTGTATTTTAAGTGTATTATACAGATCTCAACATTGTTGAGTTACCGCACATTTATCGTTAATGTATATATTATTGATAATATTGTAGACAGGCTAGTTTAAGGAAATGCCAAGGGCAATACCTATCGTAAGCCTCCAGCTGTTTGTATGTGTACATATCTCAGCCATATTATTGATATACATAAATCTTCATTATCTTGATAGATGCAAAGGTGGTAGTCCGTATATCTGTGTAATCTTATGTGTATGTGTTTAGTCTCGAGTTTAACTATATCCTTTCTATTTTCAGTATCCAGTTAATTGTAATATGTAAATGATGTCAACTATAGCCAGTCATCTTCCCGCCATTGTCAACTCTACCATGCTAATTCCCCCCAACAATCAATTATCAACTCTATATTGATTAAATGTAAAACTGTAATATTATATAATATCTTATGTACATCTTTATTATTGTAATAACTTGAAATTGTGTATTGAATGTATCTTGATCACATCTGCTCAAGAATAAATACTGGAACTGTCGCCATCAACTCTGTGATTTATATTCTCAACTTTATGTTCTAAGGTTACCCATATATATGTGAGAGCGCACAGCACACGCGCGTTCTCACGTGCATAGAATGGGGTGTTCGTACTTGTCCAGCACCTATTGTTATAGACATAAAATTACCCAAGCGTGGTGATTGGTAAGACAGTGGGAAAGTATGGGATATAGAAATCTTGACCTTGACGAGAGAAGAGACAACTTCTTGCCAACCCCAACTCTGTGATCCAGTACCACAACATGTCTACATGTATGTTGTAAAATATATTGTATATTATATATTTAACAATGAAAAAAGAAACAAATGGTTTGAGTACAATAAGTTTGTGCTGTTTGTTTTTTTGTTAAACGCCGCACTCTGCAATATTCCAGCTATATGACGGCGGTCTGTAAATAATCGAGTCTGAACCAGAGAATCCATTGATTGGGATACGATGACATGCATCAACAAGTCAGCGAGCCTGACCACCCGATCCCATTAGTCGCCTCTTACGACAGGAATAGTCACATTTCACAGCAAGCGTTGGTTGTTGAAGACCTAGACCCGGTTGTATCAAACTTTAATGATGCATTAACGTGTCATTAAACCTTCATTAGCTAATGTATCATTAAATCCATTTGTACTAACGTTTTAATGACGTCGTGGTGTCATTAGCGCGTCATTAACTTAATGAAGGTTCTGGGGCATCATTAGCGTGTCATTAAAAACAAACATGGCAGCGAACATATTCTAGACCGGATCTCCACGGGACTTACATGTATGTAGTGAAATATTGTATATCATATATTTAACAATGAAAAAATGAACAAATGGTTTGTAAAAGTACAAAATGTTTGGTGTATATAATGTACTGAAATACTTTATGTATATAACATGGAAGTTCATGTCATGAACAAACGTTGTATGCGTACAAGTTGGTGTTGTATTGAAATGTATTGAAATGTATTGAAATGTATAATAATCTTATTAGGTGTCACAATTGATAACCTCGTGTCTCTAATTTATCTAATTTCTGTTAAGATCCGGGGTAGAATAGGTCTTCAGCAACCCATGCTTGCTGTACAGAGGCGACTCACGGGATCGGGTGGTCACACTCGTTCCCAACTGCGTGGATCGATGCTCATGACATTAATCACTGTATTGTCTGGTCCAGACTCGATTATTTACAGACCGCCGTCATAAAGCTGGAATATTACTGAGTGCGGCGTTAAAAAACCAACCAACCAACCGACTAATTTCTGTTACAAGCCCCCAAGGGACCGACCCCACAAATCCCAAACACTTTTTGAGATGGCCCCACAACTTAAACAAACACACAGTGGTTTAACTGTTAGCCAGCTTCTGGTCTAGTAAGAATGCACCCATAGACTATGTTTCCGTTGGGTGAGTTGTAGATTAGTAGTATTCCACAGTTATTCTCTCTGTATTGTTTTTCACAATGAATTATTGGCCTTGAAATGATTTCTTTGTATGAGTATTAATTGATCTTGATAATCTAAAACCGCAGAATATTCATTATTCATTATAAAGATAATTTCTTCTATACGCGCATGTACGGATATGTGTATATTTTGCATATCGTAACAAAACAGCTGTGCATTTTTTCTTACATTAAATGCGTTAAATAATTCACTGAGAATATAGTCAACTTGCCACTGTGTCAGTATTAAAATCTACGCATTTTTTAGGATGAATATCGCCCATTTGTTTGTTGATAAGCGCTGGTCTCGTCATCCTCTTGTCTGTGTGGAAACTGTCCATGTCACTCCTTAGGGTATGTAGACCAGATTAGATTGTATTTCATAATCATTACCTTGGAAGGTGAGGGACATATAATAAAACCGTGATACACTCAACCTACGCTAATCACAGTTTATCTGTCAGAATTATTATTCGCACGGATATCCCAGTTGTCTATGGCACCGTGATTTGATGTACAGAGCTGCGTCCCTTGGGCACGCCAGAAACTTATAATCGTGGGTTCGAATCCCGGTTCGACACGATTATGTTTCTAGGTTTGTCAGCACCATACCAGTGCGCGTGGGTTTCACTTTCTTCCCACATTAAACTGACACGCTGTTCAAAGCGGCGTTAAACCAGACCCACCCACTCACTCACTCACATTTACTTAAAGAGATTGTGGTCCACGTGGACCCGGTCTAGGCATGCTCTGAGTGAGGAGGGTCCAGATGGTAGTCCCTGGGATCCGGAAGCCACTCGACCATCAGAGCTGCAACAGTTTTGGGCTTGATCATGAGTAGCGTTTATGGCGATAGCGCACACGACGCCCAAATGCATCCAAAAAATGTTCGACGGGGTTCAGGTCAGGGCTTTTAACAGGCAACTGCATTTTATCACGGTGTTTTCATCCTAAAACATCCATTGACAAACGTACGAGCTTACGACCAACCCAACTCGCTAAGGGCACCACTGAGTATATGCGTTATCGATGTTTAATTACATTACAGAAAACAGCAAAGTGAAATGTTCTGGTTTAATCATATCAAACATAGTCTTTGTAGCTGTAGTATGCCTTACTTGATCGACTACCCATATGTATAAAGTTGTACCAGGATTGTCTTACGTGGAGAAAGGGCGGTCGCGTAGCCTAGTGGTTAAAGCGTTCGCTCGTCAAGCCGAAGACCCGGATTCGATTCGCGACATGGGTACAATGTGTGAAGCCCATTTCTGGTGTCCCCCGCCGTGATATTGCTGGGATATTGCTAAAGCCGCGTAAAACCATACTCACTCACTTACATGGAGAAAGGATGTGTCAAGTATCAATATCTACAGGCTTGACATAACTCTTCTGATGGTCAATACTATAACGTTAAAACATCTACTCCATTGTTTGAAAGTTAATTACTCCTTAGCGAGGAAATATCAAAACCATTATTGTCCCTTAAAACCAGTCTTGATAAACTAACTATTGAAATCGTTCAATGGATAAATGTCCCAGGAGTTCTCAGAGTATTTAAACTACTAACAGGAGACGAATTTCAATATATTTCTGGATGAGAGAGAGCAAAGCACGTATGGATTAAAGCGAATCACTGCATGTTTTGTAAAGCAGCATCACCCGAGCCTGCATATGCTGATCACATTCAGTATCACTGATGTCAGGACTTTTGGAAAATACATTTCACAAATAATGTAACGCACACACAGCCTGCTTGTGACGGATTATTATAGAGATTTTACATGCGCATCAGCCACCTGTCAACTCAAATGGAAAACATAAGGCGGGAGTCATTCGCAGTTATTATTGATGTTTCAATGTCTGAACGGAAGGTCGTCTGCATCACTGTCACTCATTTAAGTCGTAAGTATAAGTTAAAATAAGGGAGTTACGACTGTCTTAACGCAAAGATTGATTTGTGGAACAGCGCTCGGGGAGTCGTTGTACAAAACAACCTTAGCTATTCGACTGTCGTAAGTCGATGTTAAGGTATGGGAGTTATGATCACCTTAGTGCTAAGATCGCTTTGTGCCACGGCACCCTGGTATATACGCCACCAAAACACATCATGGTACCCTTGACAACCGAGCACACACGGCCTACTGACAGGCATTGCCTACTGACACATGCGGCCTACTGGCACACACGGCCTACTGTCACACCCGGCCTACTGACACACAATCTCATTAAAATTATATCTTAATTCTCGCTGTCGCTAAACAAAGATCTGAGGACATCCCATTACGGGTCATGTCAGAACGACCTTTCACGATTTTGACCGACCACTGAAACGACTAACAAGAAGTCGACATCAGCCAATAAGAAAACAGCTTTCTCGAGTTTTACGGCACTCGTTTCAACCTGGCGGTCTCCATTTCAGACTGCGCTTGAAAAATATGTTGTCCCTGTTCTCGATTAAAATTTTGAAAACTGAACAAACAAACATTCTGGAATGTCTAATATATGGTTGAGATTGTATGGCAGTGCTTCCCACATACTGTGCAACGCCTCTTCTGTTCAAATGTTTATCCCACGGAAGCGAGAGATAGACGATGATTTTGACGGAATCAGTCGTAACTGTCGTTCGGAATACCTCGTGATAACGTTTTCGAGGTTGCATGATTAGAAAACACATTCCGACTGTCACTTTCATGATCTGGTAAGCGACGCTTTGATTGGTCGGATGAAAGGTCGTTCTGACGTGACGCGTAATGGGATGTAAAGAGATACTGACACACGGCCTAGTGGTACATACGACCTACTGACACGCACGGCCTACTGGCACACACGGCCTACAGACACATCAGGCCTACTGACACACGGCCTAGTGGTACATACGACCTACTGACACACGTCCTACTGGCACACACGGCACTTTGAAACCTTCGTAAACAGATCATGTCCAGATTTTCCTTAACAGTTGTGAAATGTAGACACCAAAGGCTAGAGCTGCTGGAATATTGCTCTACAGAAAATGGAAAGTTGACTATCGGGAACAACTCAGATCAGTCCCTAGAGACACAAATAGCAGTTTCTCAGACACAATAAAGCTTTAGGAATCTTGCGTGTACGACTACTTTTTGTTGTGTTTTCTTTTCATATTTCTAACACATACATTCTGGTATATGCTGGTAGCACTTAAATCCCATTTACTTTCTAGTGAGGATGATTATAATAACAGTCCATGGTCTCAAGCGCACCGTTATTATCTCGATCGATGGATCAGTTTTATCTTCAGCTTCCTGTAGCTATCGGGTACCCATTAACCGCGGGTGAACAAGAACATAATTCGAACATAGAGACACCACACGTAACACGTGTTTCAGTGATGGGGATCTCGAGAAACTCTCAAGAGTCCACGGCTTCTAAACACGGTCACCAACTACACTCCGCGTCCAACGCTGCTTGACCTCCCCGGAGTGCCACGTTCCATCACGAAAAGGGGATCCATGTTTTTTAAAAACTGGCAATGGTCACAAGACCTTATTTTGAAGGTATATTTGTGACGTATTGGATGGCAATCAGTAACTTCAGAGAGACTAGTCTACATTATGTAGTCTACAACAGACACCAACATTCTCCATTTCTCGCTGCCTTCTATGTATAGGAGAAAACACGACTCCGAGGTTTTGGTTGAAAATGTAAACACGAGGGATGGGGATTTCCCGACTCCCGAGTGTTTAAAATTTCAACCAAAACCGAGGGGTGGTGTTTTCTCTGTCTTATAGACCGCCAAAAGAGTTAATTTAAACGAAAAATGCAATTTACATTTGGCGCGTCATAACGAATCAATTGTAAAGACTGTTCATGTATGCGACTGTTGGCAAAAGCAGTCGCTGCACGAGAAACTATTTAAATCATAAAACCGCGAACTAAATGCAAGAAGGAGTGTTTTATCCAATTTATGATCTAAATGCAAGAAATACCAGAGAGAAAAAAAGAAATCATCGGGATACCTTTTGGTGAAACAATAAAGTGTGTCGCGGTACAAAGGGAATTTGATCAAAGCGTGACCACGTACGTGCAACATGCAGCACAAACTGAAGTCATGACAAGTAAAATTGGACAACTTTTCACCACCTGCCCCAGTGGCTCATTGGGAAAACAGTGGGTTATAAAACTAGAAAAGATATGTGAGGATGCAGGTTCGATTCCCGTTATCCACTATGAAAACTTCCATTATTGTATTCGATTTTAGAACATTGGACGTTTAAAACACCACGTACAAATTTAATCTACAACTCAACTCACATGGTCTTACTAGGAATAAGTAAAACCTCGCACAGTACAAAAGTGGCAGTTGGTTTATAACTTAGGATTCAATTATATCATATTTTAATAATAATAATAATAATAATAATAATAATAATAATAATAATAATAATAATAATGATGATGATGATGATGATGATGATGATGATGATGATGATAATAATGTCACCTAACATTAGGATTTGTAACTATATATCCAATTCAGAAATTAAGTAGAGTGAATAGTTCAAGTATAGTTCAGATTTAATCTATTTACGACGATAAGCGCCCCTTCGACTGGTGCGCGACTCATTAACCGCTGCGACTCTTTCTGAGACGAAGCCCAGTTGTATGTAAACTGGACTCCTGTCTACATAAACTAGACAGCGCAAATCTTGGGGCGCGTAGTAACAGTGGAACCAATTTACTCCGTAAGTCTCGCGTTTCGTTATATCTCGTGAGATTTCTCGAGATTTTGGTGAACCAATATGGCCGCGCCCACGAAAAAGTGCAAAAGAATCATCACAGACAATCTCTCTCCTTGAGGTTTCGAGAATAATGTTTACACGAGGTTTTTTGCGTTTGAACAAATGAATAAAGAGGATCTACGATATTCAATACCGTGAGTATTTGCCCTAGCTGATTTCTTGAAAATAAATTAGAGAGGGGAGGCATGGCACCCATAAATCCTAGGATAATCCAATACAGTAACTGAAAGTGACACAGCTGTCATTGTCTTAATTGAACTGAACAGTTGAGTTGACAAGTAATGACTGTCTTTCTCTGGTAAACCCATTGACGACTAAATATATTGTGTGTAAGATAGTGAGATATTCTACTTTTCTTCAACATAAGCCTTCCTCCGTGTTGGTGGTCCCAAGTAATCTGTACCATAATGTACTGGGGAGTAGTGCACTTTCCTGGGCGCACTTTTTCAGTTCCAATTAGCACTGGGGGGGCTCGAACTCGCTTCGCCAGCTCGCCGGCTTGGCTAATTAATGCGTTACTTAACTGATGCTCTAGCACTGAACCACGAGCGTGATCACATGTAATCAGTGCTCGTTTAACGGGTCATTAGCACCCCATTAACAAACATGCATAATTCAGAACAATGAATTGCGCATGCGTGTGACATCACCATCCGCTCTCCCATTAATGTTTTCTTTAAACCACACCCGCCATTGTTTATGACCAATCGGATTAACTGGATTAACGCTTGAAAAGGTAAGAAATTATGGCTAACCCTTGCCCAGAGCAAGCTAACCCTAAGGGCCGAAAAGGGGTGTTGGATCATAAAGACGTGTATGTTTCCCTAAGACCGAAAAGGGGTGTTGGATCGTAAAGGCGTGTAAGTTTCCCTAAGACCGAAAAGGGGTGTTGGATTGTAAAGACCTGTAAGTTTCCCTAAGACCAAAAACGGGTGTTGGATCGTGAAGTGAGAGTCACCGGAGCGTGAGGCATGGTAACGGTATAGCGAGACAGCGGTAGGACTATAGCGCGGTAATTGACTGGATGGTAAACTGCATTGTTGCCCTGTACTGGTCTACGATAAGAGGCGACAAAATGGATCAGGTGGTCAGTCTCGGTGACTTGGTTGACTGAATGGATCTATCACAAGATTGTCTACTCGATTCTTTACTGTTACTGCCGCTGTGACATAACTGGAATGACACATTTCACAATTGAACACAATCTACATAAAACACATTACATTGCTAACTAAAGAGCCATTATATCGACCATTATGAAGCATTGTTTGCAAACAATAGCTGATTACTCCCAGTCTAATGCGGGAGTAACTATTCCGCAAGATAAAGTTTTGCTCCAGTGACCACACTGCGGGAGTAGGCACATTAGCAGGTCAAAGAGCGCTTCTTTCCAGGGAATGCACTTTCGAGGCTTGTATATTGGGCGTAATCTAGGCTTTGATAAACACCGACTTCTAACCCAATCAAGGTCACAATTAGCATTATTAGTATTTTGCAACTCATCGGTTAAAAAGTAAACAGAGTTTAAATTTTGAAAACTTTCAACATCCCTTGGCTTATTCAACGACATTGTGTGTAGAGATCATAGGTCACTTAGAGGAGCTTATGCACACTCGATGACCCCAGCAACCCTTTTGTTAGGCTATCACATTATATTGTTTTGTTTGCTCGTCAGATACCAGAACTATTCACTCGTTTCATAAAGTTGGTATGACACGGGATCCAGTTTTGTATATATCTTATTAGACGTTTTTGATATAATATATAAAATTAATGTACATATAGTAAACTATATTTATAGTTTATAATGAACATACTGAAAATGAACTGATATAACAAACAGATATAACAAACTGATGGATATAACAAACTGTTCTTTTGGCCCCGGCCATTAACCATATATTTTATCATATAAAGTTGATGGATATAACAAACACGCTCATAACAAAACAATGGATATAGCAAACTCACCTTGTGGTCTCATGTGTACTCTGTCAATGATAATGTTAAGAAACTAGTTAACTGTATATAGATATAATCATAAAGTTTTATCATCATGATCATCTCTTTGTTGAGTTTGTTTTCACTTATTAAGAGCGGGTCCTGTTTTGCCAGTTTGGATTTCTATGTCTGTCCAACCATAGGACTCTTTTGTAACCGTAACATGGTTAGAACCTTTATAATTAGTTATAATTGAATAATCTATGTCATAACTGAACTGTATTATCTGTCCTGGACAACTGACAAGACCTACAGTAGTCCAGTATTTGCCCTCATTGAACATACTGAAATGGTTGAACAACTGCTTGCTTTCTGGAGCTATTGTCATTGTTTATTCTAGTCCATATTTACTACAGTTATGCTTATATAAGGAGGAATGATATTAATGACAGTGGGATATTAATTTTTCCCATAATTATTCAGACCCGTGAACATAGGGGATTAAATAGGTCTTTAGCAACCCATGCTTGTCGTAAGAGGCAGCTAACAGGATCGGGTGGTCAGGCTTGCTGATTTGGTTCATGTTATCGTATCATGTTGTCATGATGTCAATCACTGGATTGTCTGGTTCAAACTTGATTATTTACAGACTGCCGTCATATAGCTGGAATATTGCAGAGTGCGGTGTTAAACAAACAAACAAACGAAGAAACAAACAAACAAAGTTATTCATTTTCTGTCTTGTCTGTTTTAGATTCCTGCTGACATGTGACCAAGATCAGTGAAGTGCAGACCACCAACATGAATGTTCCGCCGCTGACCATCCGCATCCGGAACGACCAGGACCAGGACATGGACTGGATGGTCCAGCCAGACGAAGTCACCTTCCGACAGACTCTGGTAGGCTTTCATTGTGCTCACGCATCATAAGGTCATTATGGCAATGTTAGTTTTTGTGATAATAGAATTAAATTCTATCTGCTGCAAAGTTGCAATCTACTTAATGGTAAAAGTAGCAGTCCACAAGGAAACTTCACAAATCCTAACAGAATTTCACTGACCACATCTGAGGTCTAGTGGTAGAGTGTCTGCCCGGAGAACGGAAGGCCGGGGTTTCGATCCCCGGTCGCGTCATACCCAAAAACATGTTATGCCTTATGTTCATTATAGATTGGATGTCCTTGTTTGAATAGGAACTTAGTGACTGATTTAAGAAAAGCTGAACTGTGCTGTCTGACTAATGGTTGTATTTCGGAACAGAAATAGTTAGTTGTGTACCTGGTGTACCCTGCTCCAGCTGGTACATGATGTTGGTTGTGTACCTGGTGTACCCTGCTCCAGCTGGTACATGATGTTAGTTGTGTACCTAGTGAACCCTGCTCCAGCTGGAACATGATGTTAGTTGTGTACCTGGTGTACCCAGCTCTAGCTGGTACATGATGTTAGTTGTCCACCTGGTGAACCCTGCTCCAGCTGGTACTTGATGTTAGATGTGCACCTGGTGAAACCTGCTCCAGCTGGTACTTGATGTTAGATGTGCACCTGGTGAAACCTGCTCCAGCTGGTACTTGATGTTAGATGTGCACCTGGTGAAACCTGCTCCAGCTGGTACATGATGTTAGTTGTCCACCTGGTGAACCCTGCTCCAGCTGGTACATGATGTTAGTTGTGTACCTGGTGAACCCTGCTCCAGCTGGTACTTGATGTTAGATGTGCACCTGGTGAAACCTGCTCCAGCTGGTACATGATGTTAGTTGTCCACCTGGTGAACCCTGCTCCAGCTGGTACATGATGTTAGTTGTGTACCTGGTGAACCCTGCTCCAGCTGGTACATGATGTTAGTTGTGTACCTGGTGAACCCTGCTCCAGCTGGTACATGATGTTAGTTGTGTACCTGGTGAACCCTGCTCCAGCTGGTAAATGATGTTAGTTGTACACCTGGTGAAACCTGCTCCAGCTGGTACATGATGTTAGTTGTGTACCTGGTGTACCCTGCTCCAGCTGGTACATGTTGTTAGTTGTACACCTGGTGAACCCTGCTCCAGCTGGTACATGATGTTAGTTGTGCACCTGGTGTACCCGGCTCCAGCTGGTACATGATGTTAGATGTGTACCTGGTGAACCCTGCTCCAGCTGGTACATGATGTTAGTTGTGCACCTGGTGAACCCTGCTCCAGCTGGTACATGATGTTAGTTGTACACCTGGTGAACCCTGCTCCAGCTGGTACATGATGTTAGATGTACACCTGGTGAACCCTGCTCCAGCTGGTACATGTAGTTAGATGTGTACCTGGTGTACCCTGCTCCAGCTGGTACATGATGTTAGATGTGTACCCAGCTCCAGCTGGTACATGATGTTAGATGTGCACCTGGTGTACCCAGCTCCAGCTGGTACATGATGTTAGATGTGTACCTGGTGTACCCTGCTCCAGCTGGTACATGATGTTAGATGTGCACCTGGTGTACCCTGCTCCAGCTGGTACATGATGTTAGATGTGTACCTGGTGTACCCTGCTCCAGCTGGTACATGATGTTAGATGTGTACCTGGTGTACCCTGCTCCAGCTGGTACATGATGTTAGATGTGTACCTGGTGTACCCTGCTCCAGCTGGTACATGATGTTAGTTGTGTACCTGGTGTACCCTGCTCCAGCTGGTACATGATGTTAGTTGTCCACCTGTTGAACCCTGCTCCAGCTGGTACATGATGTTAGATGTGTACCTGGTGTACCCTGCTCCAGCTGGTACATGATGTTAGTTGTGTACCCTGCTCCAGCTGGAACATGATGTTAGTTGTGTACCTGGTGAACCCTGCTCCAGCTGGTACATGATGTTAGTTGTGTACCTGGTGTACCCTGCTCCAGCTGGTACATGATGTTAGATGTGTACCCTGCTCCAGCTGGTACATGATGTTAGATGTGTACCCAGCTCCAGCTGGTACATGATGTTAGATGTGTACCCTGCTCCAGCTGGTACATGATGTTAGATGTGAACCCTGCTCCAGCTGGTACATGATGTTAGATGTGTACCCAGCTCCAGCTGGTACATGATGTTAGATGTGAACCCTGCTCCAGCTGGTACATGATGTTAGATGTGAACCCTGCTCCAGCTGGTACATGATGTTAGATGTGTACCTGGTGTACCCTGCTCCAGCTGGTACATGATGTTAGTTGTGTACCTGGTGAACCCTGCTCCAGCTGGTACATGATGTTAGATGTGTAACTGGTGTACCCTGCTCCAGCTGGTACATGATGTTGATTCTGTTTTCCAGGAAGTGATCTGCCAGGTGGTACACAGTGGAACAATCACAGCATTTGAGTGTAAGTCATGTCCAGTAACGGTAACGTTCGGTTAATTCAAATCTGCTTACGATTGACATGTTAATAATATCTTTTACATGTCTAAGAGGCATTTAAGAAGGTGTAGCATCAAGGAATTAACAGTTAACTGATGTATTTCATCCTCTTTATTCTTCAACGTGACATTTGGTAAAGGTGCAATTACCTTTCTCCAGGAGGCGTTGGGATAGCCTACAGTGTTTGTCAGTCACACCGAAGACCTGGGTTCGATTCCCCACATGGGTACAATGGGTGAAGCCCATTTCTGATGTGTCATGCCATGATATTGCTGGAATATTGCTAAAAACGGCATAAAGCCATGCTCGCTCACACACTCACTCACTCACTCAGAAGAACGAAATGCGAACATTAGAGACTTAAAATTGTCGTTTAACCATGTAGTTATAAATATAGTGAATTTTTGTCATGAAACAATATATCACATGACTTACCACGGGTCCGGGTAGTCAGGTGGGTACCCAGGTCCTACTCAGTACCCACCCGACCCGAGTACCCGAGTTACCCGTCCCAGCCCTACACACAGATTCTTTATTAACTGATTGCAACAGTTCATTAGTGGAAATCACAACTAGTTGCCAACACTAACATGACTATAGTCCTTGCCACTTGAAATTGAATCTCGGAATATCGTGATGATTAATTAACGAAGATAGCTGCATGTGTGCTAATACTTATGAAGTGAAAACAAGCCGTTCCGCGGAAAAGGAATATTACTTTCAGTAATGACAAAAATTGCAAAGTGCAGCCATGTGCATTAATTAATCATCGTGACATTCTGTGATACTATTGCATGTGGCGAGGACTATAAGGTAGATATAGTTCCGAACTGAAAATGAAGCCCACATTTATGATAGGGAAGTGTTTGTTATTTGGTGGCAGTTGGCCACATACTAGAATGTGTATACTTTATTGGGTTTTCTGTTTCACACATCACGGAATGTGAGCTTTGAGTTTTCCTTTCTCAGATGAAGACGAGGATGGAGATCACATCACGGTTCGCAGCGAGGATGAAATGAAGGGGATGATTGACAATGTAAGACACTTGCAGGAGTTTGCTTTGTTGCTTCTTTCTCCCTCCTGGGGACATGGTTTGCCCAGTTGTCTAAGCTTCTGCAATTCGCTGTGTAGAGTTGCATCCCTTTGACTTGCCAGAATCCTACATCACTGATTTGTTAGCACTATGGCCATACTTGTAGGTTAACCAAACAGTTACACATTTAAAGGGCAAGTGAAATGAAAACAAATATTGCAATTATGTTACGAATTCAGCAATAGAGAGTAACAGTCCACTAGTCTTTACAATGATAACATATAGTAAAACCCTTAAGAATGGCAAATTTCTAGTAGTCTTTATGATACCTAAACTATTGGGCAGTGTGGCAAGGGCTAAAGGACTAGTGCCAATTTCAAACGCTGGAATATCAATTGTCCTATATATATATTAAGTCAGTTCCCGAGAAAAACAACAACAGGACATTCGTAGAAAGTATTTAAATGTCCAAGTGAAAGGTGAAAGTGCTGAAGTCACTTGGTAATCAGGTTCTAAAACAAAACTATTTGGTGGCATGGCCAAAAGCTACCAGTGTTGCAGTTCCTGCATGTTGCCATGTTGTGTAAATTACGTACAGTGTAGCCATATGTTGTTCCAGTATTTCCATGAGATGAGCGAGGAGGACAGAGACAGGGGGCTGTTCCCACCTCTCATCATCTTCCCGAAACGTGAGGAATTACCCTACTACATCTGTACTTACATAACCATTATCCTACTACAGCTACATGTACATCAACATTATCCTACTACAGCTGTACTTACATAACCATTATCCTACTACAGGTGTTCTAACATCAACTTTATCCTAGTACAGCTCTACTAACAGCATTATCCTTCTACTGTTGTACAAACATCAACGTTATCCTAGTACAGCTCTACTAACACCATTATCCTTCTACTGTTGTACAAACATCAACGTTATCCTAGTACAGCTCTACTAACACCATTATCCTTCTACTGTTGTACAAACATCAACATTATCCTAGTACAGCTGTACTAACAACATTATTCTTCTACTGTTGTACAAACATCAATGTTATCCTAGTACAGCTCTACTAACAGCATTATCCTTCTACTGTTGTACAAACATCAACGTTATCCTAGTACAGCTCTACAAACAGCATTATCCTTCTACTGTTGTACAAACATCAACATTATCCTAGTACAGCTGTACTAACAACATTATCCTTCTACTGTTGTACAAACATCAACGTTATCCTAGTACAGCTCTACTAACACCATTATCCTTCTACTGTTGTACAAACATCAACATTATCCTAGTACAGCTGTACTAACAACATTATCCTTCTACTGTTGTACAAACATCAACGTTATCCTAGTACAGCTCTACTAACAACATTATCCTTCTACTGTTGTACAAACATCAACGTTATCCTAGTACAGCTCTACTAACAACATTATCCTTCTACTGTTGTACAAACATCAACGTTATCCTAGTACAGCTCTACTAACACCATTATCCTTCTACTGTTGTACAAACATCAACATTATCCTAGTACAGCTGTACTAACAACATTATCCTTCTACTGTTGTACAAACATCAACGTTATCCTAGTACAGCTCTACTAACACCATTATCCTTCTACTGTTGTACAAACATCAACATTATCCTAGTACAGCTCTACTAACACCATTATCCTACTACAGTTATGCTAACATCAATATTACCCTACTACTGTTATACTTACAATAAAATCCCACTACAGCTAATTTTACATCACCATCACAGCAATACCTAAAGTTTTCACTGATTGTTGTAGTTGGGAAGACTGCTCAGAAGAGGAATCTGTTGGGCCTGAAGGTGAGTGTGTTTGAACTGATCTGTTTGTGAGGAGGAAGGAATTAGCCATGACATCGATTCATAATATGATCTGAGATATAGCTGAGCTGAAAGCAACAAAAATGGTAGGATATCAGTTCCAAAGAAAACAAAAAATAAATGATTTCAAAATATTGATTTGCAAATGTCTGTTGATTTTAATCCAAGTGTTCCTGAATGAAAAACTCGAGAGAGATTAAATGAACTGAATATGAATGGGTATGAGAAGAGTATGATATATTTGAGGAAGGCACATGTCTAAAACTAATTACAAACACATCATCAGGATAGCGAGGTGTTTCAGTAATGTCAGCTCTGTTTATGGTGCTTTTGCTCTTCTAGGAATGCACAGCTCTTATTTCTTTAAACCTGCAGAGGAAGGATTTTGTTTGTTTGTTTTTTTGTTTGTTTGTTGTTTAATGCCGCACTCAGCAATATTTCTGCTAGATGACGATGGTCTGTAAATAATCGAGTCTGGACCAGACAATCCAGTGATTGACATCATGAGCATCGATGCACGCAATTGGGATACAATGACATGCATCAGCGAGCCTGACCACCCAATCCCGTTAGTCGCCTCTTGCAACAAGCATAGGCACCTTTTACGGCAAGCATGGGTTGCTGAAGACCTATTCTACCCCGGATCTTCACGGGTCTGCAGTAGATTGATTAAGCCATCACATTGACGTCTTCTCTGAAACCCAGTGTTTACTGCTGCAGATACAACTCAACAAGTCGCCAGGCAGCCCCAGTCCAGTCAACCCAGAAGCTCCACCCATCCCTGACATTCAGAGCAACACACCTGTACAGGTGGTTACCACCCCACCCCAGGGGCCGATTAGTGTCACCCCACATACCTCAACACCCATTCAACCAGTGCCACACGTGACTCCGATGGCTGTCAGGTATATCTTTTGCACACCATCACATATGTCTTTGATGACTGCCGGATAAATCTTACACACATACACCTATGGAACACCTGACTCAGTGTCAGTTGCAATTCTGTGCTTGTAACATGAAGGCATTGATTTAGATGGAACACTGTGGCATTTGAACCCAAGAATTTGTGACCATTTGAAACCTACATCTCATTAAACATCCTCATACCCAGGAATAAAAATGGAATGTTCACTCTAATGACCACAGTTTGCCTATTCCAGATTCGAACATGTTGAACACACTTTACACTCATATGCCTCTTCCCAAGTCCAGGGAGTTAACTGACTATAAAAGTCCAGTTTCCAACCTTGCTGAAATAGGCTGGTATTATGGAGTTACATTTTGGCTGGACTAACAAGTCTATGCATAGTCCAATCAAAACCGTGCAATGAAATCAAAATCTGGTTTGTAAACTGCCATGCAGATTTCAGTCAATTGCAGGATTTGCAAAGCATGTGCACCGCCAACTCGTTGTCAACAAATATTTTCTGAATCTTTTCATGTTTTTAATCAAGCTGCTCAAGTGCTATTTGATGCACCTCGCGATGTAAGACTCGTTTTAACACAATATAGATCTTGATTATCGAATAGATCGTATTGACCAGGTGCCGTCATTTTGTTTGAAGCAAATGCAAGTGATACGAGAGGTGGAATCTGTTTGGTCAATTGGAAAGGCATTAAAGGAACATAACTCGTAATAGCCACAGGGGGCTCTACGATCAAGCCCAGGAATTCCAGCCTAGTTCGGCAAGGGTGGAAACTGGACTTTTAAAGTCAGTTAACTCTCTTGCCTCCGGAAGATGACTCATATGTGACTGCAATGTTTATGACAAAAAAATCAAAACTCGGTTCATTAAAACATAAATTCATGTAGTTGTATGTCATTAATGTGTGTCATGCTTTGACTCCAGCACGTCCACTGAGATATCTCCGACAGGCCTCCAACATGTCCTCTCCAATGGCCACATGACTGAAGACCAAATACAGACTATTGAGTGTCTTGGTGCTGGTGCTGGAGGGAGGGTTTACAGGTGAGAGTCACATTGTACAGACCCCCCAGTGTCATGGTGCTGGCAATGGTCACATTGAACAGACCACCCAGTGTCATGGTGCTGGCAATGGTCACATTGAACAGACCACCCAGTGTCATGGTGCTGGCAATTCTCACATTGTACAGACCACCCAGTGTCATGGTGCTGGCAGTGGTCACATTGAACAGACCACCCAGTGTCATGGTGCTGGCAGTGGTCACATTGTACAGACAACCCAGTGTCATGGTGCTGGCAATGGTCACATTGAACAGACCACCCAGTGTCTTGGTGCTGGCAATGGTCACATTGTACAGACCACCCAGTGTCATGGTGCTGGCAGTGGTCACATTGTACAGACCACCCAGTGTCTTGGTGCTGGCAATTCTCACATTGTACAGACCACCTAGTGTCATGGTGCTGGCAATGGTCACATTGTACAGACCACCCAGTGTCATGGTGCCGGCAATTCTCACATTGTACAGACCACCTAGTGTCATGGTGCTGGCAATGGTCACATTGAACAGACCACCCAGTGTCATGGTGCTGGCAGTGGTCACATTGTACAGACCACCCAGTGTCATGGTGCTGGCAGTGGTCACATTGAACAGACCACCCAGTGTCATGGTGCCGGCAATTCTCACATTGTACAGACCACCTAGTGTCATGGTGCTGGCAATGGTCACATTGTACAGACCACCCAGTGTCTTGGTGCCGGCAATTCTCACATTGTACAGACCACCTAGTGTCATGGTGCTGGCAATGGTCACATTGAACAGACCACCCAGTGTCATGGTGCTGGCAGTGGTCACATTGTACAGACCACCCAGTGTCATGGTGCTGGCAATGGTCACATTGAACAGACCACCCAGTGTCTTGGTGCTGGCAATGGTCACATTGTACAGACCACCCAGTGTCATGGTGCTGGCAGTGGTCACATTGTACAGACCACCCAGTGTCTTGGTGCTGGCAGTGGTCACATTGTACAGACCACCCAGTGTCTTGGTGCTGGCAATGGTCACATTGTACAGACCACCCAGTGTATTGGTGTCAGCAATGGTCACATTGTACAGACCACCCAGTGTCTTGGTGCTGGCAATGGTCACATTGTACAGACCACCCAGTGTCTTGGTGCTGGCAATGGTCACATTGTACAGACCACCCAGTGTCTTGGTGCTGGCAGTGGTCACATTGTACAGACCACCCAGTGTATTGGTGCCGGCTATCTTCACATTGTAAAGACCACCTAGTGTCTGGGTGCCAAACATAGATTGATGGTTTACAGTGATGCGTTATTTGTTATCATTTGCCGACTTGTCTTGTGAATTCACTTGGTGTCTTCATCACATTTCGTTGACAAGTAAAGATTGCGTCTCTCCATTCAGGTCGGTACATGTGCCCTCAGGGAAACAGATTGCTGTCAAGGTAGGTGCTGCTGGTAGTGGCTTTACATCTTACACATGCTTCAACTCTTTAGAAAATAATGTAATAGTGCTAGTTATTGTTATGATAAGAACAGTTTGTTGATGTAGCACCCATATCCAGTAAATCTGATTCAACAAGTTAGTTTTGATTGGTACCCTTGTCACAGTACATGTGTATCAGATTTGTCAGAATTTATCCTTCAGAGCACCTGTTCCCACAGGTATTCATTCACCAAAGATGATGATAAAAAAATGCTAATGTGTGTCTGATTTTCAGGTGATACAGGTTGACATCTCTCCTGAAGTCCAAAAGCAGATCCTATGTGAGCTGGACATCCTATACAAGGTGGGGACCACAGGGGTGACTGGGGTGACTGGGGTTGCTGCCTGTAAATGGTTGGGACCCTAGGGGTGGCTAGTTTGACTGCCCTGTACAAGCTGGGAACCCTTGGGATGGTTACCCTATACATGGTGGGAATATCTGAGATGGCTGACCTATACAAGGTGGGGGACCCTATTGTTGGCTGGGGTGCCTGCCCTATATGGGATGGGCACCCTAGGAAATAATGGGGTGGCTGCCCTATTCAAGGTGGGGAACCAAGGGGTAGCGGGGGTGACAGCCCTATACAAGGTGGGGATCCTAGGAATTACTGGGGTGACAGCCCTATACAAGGTGGGGATCCTAGGAATTACTGGGGTGGCTGACCTATACAAGGTGGGGAACCAAGGGCTTGCTGGGGTAGCTGCCCTATACAAGGTGGGGACCCTAGGAATTACTGGGGTGGCTGACCTATACAAGGTGGGGAACCAAAGGGTGGCTGGGGTGGCTGCCCTATACAAGGTGGGAGATCCTAGGAATTACTGGGGTGGCTGCGCTATACCTGGTAGGGACTCTAGGAATAACTGGGGTGGCTGCCCTATTCAAGGTGGGGAACCAAGGGGTAACTGGTCTGGCTGCCCTATACAAGGTGGGGCCCCTTTGTATGGCTAGATGTTGCCCTATACAAGGTTGGGACCGCATGTTTTATTCATGACTGTTGTTAGAGATCAGTCAGTATGGGATGGGTGGATGTGGTGGCTGGCTTGTGTGGGACCAGAGTTAGACAATTACATGATTAATGTTTATTTAAAAGTTGTAGTCCGCAATGAAATGTCACTATTGTTTTTCCAGAATGTTCCTAGTCACAGATGTGTTTCATAGTCTTTATCTTCTAAATGTCCAGGAATGTTACACATTTCAGGAGGTTAAAGGAAATCTATCAGTTCACCTTGTACACTCCCCTTTCTTCTTTCCACAGTGCAATTCCCCAGCCATCATTGGCTTCTATGGGGCCTTCTTTGTTGAGAACCGGATCTCCATGTGCACCCAGTACATGGATGGTAAGCAAGTTAATATTCCTCAAGATGGGCATGGTCTTTCAATGACAGCCTGAGAGCTCTAAATGATGTATTTCCCATGCAATAAACAGAGCTCCTGAGGGTTACAGGTCATTCTGATTGAAAGGTTAAACAAGTGAAACACTGTCTGACCTTCCTCAGTATAGAAAGGCAAGGTATTATTTCATGTTATATATGTTGACCTTCTGGGTCAACTGGAGCACCAGAACTTAGATTTGTAGTGAGCTGGGGCGGTCGGGTAGCCTAGTGGTTAAAGCGTTCGCTTGTCATGCCGAAGACCCAGGTTCGATTCCCAACATGGGTATAATGTGTGAAGCCCATTTCTGGTGTCCCCCGCCGTAATATTGTTGGAATATTGCTAAAAGCAGCATAAAACCATACACACTCACTCACACTCACTGTTTAGTGAGTGATTGAAACAGTTCAATAATTTTAGATTTTTTGGATAGTTTTGAGTTTTTGAAATTATAACTAAATCAAATCCAGAGATTAGAATGAAATCTTTGAATTGTATTATTTTTGGAGAGAATGGTATCAATAAATGCTGTGAGTATTTTTCAGCGAAAATATACTGACAGTATTAGGTCATAGATTTGTTAATTTATTTATTTCCGACATCTTTAAGTCTTTTGAAAATGTTAATAACAAAATATAATATATTTGTAGGACAGCGATGTGTGTGTCCATGTTTCAGGTGGGGCCTCTATAGTAGGTAACATGTTGCCACACGATATCAGCGTATGTGTCTGTATTTCAGGTGGGTCATTGGACCGTTACATGCCGGTGCCGGAGCTGGTTCTGGGCAGGATGGCGGTGTGTATCCTCGAGGGCCTCATATACATGTGGAACCTGAAGATCCTTCACAGAGGTAAGCCATCATCTCCTCCAGGTCTCGGGGCAGGATGGTGGGGACGAGTAGCATGCCTACAATTGATTAACATTCTTGGCTGTGTTTCCTTTTCCTCAAATGAGACACTACTGATTTTCGCTATTCCTAGAAAAAGTCACTAGTCCGTGTAGAGAGGAATGTATATTTTATAAATAAGAACATCAACAATGCTTGGAGCATTGCACATTTCCCCAAGTCAGGAGCCCTTTCTGCTGCAGCGGGGAAAGAACAGAAAAATGAGATTGTGTTCTTCTATAAGTTAACAAACCAACATGCTGCCCTGTTTCAGACATCAAGCCAAACAATGTTCTAGTCAACACCCAGGGGGAGGTCAAGCTGTGTGACTTCGGGGTCAGCACACAGGTCAGTTGCTGCATCACACACACTCATACACCGGTGCCGTAGCATGGCTGTGCTGTTACATAATTTACCATAGTGATGCAGTGTTGCTGTTAATGAAACTGTAATGATGTTGAGTTGCTAATTAGTAACCCTAGCAATAAGGTGTTGCTCCATTATGTAACCATAGTGACACACTGTCTGCTGATGTTAACTTTATTGCCAAATATATACATTGTATGTCATGTAAAGCACATCCTAAAAATTGTTCGGATGATCTTTTTTGTCACTGACTGGTATATTGTAAAATGTTAATGTTTCAGCTGGTCAAGTCGATAGCCACGACATTTGTGGGGACCAACGTGTACATGGCTGTAAGTACAACACATAGGGACCTGAAAGGGGTAGTCGATGGAATGTATGTTGCTGTAAGTACCTACACATAGGGACCTGATAGGGGTAGTCGATGGAATGTATGTTGCTGTAAGTACCTACACATAGGGACCTGATAGGGGTAGTTGATGGGCTGTATGTTGCTGTAATTACCTACACATAGGGACCTGGTAGGGGTAGTCGGTGGGCTGTACATGGCTGTAAGTACCTACACATAGGGACCTGATAGGGGTAGTCGGTGGGCTGTACAAGGCTGTAAGTACCTACACAAAGGGTACAGAAAGGGGTACTCGGTGGGCTGTTCATGGCTGTTAGTACCTACACAAAGGGTACTGATAGGGGTAGTCGGTGGGCTGTACATGGCTGTAAGTACCTACACATAGGGACCTGATAGGGGTAGTCGTCGGGCTGTACAAGGCTGTAATTACCTACACATAGGGTGCTGATAGGGGTAGTCGGTGGGCTGTACATGGCTGTAAGTACCTACACAAAGGGTACTGATAGGGGTAGTCGGTGGGCTGTACATGGCTGTTAGTACCTACACATAGGGTACTGATAGGGGTAGTCGGTGGGCTGTACAAGGCTGTAAGTACCTACACATAGGGTACTGATAGGAGTAGTTGGTGGGCTGTACAAGGCTGTAAGTACCTACACATAGGGTGCTGATAGGGGTAGTCGGTGGGCTGTACATGGCTGTAAGTACCTACACATAGGGACCTGATAGGGGTAGTCGTCGGGCTGTACAAGGCTGTAATTACCTACACATAGGGACCTGATAGGGGTAGTCGGTGGGCTGTACATGGCTGTAAGTACCTACACAAAGGGTACAGGTAGGGGTAGTCAGTGGGCTGTATGTAGCTGTAAGTACCTACACATAGGGACCTGATAGGGGTAGTCGTCGGGCTGTACAAGGCTGTAAGTACCTACACATAGGGACCTGATAGGGGTAGTTGGTGGGCTGTACATGGCTGTAAGTACCTACACATAGGGACCTGATAGGGGTAGTCGTCGGGCTGTACATGGCTGTAAGTACCTACACATAGGGACCTGATAGGGGTAGTCGGTGGGCTGTACATGGCTGTAAGTACCTACACATAGGGACCTGATAGGGGTAGTCGGTGGGCTGTACAAGGCTGTAAGTACCTACACATAGGGTGCTGATAGGGGTAGTCGGTGGGCTGTACATGGCGGTAAGTACCTACACATAGGGTACAGAAAGGGTCAGTTGGTGAGCTGTACAAGGCTGTAAGTACCTACACATAGGGTACAGAAAGGGTCAGTTGGTGAGCTGTACATGGCTGTAAGTACCTACACAAAGGGTGCTGATAGGAGTAGTTGGTGGGCTGTACATGGCTGTAAGTACCTACACACAGGGTACAGAAAGGGTCAGTTGGTGAGCTGTACAAGGCTGTAATTACCTACACAAAGGGTGCTGATAGGAGTAGTTGGTGGGCTGTACATGGCTGTAAGTACCTACACACAGGGTACAGAAAGGGTCAGTTGGTGAGCTGTACATGGCTGTAAGTACCTACACACAGGGTACAGAAAGGGTCAGTTGGTGAGCTGAACATGGCTGTAAGTACCTACACAAAGGGTGCTGATAGGAGTAGTTGGTGGGCTGTACAGGGCTGTAAGTACCTACACACAGGGTACAGAAAGGGGTAGTTGGTGGGCTGTACATGGCTGTAAGTACCTACACACAGGGTACAGAAAGGGTCAGTTGGTGAGCTGTACATGGCTGTAAGTACCTACACATAGGGTGCTGATAGGGGTAGTCGGTGAGCTGTACATGGCTGTAAGTACCTACACATAGGGACCTGATAGGGGTAGTCGGTGGGCTGTACATGGCTGTAAGTACCTACACATAGGGTGCTAATAGGGGTAGTTGGTGGGCTGCACAAGGCTGTAAGTACCTACACATAGGGACCTGATAGGGGTAGTCGTCAGGCTGTACAAGGCTGTAAGTACCTACACAAAGGGTACAGAAAGGGGTAGTTGGTGGGCTGTACATGGCTGTAAGTACCTACACATAGGGACCTGATAGGGGTAGTCGGTGGGCTGTACAAGGCTGTAAGTACCTACACATAGGGACCTGATAGGGGTAGTCGTCAGGCTGTACATAGCTGTGAGCACCTACACACAGGGTACAGAAAGGGGTAGTTGGTGGGCTGTACATGGCTGTAAGTACCTACACATAGGGTACATAAAGGGGTAGTTGGTGGGCTGTACAAGGCTGTAAGTACCTACACATAGGGTACAGAAAGGGGTAGTTGGTGGGCTGTACATGGCTGTAAGTACCTACACATAGGGACCTGATAGGGGTAGTCGGTGGGCTGTACATGGCTGTAAGTACCTACACATAGGGTGCTAATAGGGGTAGTTGGTGGGCTGTACAAGGCTGTAAGTACCTACACATAGGGACCTGATAGGGGTAGTCGTCAGGCTGTACAAGGCTGTAAGTACCTACACAAAGGGTACAGAAAGGGGTAGTTGGTGGGCTGTACAAGGCTGTAAGTACCTACACATAGGGACCTGATAGGGGTAGTCGTCAGGCTGTACAAGGCTGTAAGTACCTACACATAGGGTACAGAAAGGGGTAGTTGGTGGGCTGTACATGGCTGTAAGTACCTACACATAGGGTACAGAAAGGGGTAGTTGGTGGGCTGTACATGGCTGTAAGTACCTACACATAGGGTACAGAAAGGGGTAGTTGGTGGGCTGTACATGGCTGTAAGTACCTACACATAGGGTACAGAAAGGGGTAGTTGGTGGGCTGTACATGGCTGTAAGTACCTACACACAGGGTACAGAAAGGGGTAGTTGGTGGGCTGTACATGGCTGTAAGTACCTACACATAGGCACCTGATAGGGGTAGTCGGTGGGCTGTACATGGCTGTAAGTACCTACACATAGGGTACAGAAAGGGGTAGTTGGTGGGCTGTACAAGGCTGTAAGTACTACATATAGGGTGCTGATAGGGGTAGTCGGTGGGCTGTACATGGCTGTAAGTACCTACACATAGGGTACAGAAAGGGGTAGTTGGTGGGCTGTACATGGCTGTAAGTACCTACACATAGGGTGCTGATAGGGGTAGTCGGTGGGCTGTACAAGGCTGTAAGTACCTACACATAGGGTACAGAAAGGGGTAGTTGGTGGGCTGTACATGGCTGTAAGTACCTACACATAGGGACCTGATAGGGGTAGTCGGTGGGCTGTACATGGCTGTAAGTACCTACACATAGGGACCTGATAGGGGTAGTTGGTGGGCTGTACAAGGCTGTAAGTACCTACACATAGGGTACAGAAAGGGGTAGTTGGTGAGCTGTACAAGGCTGTAAGTACCTACACATAGGGTGCTGATAGGGGTAGTCGGTGGGCTGTATAAGGCTGTAAGTACCTACACATAGGGTACAGAAAGGGGTAGTTGGTGGGCTGTACATGGCTGTAAGTACCTACACATAGGGTGCTAATAGGGGTAGTCGGTGGGCTGTACAAGGCTGTAAGTACCTACACATAGGACCTGAAAGGGGTAGTCGGTGGGCTGTACAAGGCTGTAAGTACCTACACATAGGGTGCTAATAGGGGTAGTCGGTGGGCTGTACAAGGCTGTAAGTACCTACACATAGGACCTGAAAGGGGTAGTCGGTGGGCTGTACAAGGCTGTAAGTACCTACACATAGGACCTGATAGGGGTAGTCGGTGGGCTGTACAAGGCTGTAAGTACCTACACATAGGACCTGATAGGGGTAGTCGGTGGGCTGTACAAGGCTGTAAGTACCTACACAAAGGGTACAGAAAGGGGTACTCGGTGGGCTGTTCATGGCTGTTAGTACCTACACAAAGGGTACTGATAGGGGTAGTCGTCGGGCTGTACAAGGCTGTAAGTACCTACACAAAGGGTACTGTTAGGGGTAGTTGGTGGGCTGTACATTTAGGGCCATAAATTTTGTCACTTTGGCAGTAAATAATTTAATATTGTAAACTTTACGTTTCAAGATCAGTCAGTGGATGGTGGAACATTTATTTTTATTCTTCTTTCTTCTCTTTTCATGGAATTTGTGTTGTACGAGAAATCTTTGGGGACCATCTCAAAGCTATTATATTTGAAAAAAATGTACTGTAAAACCTAGTGGCGCTAGGGATAATTCTGTATTCTGTTGCGAGTTCTAACTTACAATAAGAAGTTCATATTTTATGCTTAGCAGTATTTCCTTTTTAGCACATGAGGACTGTGTGAGCATTTTGATATTTTGATATGTGAAAATTCACCTGCACTGATATGCTTGAACAAAGAAACTAACTGTTTTATAAAATCTGATAATAGCAAGCAGTTGTATTACTTATGAAAATACGAACACAAAATTTCCTGTTTTTACAGCATCTTTGCAAGGTTGCACAAGGACACACATACACCACTTGATTAAAAACTATTGCAGTGAAGGTTGTAGATGTGTCCAGGACAGTTTAACACTGTACTTGTGTGTATACTGGTGTATGTAGTTGCCATGGTTACCCTCCTGTTTCAGCCGGAGAGGCTCCAAGGGAGCCACTACGGGATCCCGGCAGAGGTGTGGAGTCTGGGCATCACCCTGTTTGAGGTGGGTGAGATGCACAAGACTAACGATCATTTAGAAAAGCATTTAGGAAATCTGTCATTACATATCTGGTTGCTGTTTGCTATTGTGCTGTTACGGCCAGCAAAATCCTCACTTTCACCTGGACCGCCTCAGAGTCAGTATACTGTGTCTGAGTGGGGTATTCATGTTAAACTGCAGCATAAAATATCTCAGTGGGCTAGCACTATAAATCAGCATAAGTCTGGACTAGTACAAGCAGCCACACACACACACACACACACACTAACACTAACACACACACTAACACTAACACACACACATACACACACTCACACTCACACACGTGCATGCACATCGCTATATATAAGTTAAACCCCATTTCACCTCACTTCACTTTCACCCAAGGTATTGGTTTAAGCAGTTTTACTTAATATTTTTTAAAAGTTTACTCTTTCAGAGTTCCTAGATATATTTTGTCAGTTTTTAGTTTTGTTGTTTCCCGGTTCCCTCTGATAAATATATGTGTGTGCGGGAACATAATGTGGTTCTGAGGAATGTTTGGTTTGTGTGATGAACGATCCAGTCTGAGTCAGTCAACCAGACTCACGTACACTGATTCCATCTGATTTCCATTTCAGCTGGCCACAAGAAAAATACCCTTTCAGTCGGTAAGTGTTGTGATGCTTGTGGAGGAATAGTACAGCTATGCTTGGCATTGACAAACATAACCTGTGAAAACGATACATTGTCTGTTATCAAGGAAATATAGAGATCTAACTCAGCAAGTCACTGCACTATACATACCTGCCTTATACCTTTACAGTTCAAACAATTCTCTTCAGATTCCATAGTGAGTGTTGTCAAAGATGTTCACTTGTGTAGTATATCTGTGCATAGTTATAGTATATAGTTTACCTTACAGTTATGTATTGCTAAAATGGGTGGTCGGGTAGCCTAGTGGTTAAATCGTTCGCTCGTCACGCCGAAGATCTTGGTTCGATTCCCGACATGGGTACAATGTTTGAAGCCCATTTCTTGTGTCCCCTGCCGTGATATTGCTGCAATATTGTTAAAATCGGCGTAAAACCATACTCACTCACTATGTATTGCTAAGCACCTGTACTGTTTAGCCATGATGTTTGTGTACCAGTTTTGCTAATGACTTATCTACACAGTATGACAGTATGATTTATTTGCCTCTGTAGTTTTGTCATCTTTATGGTTTTACTGTATAATTTGTATGTTTTGTTTTCAGTTTAATCCAGATATGAAGGTAAGTAACTTCGTGGTTTCCAGCTCAGCCGCCAATCTGCATAATACTGACTACTAGTCTCGGAGGCCTTGTGGGGTTTTGGTTCCTCCCTAGCAACCTATGCTTGTCCTATGATGCAAAGGAATAAATCGGGGAGTCAGACTCAATGACTTACCTGATTGCATGTGGGTGATTGCTCATAATATCAATCACTTGATTGTGTGGTCCAGACTGGTTTCATATAGCTGAAATATTGAAGCACAGCACTAAATAAGAAACAAACAAACTGTGGCATAAAGGCTATATAAATACACGAAGGCAGTATTGTCAGTTGTCTGTATGATGGCTAGCTCTAAGGCTTCTCATATGTATGGTGTCTAGACCCGTGAAGATCCGGGGTAGAATAGGTCTTCAATAGCGCATGCTTGCCGTAAAAGCTCGCAACTAACGGGATCGGGTGGTCAGGCTCGCTGACTTGGTTGATATATTGTATCCCAGTTGCGTGGATTGATGCTCATGATGTCAGTCACTGGATTGTCAGGTCCAGACTTGATTATTTGCAGACCGCCATCATATAGCTGAAATATTGCTGAGTGCTGCGTTAAACAACAAACAAACAAATGTATGGTGTCTATGTTTGGTTTAAAGGTGTTGAAATACAGGCTGTTATCCATCCGATTTTTCTGTGTGTAGTGTCAGGAAGACCAAAACTTATGGCGGACAACTTCAACAGGGAGAACATAAAGTGATCATTAGGAAAGATAACCTTACAGCCAACTTCTGAATTCCACTGACCCGCGAAGATCCGGGGTAGAATAGGTCTTCAACAACCCATGCTTGCCGTAAAAGGCAACTATGCTTGTCGTAACTATGCGAGGCGACTAACAGGATCGGGTGGTCAGACTCGCCGACTTGGTTGATCATCGATCCCAATTACGTGGATCGATGCTCATAAAATCAATCACTGGATTGTCTGGTCCAGACTCGATTATTTACAGACCACAATTCATATAGCTGGAATATTGCTGAGTGTGGTGTTAAACAACAAACAAACCAACCAACCAACTGAATTCCACTAACGATGTTCTCTTTTCTTATACCACTATACTGTGTTTTTCAGCCCTTTGAACTGATGCAGTGTATTATTGAGGAGGTGAGTCTTAGTCCATGTGCCTCAAGGTGTTTATTAATGATAAGAGACAGGTTCTGTTGCTGACGTAATATATCTGCATCTGCTATCTGACTGTAACTGAGACTGTATCGTTAGTTGCTGGGTCTTTGCATCACCTGGCTGAGAGAGATGCTAACTGAGACGGTGTCCAGGTAGAGTAGAGTATCTGTGGTTGCTCGACGCCTGATCACTAAGATCCCCGGTCCAATCTCATTAAAATCAGATCTTAGTTCTCACTACCGCTAAAAAAAGATCTGAGGACATCCCATTACGGGTCATGTCAGACCGACCTTTCACAAACTTTGACCAACTTTTCGCGAACTTTGACCGACCTTTCGCGAACTTTGACCGACCAATGGAATGACTAACAAGAAGTCGACAATAGCCAATCAGAAGGCAACTTAATCAAGCTTTATGTCACGAGTTTCAAACTGACAACTAGGCTTCGAAACATATTTTGACATACACTCGATTAAAAAATTAAAAACTGAACAAAAGAACATTTTGGAATGGCTAATACAGCCGTAGATGTAGATGGTCTTGATTGTATGAATACAGACATAAAGCCCATAACTCCCGTTCGGAGTACCCTGTATGTTTTTGTCGAGGTTACACGATCAAAAATTACATTCCAACCGTCACTTTCATGATTTGATAAGCGATGCTCTGATTGGTCAGATGAAAGGTCGTTCTGACATAAGTCGTCAGGACTTGGTTAAGCGGTAGCAAGAACTAAGATCTGACTGTAATGAGATTGTCCCCGGTCTGACTTATATTTTAACTTGTCACTGTCATGCAGGGAGGAGTAGTCTGGTAAACAAACAGTCTCATCAAAGACGTAAGTAATCCCCAGTATTCACTGTATGTTTTAAATTTCTAGACACCACTGATGTTGTCTCAAGAGTTCTTCAGTCCAGAGTTTGTCGGCTATGTGGCAAGCTGGTGAGTTTCTTAACATTCCCTCCACCTCATATTTAAGTTGCCATAGTAACGCTGAAGGGGTCGTTGTCGGCAGAGGTACTACAGATATGTACCTCAGTTACATTTCTGTATACAGATTTTTGCTGGGGTACATATCTGTATACAAAAACGTACCTGGGGTACATATCTGTAGTACCTCTGCAAAAAACCGCCCCTTCAGCCATAGTAACCTATAAGCTCACTTGGGAGTATATGAATTGACGCTCACACCATCCCTCAAGTCCCTGCTGACATTGAAGATTGTGTGTCAGTGTAGCCACATGATGACCATACAATTCCGACCCGTGAAGATTCCGGGGTAGAATAGGTCTTCAGCAACCCATGCTTGCCGTAAAAGGTGACTATGCTTGTCGTAAAAGGCGACTAATGGGATTGGGTGGTCAGGCTCGCTGACTTGGTTGATGCATGTCATCGATCCCAATTGCGTTGATCGATACTCATGATATCAATCACTGGATTGTCTGGTCCAGACTCGATTATTTACAGACCGCCGTCATATAGCTGGAATATTGCTGAGTGCGGCGTTAAACAACAAGCCCACCAAACCAAACCAACCAACCATACAATTCCTGTTCATGTTCAGAGAGATGGTCGTAAAATATGCTATATTATGAAGGTAAATAGGAAAAGGGGAGGATGCTATTGTGGAAATCATGATATTAACAGACTTAGCATCAAGTGAGAGTCGCGTACATAAAGTGACCATTTCTGGAGCTCACTGCCCCAACACTCCCCACCATGCATATCTCCCCCAGCTACCCTTCTACCAATGACTGGCCCTCAGATTGCTTTGTGTAATCACACAGCATTGATATGTCAGTTGTAAATGGTATTTATTCTTCAGCATGTTGAGGGATCCAGCTCGCAGACTGACTCCATCAGAACTTGCAGTGAGTATTTGTCCATTCTGAGAACATGGTGCTGACAAGCCAGAGCTCAATCTGTTATTTTAACCCATGATCACATGATCCTGGCACACTGAAGGCATGCAACTCTTCCCACCAAATTGCAGGACCATTTATCCCTTAAAGTGATAGTCCATGTAATGTACAGGATATATATGTCATGTTCTACTTATTATATGCATGGAGACGAGGTAAAAGAAAAATCCTTATTGACTTGAATTTGCAGAAATAATGTCAGACAAATACCAATTGTTTCTAGCACATGTAAAGGTTGTCTTCAAGCCACCATGTGGCAGTGGCAGTGGCAGTGGCAGTGGCAGTGGCAGTATACCAGTTGCTTTGAATTTGTTGCGACCCCATCCGTGGTCTAGTGGTAGAGCATCCACACGGAGAGTGGAAGGTCTCGGGTTCGATCCCCTGCTGTGTCATACCAAAAGAAGTTAAAATATGGTACTTGTTGTTACCCTGTCTGGCGCTACCCTGTCTGGCGCTCGGCATTAAGGGGCTAAAACAGGGACTGGTCGCCTCGGAGTCAGTATGCTGTGTGTGAGTGGGGTATTCATGTTAAACTGCTGCATGGTATCTCAGTGGGCTAACGGATGCACGTTGCTATATAAGTGCAATTATTTTGGATGCAACGTTAAACCCAATTTCACATCACCTTGTATGTGTTGCAGATTGTCACCTTGCCCTGATAGTACAGGTTTTTACTCACACAACTGGTTTTCGGTTTATTCTCACCACTACTTCTGCCATATTTTTTATTAATAATGGAGTAAAGTTTGGGTCGGAATCCTGAGTAGTTTATATCTGATCCATGGACTAAATGTTATCGATATTTCATATTTCTGAAAATAAGACGGAGCAAAATGTTTGTTTGCAGAATCACCAGTTTGTGCAGCGCCATGCTGACAGTAATACCGTGATGATTGCGGAGTGGGTGCAGGGTTGTTTGCAGCAGCGGCAACAACAGCAAGCAGTGTCATAACATACCGTCTGCTGAAGGGGTAATGTCGTTCCTTGGACTCAATCAGGTATACAGTTCGAACAAAGTATTTGTTATCTGTCAGCTAACCATCTCCAGGATGCCAGACAATCATTTAGCCACTTCCATTGTGTCATCTTGTACCTAGAAAAAAGATGTCTGTGATATGCTTGCTTGTGTTGTTGATGCCGGATCTGAGTCACCTGGATGGGTTTACTATGATGACAGAGTTTGTCGGTTGTTGTCTGTGTCAAAGAAGACCTGTCCTGTGTGAGCACTCTCTGTAGCACTAGCTCACAACCTCAAGATGACCGTGACAATCGAAGATGTCCAAGACGGCGGCCATGTCGGTAACATTGCTGGATGGCAGGCATGGCTGGCAAAATAATTAACTTCATTTGTTCTTTGTGTATGCTTATTACATTTTAGTTTTTATAATCAAGAAGGTTTATCAGAAGGGACTGGAGTGTGAGTTCCCCAGTGACAAGTGATGGTGAGTGCTGGCGAGGCAACTCTAGCACAAGGTGAACTGTGTGTTATCCTCATCACCGGTATACTCCCATCCACTTGGCCTGTGTATCTGTGAGATGGGACGTGTGTGTTATGATCTCTTGGAGTATTAGACAGTTCTGCTCCTGCACTGGTTCTGATACGACTCTAGGACAAGGTCGACATGTGTGTAGAGCCTCATCACCGGTATACTCCCATCCACTTGGCCTGTGTATCTGTGAGATGGGACGTGTGTGTTATGATCTCTTGGAGTATTAGACAGTTCTGCTCCTGCACTGGTTCTGATACGACTCTAGGACAAGGTCGACATGTGTGTAGAGCCTCATCACCAGTATACTCCCATCCACTTGGCCTGTGTATCTGTGAGATGGGACATGTGTGTTATGATCTCTTGGAGTATTAGACAGTTCTGCTCCTGCACTGGTTCTGATACGACTCTAGGACAAGGTCGACATGTGTGTAGAGCCTCATCACCAGTATACTCCCATCCACTTGGGCTGTGTATCTGTGATGTGGGACATGTGTGTTATGATCTCATGGAGTGTTAAACAGTTCTGCTCCTGCACTCACACAAGGAAAAGTTGGCATCTGCACAACATGTGCAGGGTTGTAAGACATATGTTCAGTGCTGTGGCATATGTGCACAGTTGGAGTATACTTTTGTTGATGCCGTATCGCACCCATAACAATCTACAACAAGGGGTTGTTACCTTTCCTAGGTTGATTACTAGTGTGAACAAAAACAAAAAAAGACGCCGCCCGCTCGCACTATATTTTCAAAAGCCATTGCCCGAGAACCAATTCATTAATTTTTTTAAGCCTTACCATATTTGACGTAATAAGCATCCCGCTCCAATAAGCACTCACAGCAATATTTGCTAATATTTTGGCTAGTGAACAATCTCAATTAGCATCCCTTCCGATTGATCAATGTACACAAGACTTATCAATTCATGTATAATATGCACTCGTGTGTTTTATGCACCCTTAATTATGGGCAATTAAATCCTGGAAAAATATATCTGTCGTATATAAACATTTCAGGCTGTCAGCATAAACCATGAAATTTACAAACTTTCAACTTTATTTTTTCCACCAAAATAATATTCTAATAAGAGCCCCCTATTTCTAATTTTTGAGAGCACCCTGGGCGCCTATTACTTATTTCGGTAATTAGAAATCATAGTACAACACAATAGTGCTTTACTTGAGTTTCTGTTTTTGCAATGAGGTATAATTAACTTGAGTAAAGACAGTTTGTTTCTTGTATCCGTACCAAAAAGGTAGGAAGATTTAGTTGTGGAAGGTGCAGCAGTTTGTACATTTCCCCGCGTAATGGATTTTGTCAGAGTTTCAAGTCTGACCCAGGCGACTATATCGGAAATTAAAAAAACACCAAAAGGTCTGCAGGACTGAAATATATGAATGGGATTATTTTCAGGTTTAGATTGTTTCAAGTATTCAAGTCACCTTTACCAAAATACATGTAGAATATGGCTGCTGGCAGCTTTCCACACCATAAATGTATTTATTTACATCCTATGTCAATCAACTGTATTATGAATCTTTGTAAATAAGCCAATGCCCTAATATCCAATTAGCAGATGCAGATCAATATTTAGATGATGGCTTACTTTATTATTTGTATTGCTTGCTCTACCAAGCCTATTCTACACATTTGGATTGATTGAATCTCAAATGTCTATGATTTTTCTCAACTGGAACCAAATTTGGTGAATCAACCAGTTAAATAGGAACCTGGGCCCCGTTCCACAAAGCGATCATAGCGCTAAGATCATCGTTACTCCCATTCTTTAGCATAGACTTACGACAGTCGTAGCTCTACGATCGCTTTGTTGAATGGGGCCCTGTTCCTTAGACTGTCAATGTTGTATATGAATGTTTCTGAAATAGGTGTTATTTCATTGGGCTGCAGATTCATTTGGTATTGTTTAAGAGGCAATCACATTGTTTAAATGTTGGCAGTGCAAATCTAAAATGATGCCCTCAAATGATAAAGGTCGTTTTAGAGTGATCTCCCTTGGAAGTGAGATTTCATTTATATGAAGGCATGGACTGTTTGTTATCTGAGGATTTGAGAAGTGAGAACCTGATTGTGACGATTCTGTGAATGTTGGCATTGCAGACACAACATGATGCAGGGTTTATACACCAGTGAGCATCCCCTGTAAACTGTAGCCACTGTTTCTGCGAGTGTTAGCACAGCAGGTACTGTGCCACCATGTTATACAGGCTTTTTATACACTGTGGGAGGCGCTGGATTTCAACTGAATGAAATATTTTTATGTGTGAAAGATTCTATTATTTATCTTGCACAAATACCTGTTTTACATGAACTTCTATAATTATGTCATTCTTTAATCATCATTTGCTTAGTGCCAGTTTTATCTTCAGTGTATTGTTTTCGAAGCTTGGAGAGTTTGGTGTCTGGAAGAGACACTCTTTGGTGTTTCATGGTACCCTTGTACAGCTGTTAATTTTGCTTAAATATTAGAGAGCTTTTCATATTATTGATGTGTATCTGCATGAGATTATTTACACCAAATTAGTGTTATCTGTATTTTCAACCCAGGTACATTGGACAAGACAGTTAGACTGTCTGCCAACCCGTGTGACTTCATTCCACTGTTTAGTGATCATGTTCCTTTAACTGTATTGTTACTGACATGTATTCAGACTGTATGAACAGAGTTTGGTAATAATATTAAGTGGCCCCTCTGAAAAGTAGCTGCTTACTGTGTTTTCCACTGATTGTAACCAAGTTTTGTTCTCTTGAACCACATTAGGCCGTTATTTTTTTATTTGATGGATCACGGATCAGCTGACCCAATTTTCATCCAAATTGGAAGAAAGATATCATCCAAATTTACGCTCCTTTACCCACCTAACGCATCTTTCACGCCGTTTTCTTTTGAGATTACTCAATGTTTTAAAAAAATCATCTATGAGGATGCTCAATTTGACATACAATTTTCCCCAATTTGTTATTTTGATGAGTCATTGCTAAATTCCTTGCATGATGAATCCAACGTAATGTCCCTTATCCTTCAAACGTTGCTGAAATTAACTCACTTTGACTTCTGAGAAAAAACTACAAAAAAACAAAGCTTCCTGTAGACAATGGCATTAAAGATGCCAATGGCGAATTCATTTTTCTTCTTTTTTTCTCCTTCTTAAAGGTTATATTTGTAAAAACTTTCTGTGTTTCAGTTTATAAAAATAAGGCTGATGTCAGCTTTTCTAAAAAAATATATTCTCCCCTTTGACTTCTGACTTTGACAAAGAAAATCTGTGATCCAGCAAATAAAAACAAATAATGACCTTATCACTATGTATGCATGCTGTATATGTTCGAGACTTCATTCTGTGTACTTCTACATCATTGTAACTAAACCTAGGAAATGTTTCTGGAACTGACATCGACGGTCAAGGTCACTGATTATGAAATAAATTGTGTATGATCAAAGGCACATGTTTTAGGGGATGGGGCTCCATTTCATGGGATTCTACCTACCTCATCCTCAGTGTCAGGGTCACTAGAGGTCACATTACAAAACACTGCAAAAAACAGTCAGGAACAGATTTCTTAATAAAGGAGAAAAAGCTCTTTGTCGAGGGGGGGTTGCGGTCGGGTAGCCTAGTGGTTAGAGTGGTTCACTCGTCGCGCCGAAGACCTGGGTTTGATTCCCAATGGGTACAATGTGTGAAGCCCATTTCTGGTGTCCCCCGCCGTGATATTGTTGGAATACTGCTAAAAGCGGCGTAAAACTTGTCGATGGTGATGAATTATGCATACCTTCATCAGTACTATCATATATCAAGATCATTTATTAATTAAAACATAGGGCAACAGTGATTTAGAATTGTTAGTCAGTTGTTTTGACTGTGGTATAGCACAGGTATCTGTTGTTAAATATCAAATGTATGTATATAGAAGCTCACAAAAACTTGACCCAAAATTCAATGTAGGTGGTAAGAGGAAAACGAATTCAACTTCCAAATGACTTTATATTTGTCACTTTAACAGCTATAAATTATATATTTTGCTTATATTGTTATGGAACCACATCTAATTGTGAAACAGAGTTGACATATTTGTCAATAGTCTTTTTATTTATGTTCTTATTTCATTTTTATGTCGGTCAGTTTTGTAAAGCCACTCATAAAAGATAAAAGGCCTTACTGTCTGATATTGCTAGTGAATGGCTCTTTCAAACCTGACCTTGCATGACTGGGTAATCTAGCCTCACACTGCACTGTGTAAGGGGCGTGGCCCTACATGATGCAGTGTACCTTCTTGTGGATCTTAGTCATCGATCTGCTGCTTCATCTTACCTTCATGTATGCAGGGAGTCTATCATCTTCCCGAAGCAAGGGAGTTAACTGACTTTAAAAGTCCAGTTTCCACCCTTGTCGAACAAGGCTGAAATTTCTGGTCTAGATCGTACCACCACTAATGGCTCTTACGAGTTGTGTCCATTCTATGTCCCTCCTATTGACCAATCAGATTCTACTGCCCATATATCACTTGCATTTGCTTCAAACAAAATGGCGGTACCATGTGAAGACGAACTGATCGCTATTTCTGTATATTGTGATAAAACGGGTCTTACTTTTGCGAAGAGCATCAAATCACGTGAGCACCTTGACTGAAAACATGAAAAGATTTGGAAAGTATCTGTGGACACCGAATTGGCAGTACAATGCTTTGCAAATCCTGCAATCGACCAAAACCTGCACAGCGGTTTACGAACCGGATGTCGATTTCGTTTACACGATTTTGATTGGATTGTACATAGACTCGCTAGTCAAACCAAAAATATAACTCCATAATTCCAGTCTAGTTCGGCAAGGGTGGAAACTGAACTTTCATAGTCAGTTAACTCCCTTGCCTCGGGAAGTTGGGACTCTATATACATGTTATATACACTCCCTGATGTTTGCAACTGTGTTTTGTCTTTATTTACCGGTATATACAATGCATGTAGATGGATGTGCTTAACACTGTTCTTGTTAAGGGAGTACAAGAAATTATTTTGTTCCACACAGCGCTATATGTCCTTCTGCATAGTGCTGTGAGGTTAACCCACCAACAAAGACACGACAATGATACGAAAACCAGTGTACATGTATGTGAGTGAAATAAAGCCAATCGGACATTGTTATGTATTTCTTAAGTGTTTCTCTTTATTTGTAAACAGCAGCAATATGTGCACTTGTACAATGCAGAAGTAGTTCAAAGTTAACACATTATTTCCCCGTTTGAAGCATACTGATCATCAACAACACACATGATTAAGTTATTGAGTGACGTGTTTTCAACAGGATTTGAATATTTGAATTGAATTATTGTTGGCAAACAAATGTACAGTAAACTACGGTTATAACGAACTCAATGGTGCTACTAATGTTAGTTCGTAATAACCGTAGTTCGTTATAAGCATATATACAGCATATATACAACAAATGACCGGTACTAAATACAAAGGTTCGTTATATCGGTAAGTTCGTTATATTATAAGAGTGTTCGTTATAAACGTAGTTTACTGTAAATAAATTCCTGAATTATGTGCTGGTATTTGTGTATGTTAAGATCATCCAACAAGCACTTTTCCAAACGGCCGTATCCTCGCTATGACATTACAATGTAGACTAACATTTGGTTCCAGAAATAATGTTGTGTTATTTTAAAATATATATCTACAAAATTTATAATAAAATCCAATAGAGACCAGAACAATGCTTACTTTCAGACTTGCCAAATCATTTTAAACTTGAGTTGGATTCCTTTCTTAATGTATTTTCCAGGTTTGGAAGCCCACTATTTCCAGTGGTATGTTTCTCATTATATTTGTCCTTCAATGTAGCCTGTTTCTATACTACCCTTGACAAGCCAGTGTCAGGTATGTCCATATAAATCAGTCATCAAGCAACATTGGGTTTTGAATGTGATCTGTTACACTTCTCTTTTGAATCACTACTCTAACACAATATGGCAATTTTGAGTTGCAAATACAAACACTGATATATTTATCAAAATCGTTGGTTGCATATAATTATTCACCTACATTATCTGAGGTAGTAACTGACACCTTATTATTGTACACGAAACTCGGGCAGGGTTGCAGTTTTTAAGGAATGTACTATCTTCTTACTTTGACTATCACTGTTGTGGGTCACTTTACGTGTTTAAATATGTCGAAAGAATCCAGATAACGTTGGCTGACTGCACATCGTACTTCCTCTATTAGGCGCTCAGAAGTATATTAATTTGGCACAAGCTGTTCACCCATGTACTGGAGGCACGGCGTCTCTTGTGTTTAATGCTAGAACAGTGGCAACTCACTACCCTATCGATTTCCAAATTCTAGTCATTTAAAGGGCACACTTTCAGAAAAGGGTAATCATTAATCACCAACAAAATTAATCACAGTATTAGAGGCCCGGCTTCTAGATTTTGGCCAATTACAGACCAGAGTGTAATGCAGACACAGCGTCTAATAGAGGAAATAGGGTAGTTGCGGTTTATTGTACAGTCGATAACAGCACCCGGCCACTGTACCCGAGCGCTACCATGTATCTTGGAAAAGGGAGCAACCATTTGGCCTTCGGGAGGGAATTTTGGCTGAGAACACCATTCGTTTAAAATGAGCTAAAATATGTTTTTTTAATGAATGAAAATAACGAAGTCATAAGAAGCAACTAACGGGATCGAGTGGCTTGGTTGATGCATGTCATCGTATCCCAAGTATGGGTAGATTGATGCTTATGATGTCAATCACTGGATTGTCTGGTCCTCGATTATTTACAGACCGCCGTCATATAACTGGAATATTTTTGAGTGCGGCGTTAAACAACAAAGAAAGAAAGTGAGTTACATGAACTGTTTCGGGTTATGCCGTGTTAGCCTTGTTCACCCGACAATCTATGCTGCTCGAACAAATCGACTTACTGGATCAGATGGTCAGGCTCTGTAACTTGGTTGGCAGTTTGTGAACGTACCCCCGAAGGCGTGGATTGTTGCTCGTGATATCAATCAATGGTTTGATTTTTCTGGTCCAGATTCAATTACTAGTTATTTACAGGCCGCCGTCAGTCGAAATATTGTTAAGTGTGGCGTTAAACAACAAACAAAACATTGAATATAATCAGAGAAACAACATATGAACCGATATTTTATCCACGTTTTTCGTCTTGGGGTATGAAGTGTTATATCTTCGCATGATCTGGCAACCAGCTCGAACAGATGCAGAGCTAACGCTCTTATTTAACGTCTCCATTTCTTTACTTTGGTGCCGAACTTCTCGCTGACGGTGACGATAGCGCCATTTGGAGATTCCTCTCGCAGCAGCTCCAAGAACGCTTCTCCCACTTTACTCGGGCTTTCAACAAACATGAAAAAAGGTTCAGCCATCAATACTATTAAATTAGACTGCACCTTCAAATCCCGTGATTCATTCCGATTGAATGTATCGCCCAAACATAAGGAGGGTTTACGAGAAGCAGAGAGGAGACTACCATGATGCACATGGATCGTGTAGAACAGAAACGTGGAAACATCATGTCCGATTCTTAGCCTAGAAGTGATGACATTTTGAATCAACCACAGCATCTATAAGAAGTATGACGTGTTGCAGATAACAACATCAATTCATGGTATGACTCAACAGCATCATTTCATAGTATGCCCACTTTCAGATAGCACATCAATTCATGGTATGACTTATTGTATATATAACAGCATCATTTCATAGTATGCCCACTTTCAGATAGCACATCAATTCATGGTATGACTTATTGTATATATAACAGCATCATTTCATAGTATGCCCACTTTCAGATAGCACATCAATTCATGGTATGACTTATTGTATATATAACAGCATCATTTCACAGTATGCCCACTTTCTGATAGCACATCAATTCATGGTATGACTTATTGTATATAAAACAGCATCATTTCACAGTATGCCCACATTCTGATAGCACATCAATTCATGGTATGACTTATTGTATATATAACAGCATCATTTCATAGTATGCCCACTTTCAGATAGCACATCAATTCATGATATGACTTATTGTATATATAACAGCATCATTTCACAGTATGCCCACTTTCAGATAGCACATCAAATCATGGTATGACTTATTGTATATATAACAGCAGCATTTCACAGTATGCCCACTTTCAGATAGCACATCAATTCATGGTATGACTTATTGTATATATAACGGCATCATTTCATAGTATGCCCACTTTCAGATAGCACATCAATTCATGGTATGACTTATTGTATATATAACAGCATCATTTCACAGTATGCCCACTTTCAGATAGCACATCAATTCATGGTATGACTTATTGTATATATAACAGCATCATTTCATAGTATGCCCACTTTCAGATAGCACATCAATTCATGGTATGACTTATTGTATATATAACAGCATCATTTCACAGTATGCCCACTTTCAGATAGCACATCAATTCATGGTATGACTTATTGTATATATAACAGCATCATTTCACAGTATGCCCACTTTCAGATAGCACATCAATTCATGGTATGACTTATTGTATATATAACAGCAGCATTTCACAGTATGCCCACTTTCAGATAGCACAACAGCAATTCATCAATTGTTTGTTGTTTAACGCCGCACTCAGCAATATTCCAGCCATATGACGGCGGTCTGTAAATTATCGAGTCTGGACCAGACAATCCAGTGATTGATATCATGAGCATCGGTCCACGCAATTGGGATACGATGACATGCCTCAACCAAGTCAACGAGCCTGACCACCCGATCCCGTTAGTCGCCTCTTTCGACAAGCATATTCGCCTTTTACGGCAAGCATGGGTTGCTGAGGACGTATTCTACCCCGGATCTTCACGGGTCAAATTCAAGATATGTCATATTGTATATCACAGCATCATTTCATAGTATGCTCACTTTCAGATACCACAATGTCGATTCATGGTTTGTCGTCTTGTATATCACAGCATGAATTCATAGTATACCCACTTTCAGATACCACAACATCGATTCATGTTTGCCGCAGCCTGATAGATACTAAAGCATATATGGTGGCACTTGACAGATATAACATAACTAATGTATAATATCATAATGAACACGTCAATATGAATGATAACGGGTGTCAGTTAACCACCGAATTAACCTGGCCACGTGACGTTTGACTTCTCCGATATGAACTATAAGCCGCGAATATTATTAATTATCGTCTACAGACATTTGACGTCTTTCTATTTGTTTTGAAAGGTTGTATACTTACTTCATGATCCCAAACATGTCAAATTGGGCCTGCGCTTCCTTTTTTGGATAGGGGAAGCGTGGGTCAAGGTCACTTTGAGGCAAGATGGCGGTATCTGAGAAGGCGGGACACACACAAGCAAAACTTAGGTTAGCTCGTTTATAGTGCGGGTTGTCCTGTCAACGGAAAAATTAGAAACCATAAGATAATGCCCTCATAAATACCTCTACTTATCAGATACATATGAACAACAGGAGAATGGGGAAGGAAATACACTCACAGCACAACTCTGGGTGAATGAAATGACAGCCTGCTTAGAAGCCCCGTATACCGGCAGATGGTACGTGGCCATCAGCCCTGAAAATGACACACAAGTGTAAGAGTTTGAACATTTCAAATATAACTTGAATTTATGCGATTAATGAAAGACCAGCAGGTTACAGAAATGAATACTAGTACGTTTAATACCTGACAGACCCGTGAAGATCCGGGGTATACTAGGTCTTCCACAACCCATGCTTGCCGCAAAAGGTGACTATGCTTGTCGTAAGAGGCGACTAATGGGATCGGGTAGTCAGGCTCACTGACTTGGTTGATGCATGTCATCGTTTCCCAATTCCGTGGATCGATGCTCATGATGTCAATCACTGGATTGTCTGGTCCAGACTCGATTATTTACAGACCGCCGTCATATGGCTGGAATATTGCTGAGTGCGGCGTTAAACAACAAACAAATGATACCTGACATAGACGCCATGTTGACCACGAGTCCACCTCTCCCTCCGGCACTCATGGCGTCGACAGCCAGAAGAGTACCACGGACCACTGACTTCTGGGAAGAAACCACAATTTATAAAGTATACATGCATAGTGTTATCGGTGCAATAAACAGGGTAAATATGAAAATAAGGCCAACTCGTAGGTCTTACCGTTTAAAAAAACTATATACATCGGTGCAAAGTATGCGGGTTCAAAATACTAATGCCTCACGTCCCCAAAAGGTTTAGACTAGGGCTGGGACGAGTCCAAATTTACTACCCAGGTACCCACACCCCTATTACCCGACCCTACCCGGGTACCCGCTGTTGGTTTCAAAATATAGGTAAAAAATGTCCGATTGGGAATAGTTTGACAGTAGCCTGAGCAAATTGTATTTAGATACACATATAAAACGATCTGGTCATGCATATACACTGAAGTTGAAGTTTTATCTTTATTCAAACATCAGAAGGAATGTGATCATAGTCATGAAAAAATGCGAACATATGTGATTTGTGTAACCATGAAGTTATAATGAATTTATTATTTATGTCATGAAACAATATATCACGTGACTAACCAAGGGTTCGTGTAGTCCTTTGAGTGCCCGGGTCCTACTCAGTACCGTCCCCCAGCCCTAGTTTACACCGTTGTTTCCCTGTGTGTGTGTGTGTGTGGTTGGTGGGGGGGGGGGGGGGGGGGGCGTGCGTGTGTGAAGTATTTGTCTGAGGGAAGACTTGGCAGACCAAGAAAACCCCGATTATCTGGAACCGCTTCCATGATTCCTTCATCCGAAAATGTCGGGTTTCGTACAATTGCAATGTGAATTGTTCTATCTGGGTTAACGGGATTCCCATGTCACTATGGTAACCTACCAGGTTGATGTCGATCATCTTTGTCCAGTTCTTCTCGTCAGCTATCCCAGCATTATTCACGACGATGTCCAAGCCGCCATATTTCTCTCTCACTGCGTCGAACACGCCTGTTCAGGAAGGTAGATGTCAGTGGCATTATTTCCTTGGCTAAGAGTAACCCAGCTTTGATTTGTTTGTCGTTTTACGTCTCAGTCGAGGGAATTTCAGCTATATCACGACAGCCTGTAAATACTAGTAATCGAGCCTGGATCAGTGATACGATGAATTGTTTGTTTGGCTGTTTTAATCGTTTGATGTGTAACCCCCAACTCCGTAGTATTTCAGCTATATGACGGACGGGAGGGGAAGGACACGCTCACCTTTCCGGGAACACCTGGCATCATCACTATTTTTTGGTGATTCCTAAACACATACTCACGATATAGTCGGAATCGTACAATCGACTCTGCTTATGAAAGTGGACAGTGTTTTGTCGTCGCTTTTTTTTAGACGGCGCCATGAATGTTTTGAGGATGCTTCTGTAGTGGCTCATGATGGATATTGTGGTGGTTCCATAATTGTCCGGGATGTTCTACCTACTGCAGGGGGCACGGTCGCCCAGTCGTCTAATGCGCCAAGATTCGCTGTGCAGAGATGCGTCCCCTGGACACGCTAGAAACCTATGATTGTGGGTTCGAATCCCGGTTCGCCCCGATTAAGTTTCTAGGTTTGTCAGCACCACACCCGTGCTCGTGGGTTTCACCGAAGTGGTAAACGTCTGAGACCTGCATCATTTCGAGCTTTCCTCCCACATTGAGCTGACACGCCGCGATATAACTGGAATACTGTTAAAAGCGGCGTTAAACACAACTCACTAACTCACTCACTCACTAGCTACTGCAAGGACAAAGTTACATATCGAATCCCAAAACACATCACAGAGATGAGATATTGGCCCCTGTTGGGGTACCCTCCATGAGGATCATGCGTCGCTATACAGTTGCCCCGATCTTTCAGAACGATAATGCTCATCCCATCATTAATTCGACATAAGGCAGGCGTAGGATGGAATTGATCTGCTTGCCCGTGAATTTCACCCCATTGCATATCTCTGAGATCAGCTTGGGCTTCGTGTTTGCAAGAGTCACGCAGTGCCACGTGATCTATTGGGGTGTATCAAAGGCCCCTCTCATTATGACACTCAATATGAGATCAAGGTTCAGAAACATGGATGGGTACAATCACCAGCAGCTTCTTATTGACCTTTCATTTGGACTGCTTTTGGTGAAAGTGAAATGCCGATTTATAGTGCTAGCCCACTGAGATACCATGCCGCAGTTTAACATGAACACCCCATACAGAAACAATAAACTCCGAGCCGACCAGTCCTTGTTTTAGCCCCTTAATGCCGAGCGCCAGACAGGGTAACAACACAACCATCTTTTAACGTCTTTTGGTATGACGCGGTCGGGATAGAACCTGGACCTTCTGATCTCAGGGCGGACGCTCTACCACTAGACCAAGGTGGCGGTCTCGAATCCTTTTGGAACTGGAACACAATTTGTTATTTAGAGCCAATATATCTTTACTAAATTTTGTGAATTGATTTCAAGTCCCATATCATGTAGGCGACCACCATATAATAGTTATGCTGAATATGTATCAAGAGGGAGTTGCAGGTTACATAGCTATTGAAGGACTCCCGTTACTCGAGACTCAATGAACTACCTTCCAAATCAGCTTCTACCAGTACGTCACACTTCATGAAGAACACTCTGTCTTGGCCATGTTGTTCCTGCAATCTGGCTGCAGTCGCTCCCCCCACGTCCACGTTGATGTCGCACACACACACCTGTCAAAATAATAACACAGTAAACTGACAGGCAGTTTTTACTTTAGTATCAGGCTTCCGGCCCATAGTACATTCATTTGCATGAGTGAGTGAGTGAGTGAGTTGGGTTTAACGCCACTTTTAACAGTATTCCAGTTATATCGCGGCGTGTCAGCGTAATGTGGGAGAAAAACCCGAAGTGATGCAGGTTTTAGACGTTTACCACTTCCGTGAACCCACGAGCACGGGTATGGTGCTGACAAACCTAGAAACATAATCGGGGCGAACCGGGATTCGAGCCCACAATCATAGGTTTCTGGCGTGCCCAAGGGACGCAACTTTTCACAGCGAATCGCGCCGCCTTAGACGACTGGGCCACCCGTGCCCCCTCATTTGCATGAAAATGATATACCAGGAGATAGCAAGAAAGATATGTCAACCCACTTTTGAGGGAATAGAACAGAATGTTTCCTTCCTGGTGTAAAATGAGAACAGTAATTGCATTTTACATTTTACTGTGAAGAACGAAGCGTGGTGTATTTCACGATAAAACATTGTTCTATTATGATGTCATTTCTGGAAATTCGAACATGCGCTCGCAACTTGATAACGTCGTATATATGACGACGTTGTTTTGAAGGGGAGTGTCTCGTGAGCTGTTTCCCGTAAATGTAGCTGGGCAACGCAGATAAACGCGATGGCCGAACGAGTGCATCCCAAAGCGTGAGAGATATGACAATCGGTTTAGGGAGAAAAGGTACAGGTAATCGAGGATTGTGAAAATATGCGGGAAATACCCACCTGTGCATAAACAGGACTCGCCGACATTTCCAAGATCGGATTCTATTGATTCATCATTATTGAAATACGGGTAAATATTTTTAAAGCTTGTACTTTTTATCATCATTTTTAAACAGGCTGTACATAATGTTGATATCTCATATAAGAAAAAAAAAAACCCACTCGTCGTTTATTTCTTAAATATATTATGCAATGACTTCGTGTATTCCAGGTGAAAAGGTGCAGCTGCTGCGTTTTCGATTCGAGAGATTCTCATCTAAGTATCAATGACTGAGCTAGCGTCCGGTGTTCATGTTGAGGTGTCTCACCTGGCGGCAGGCCATATGAGTTTCCAGCGAGCAACAGAATCGGCACGCTCTGGCATCGAGCGTTCAAATTTAAGTCGTAAAAGTTTGAGTGACTGAGTGAGTGATGTTTTACGCTGCATTTAACGGTAATACAGCTGTAAGTCTATACACGATGGCATGTACTTGAACGAGTCTTCACCAGATAAACCAGTAGCTGATAATATGAGAAACGTCCCAAGCCGACGGAGTACAACACGAAATCAGTGAAGTCACCAAGTCTAACCACCACACGCATAGTCTTTATAAATGTATATTCGCACATGACCATCGCTGCAAGGTGTATGCTTCAGTATAGATCTGCTGCCCTACACAGGACAATATATATGCATCAGTAAAGCCTACTGTTCTGCACAGGACAAGATACATGTATCAGTAAAGCCTACTGTACTGCACAGGTCAAGATATATGTATCAGTGAAGCCTACTGTTCTGCACAGGACAAGATACAGGTATCAGTAAAGCCAACTGTTCTGCACAGGACAATATACATGTCTCAGTTAAGCCTACTGTTCTGCACAGGACAATATACATGTATCAGTAAAGCCAACTGTTCTGCACAGGACAAGGTACATGTATTAGTAAAGCCAACTGTTCTGCACAGGACAAGGTACCTGTATTAGTAAAGCCAACTGTTCTGCACAGGACAAGGTACCTGTATCAGTAAAGCCTACTGTTCTGCACAGGACAAGGTACATGTATTAGTAAAGCCAACTGTTCTGCACAGGACAAGGTACCTGTATCAGTAAAGCCTACTGTTCTGCACAGGACAAGGTACCTGTATCAGTAAAGCCTACTGTTCTGCACAGGACAAGATACATGAATCAGTGAAGCCAACTGTTCTGCACAGGACAAGATACATGTATCAGTAAAGCCTACTGTTCTGCACAGGACAATATACATGTATCAGTAAAGCCAACTGTTCTGCACAGGACAAGGTACATGTATTAGTAAAGCCAACTGTTCTGCACAGGACAAGGTACCTGTATCAGTAAAGCCTACTGTTCTGCACAGGACAAGATACATGTATCAGTGAAGCCTACTGTTCTGCACAGGATGTGGGTAACAGCACAGAGTCTTACCTTTGCACCTTGTGTTAGAAGGGACTCGGCGATAGATTTCCCAAGTCCTTGAGCTGCACCTGTTATTAGAACTACTTTACCCTCGCACAACATTTCGTCAGTGAAGCTAACAACTTCCTTAATGGATGATGGTGACACAGTGTCCAGTGCACTAACTGCTCGATACACGGATGTCTCGCCGACAGGTTCGTATTTAAGCCCTCGTGACTAATAAAAGTTGATTACTGTAAAAACGCAGGGGGGTTCATTAAACATTTGGGGTGATTGTATATTGACCGGACACGCTGGTCGTAATAATCATTGTATGTCTCCGCTGATGGAAACTTCATAGACACATCACCAGGGTTTCATTCTCATGTTGATTATGTACTCATTAACATGGATGTAACACGAGCGGTTATTTGCATTGCTGTAATATAGCTTGCTGACTAACCAATAGTAAATTAACTTGCTGTCTGACCAATGGTGATTTAGCTTGCTGGGAAACCAATGGTAATTTAGCTTGCTGAGAAACCACCATTGGCGTCAAGCTATTGTTCCTACGGTTGATTCTGAGCCTGGAAATTCACTGGCCATTCTGAACGTGCATTTTATTCAAGTAAAACAATAGGTCATTATGCAATATTATAAAGAAATTATGGTGGTATACCAGATGGCCATTATCACTCAGACTCGATTGGGAGATGAGTCAGAGAGATGGAATCAAGATATCGGTTGCAAACTGCCACTCGGATAAGAGACAGGTTGCAACAGGCAGCTGGTGTAAGAGTTCACGCCCAGACGGTGCGAAATCGTCAGCCCAGGTAATCTTCGTGCACGACGTCCCGTGTCATCCCAAAACTTACTGCACGTCATTTGAATCAGAGGCGCGAGTGGGTAACGTCACTGGGGTAATCGTCGTTAGGCTAATGTCATCTATTCTGACGAATCGAGGTTTACTCTCGACTTCCATGATTGAAGGAATCGAGTTTAGAGACGCCCTAATGAGCGTTTTATGAGCATGGTCGTTTTGGGGATGGGTGCAAAATGGTATGGGGTCGTATCACAATGACATTACGAACTGCGCTCCATATTGTCCATGGCAGTCACAGGTCAATACTATCGGGACAACACCATTGCACCACTCGTGGTGCCATTTGCAGAGCGTGTTCGTCAACGTTTCATCTATCAAGATGATAATGCACGTGTTCACCATGTGAACCAATGGAATGTGACCCAGTTACTCAAACAGCACAAGATCCGTATCATACCAGCAATCAGTCCTGACCTTTCCCCAAATGATCACGCCTGGGACGTCATTGCCAGACGTTTAGGTCAACGTCAAAATCCACCCGCCACTCTCAATGAACTCGGCGCTGCTGTCACTGGTAAGTAGACATGGGTCGACCCATCAGAAGCATGGCTCGAGGAATTCGTGCATGTCTGGCCAACAGAGGTGCTTTTACCCGATATTAGTGACGTTGGATGCAAAATGGAAATTTCGACTTTGACCCCCAACCTCATTAACGATCTTGTGCGCCACCATCTCATCTCACCAACCATTAGAACTCATTAGATTTCCTCGCCTACTCCCAAACAGATATGATCATATCGTTTCCATTTGCCAATACGATATAGATCAGGTGGCCTTCGATTGGTTACTGGTGGCCTGCTGTGTAAATAATACTGTTTGCCAAAATATGTTTGATAAATTTGATTTTAAACATAACTTTGTATTTATGACTAAATTGTGTATATATATATCAACTTGTTCTCGTTGCTATATGGCTGAAATAATGCCGATGAAACGTTACATTTTAATTCACTCGCTCACTCAATAGATCAGAGAATATGTCTTGATTCCCAATATCCCCTATTGTTTTGGCATAGAATATGACGCTCCTCCACGACAGCCATGGGAAAATAAATTGGGCACCAATAGTTAAAGACATATTGTATGAATGTGGATATGGTGATATTTGGTTACAGCAACATTGAGATATGCCACAGAACTTTATAAGCCGTTTTGCAAATACCTTGAAGTGCAAGCTTCGTGAGTATAACCAACTAAGCAGAATTGGATAGATCGGTAATGCAAACATCGAATGCGGCGCGTCAATATGGTTTATTTGCCCTTTAGTCCTGTCTATCAATTTCAAAGGCTGAAACGAAAATAAAGCGGAGGCGGAGACAGGATTCTTTATGGTCATGTTGGTGGTGATTTCCTCCAAAATTACACGCTTGATCGGACAAGCCCGCCCTGCCGTTTCCACCCAAGAAAGCATGCCTCGCTCAGGGTTATGATCGGCTGCAAGACCGCCTCCGTGGTCTAGTGGTAGAGCGTCCACCCGGAGAGCGGAAGGTTCGAGGTTCGATCCCCGGCCGCGTCATACCAAAAGACGTTAAAAGATGATACTTGTTGTTACCCTGTCTGGCGCTCGGCATTAAGGGGCTAAAACAAGGACTGGTCGGCTCGGAGTCAGTATACTGTGTCTGAGTGGGGTATTCATGTCAAACTGCGGCATGGTATCTCAGTGAGCTAGCACTATGGATCGGCATCAATACGGACAAGTACAAGCAAGCAAGCAAGCACGCAAGCACGCACGCACGCACACACGCACACACGAGCTGTGTGCGTTGGAGCGTTGTCGTGTTGAAACTGCTCCCTCTGGCGGTCAATAATTGGATGAAGGTAAGGTTGAAGAATTGGATTCTTGTAGCGATTTGCTGTCAAATTTCCATGAACCACAACCAAGTCAGATCTCCTGGTGATTCTCACACACACACACACACACACACACACACACACACACACACACACACACACACACACACACACACACACACACACACACACACACACACACACACACTACCGCCACCGAAATTGTCGAATTCACGTACACAATGTGGGCAAAAACGATCATTTTGACGACAATAAACACGTTGTCTTCCATCTCAATACCAAGGCTGTAAGGTATGGCACCAACGCAAGCGTTGCTGTCGATGGATCTGCTGCAAAACAGGGACGGTAACTGGACTTCTGGGTCGGATTCCAGCCTCGCGAAGATGATTCCTGACAGTCTGGTCCGATATCCTCCTCAAACCAGGGATGCGTCCTGCAGTCTCCGTAGCTGTGGCATTGCGATGACGTAGGTGGAACAGTCGAATGTAGCGATCCTGTGCAGGGTGGTAACTCTTGGTCGGACGGTTCTCGGACGGTCTGCATTGAAATTGAACTGTGTGTATCGGTCTCAAAGGCTGCAAATGGTGCTGTGGTGGAGGTTGAAGTGGCGTGCAACAGAAGACTGCGATTCCCCTCTTTGGATACGTCCTATGGCAATGTTCCACTCAGCAGCGCTGAGTCTCAGCATTTTCGAACTTGAAAAATGTCGATAATTGAATGACAAATTTTCTAGTTCGAATGCTTGCCTTTTAATAGCCAGTACCATGAGCCACGAATGCCATAACCTGCACGTGCATTTTGCTTTACTGTTTTTCTCCATGACATTTTTGAACAAGTGTGAAAACAATGCCGTAGAAGTAATTGCAAATCGACAATAGCTGCGTTTTGACATATAACATATGTATATATCCAATGTATATACAGGATTTTTGGTGTAGTCAGGTTCAATGAGCTACATACTACCCGTGCGTTTCTTTTTTTGAAGAGTGTATTTGATAGTGATTCATAGACACATGTTCATGATACAGGCGGTATAGAACAATGGACTTTGCTTTTCTTTTCTTATAATTATGGAAATGGTTTTGTCGCTTTTATTTAAGTTTTAAAGCAACTTCTTGAACCATTTATATTTTATTGTTTATAGATTGTTTCATTTCAACGTGGAAATTATTTTATTATATATGGTACCTTTCCTAGCGCGTGTGTATATGTTAGGATCATAAAAGTCGGCGAAGAGCATGTTCCCTTCAAACAAACACAGTCATATTTTGATAAATGAAACAACTTCGTGTGACTAAATTGAATCCAAAATGTCTACTTCGTTTGCAAAAAACCGTTCCTGATACTTTCTGCCAACACGTTCAACATGTACATACATTTCATACATGGTATATTGACATGGTCCCAGCTTGCAAACATGAATCCTAATTACTTACTGTTCGGCATAACAATTTATTTTTCAGTGATCCACTAAATTAAATTCTTCGTTGGAAAATCGAAATTTCTAGCATTGATTTTTCATATTTTAATGGTTGTTTACGCTATGAGTAATGGTTTATAACAACATCTGGTTGAATTAACACTAAATAATGTTTGTATGCCTGGAATGTTAGGGTTTTCTCGACAGAGATATTGGATATTGTCCGGGCCACACATTTCAGCAAGAGGTAAGTTAATGTGTTTTAAATAATATTTTATTCAGGAAACGATAGTTAGAATTAGTTACCTGAACAGGCAACTAAATGTCTATATTTCCCTTTACATGTGTGGAATTGAATACAATATTGAAATAAGGAACGTGTTCATAAGGCGAGACATTTCAAAACAACATGCAACATAAGGCGAAGATCTTCTTTAGTTGACCACAAAATACAGTTTTTAAACGTGCATATACCTTAGCTACATCATAAATTATATATATTTTACGGCTAACGGGATCGGGTGGTCAGACTATGCAACATAAGGCGAAGATCTTCTTTAGTTGACCACAAAATACAGTTTTTAAACATACACATACCTTAGCTACATCATAAATTATATATATTACACGACTAACGGGATCGGGTGGTCAGACTCGTGACTTGGTGGATGCATGTCATCGTTTCCCAATTGCGTGGATCGATGTTCATGATATCAATCACTGGATTGTCTGGTCCAGACTCGATTATTTACAGACCGCCGTCATATAGCTGGAATATTTCCGGGGCGTTAAACATTAAACAAACAAACAAACAAACAAACACATATTATAAACTTCAACTTGGTTGTCGCAACCTGAATGGACACAATGTGGCTTTTACTACGAAGACAGTCTTCGTTATGTATAGCTGCTTTGAAGTTTCAACTGGAATATTGCTGAATGCGGCGTTAAACAACAAACAAACAAACAAAAAGAGCTACAGTTCAAATAATAATGTCGACAATTGAAAAACTAGTTTTTCAGGTCAGAACTGTATGCTAAAACTGGCATAGTTGAGGGGAGTGACCTGAGCCAGGAGTGAGTGTTTTGGGCCTCGTTGGGGGAGTGACCTGAGCCTGGAGTGAGTGTTTTGGGCCTCGTTGGGGGAGTGACCTGAGCCTGGAGTGAGTGTTTTGGGCCTCGTTAGGGGAGTGACCTGAGCCTGGAGTGAGTGTTTTGGGGACTAGTTGAGGGGAGTGACCTGAGGGGAGTTGAGTCACCTGAGCGCAGGCTGAAAGCATTCTAGAGTGAACTGAACCTGGGCTGAAATCACAGATCTCAAAATACGTACTCTTAATTAAGCGCAACAGCGCTACGTTTACATTTCACACTGTTTTTTTCTCGGCTGTCGTCGTGTACATCATACTGGCTACATAATGGTGTGAAACAAATCTATTACTATTTTTCATGATACTTGCACTTTAAAAGATATGTACATCCAAAAATGGCACGGTTCCTTGTCCAGTTCTCGAAAAGCTTAATACTACGCTATATTTAAAACTACTATAGCAGCAGAAACCTCAACTTCATTGCAGCTCACAAGATTTATTAAAGATAAGAGATAAGATAATGCTTTGCTTTACCAGTAAAGCATTTTCTTTACATCAGAGTGACACACCTACATGAACAAATAACATGTTATTAAGACAAGGTGACAGATAAAACCAAGTTAAGCAAAACAAATAATATAAAAGGGAGAACTTTAATAACTGATGTTGTACAACAGAAACCATGCATTTTCCTTGACGATTATTTAAAAGGGAAATGCTAACTGGAATTCAAGACATTTTAGATCTTTTGTATTTAAATTTGAGAACAAGTATACACGTCCGGGTGGTAAAAGTGGATAAAAAGTATATAACAATTTAGAAAGATAATCTAAAAGTCTTCCAGCTAAGCTAGAAACTTTGTTAGTATACAGCTCATCTATGGATTCCAGCTGCCATCCTGGGATATTGCCTCCCAAATTAATGATTTTCTTGAGTTTGGTTTTGTTCTGTGCCGAGAGGGGTCCATACCAACAATGAATATAGGGGATTAAAACGGACTTAATACAACTTTTATAACAAACTGACATAACAGAACAGTGAACATTAAAACTTTTCCTTTTTTAAAGGTGAACACGTGATTAGCACTTATTGTAAACAGTCTCAGCATTTCGTGAAAATGTCAGTTTGTTAGTCCCCAGATATTTGTACTCTCTTACAACCTCCATCGTATCTCCGTTAATAGTCACTGGTTTTTTTTAATTTCTTCCTTCTAAAGTATATTACTGGTTGTCCTAGGTCTGTCATGATCATGTGATGTGCCATGGTTTTGCTCAGTAACAAACACTTACTTTGGTGTGCAAATTGTGGAAGTCTCTGGAACTACCGACAAAGCAGGACATGCTTGCCCATTTCGCGCACAGCTGGTGTCATCGCTGATTTTCAGTGATCCATTCGTATAATTCTTACCATAATTTCATATGATCCTTTAAAACCAAATAGGATTGTTTCGTGGAATAATGGACGTTTTATCTATATTTGGTATCGACACAAAGACTAGAGATTGTGCTCTGGGACACATCGGGAATAACCTGGCTTCAATCGACATTACATTTTATTTGTGTTCATTGAAATTCGTGCATTCTGATTAGCTGAATTGATCACGTGTTATTGCAATCATTTCCCCATGAATGTAAAACATTAGGCCACGCCCACCGAAGCGGACTACTTTTATTACTACTGAATGTCGGGGAATTCAATATTATAGTCGAGGGAATTTCCTCTCTGCTCACGTGTATCGTCATGCACAGGACATTTAGCGAAATCCATGCATATTCATTGTCCATACAACCCTTTGGGACCGAAGGCTGAGAAGGAATGAAACAACAAACGTTCGGCTCGCTCGACTGTTTTGTTCCGCTCGCCTCGGTTCCACAACTTTCATGTCTTCGGTTTCATTTCTAACTAGCATTTTTCCAACTGTGTCTACCCGTTCTCAGGGAATTATTGTTCGAATCTGGCGGCAACTGACCATGTCATTTGAAACACCCGCCTTCTCCTGGACATATTTGTTCCGTTCGTTACAGTCTGACTGTTGCAGTTCTCGCCTCTTGCCTTGATCGACAGGTCCTATGAACTTTGTTTTGATTCTACTCTGCGTTGATTGGCTACTGACATTTTAGGCGTGTCAAGATATTCATGTCACGCCACAGTATGTATTCCTACACCTGGAATGTTTATCAATCTCGTCATTTTTGACTGCTTTGATATAAACAACTGTTTTTGGTTAAACTATTGTATGTTCCGTTGTCGAATTTAATTATAAGCATTGACTGTGTATTTTTTTCGGTTCATTGAGGTATGAATCGAAAAACCGATGTGCAAACTTTTGTAAGAATCCGCTATGCGGATTCATACAGTTTGCACGGGTATGAATCGAAAAACCGATGTGCAAACTTTTGTAAGAATCCGCTATGCGGATTCATACAGTTTGCACATCGGTTTTTCGATTCATACCTCAATGAACCGAAAAAAAATACACAGTCAATCCTTAAAAGTAAACATTCCTCTTAATGTTAACATTTAGACATTGAGAGTTGCGTATTAACCCTTATTGTAAAAATAATTTTACTACGCGTAACAGGATAACCAATAATGTGAAATTGCCTACATAAATAGTTGCTGGTGAACTGGATGTTCAAAAGACTACTCATGTTTTGAGTCCCTCTCTACAACAACCACCTGGTTTCTGTATGCAGGTTTTATATTAGGGGTTATGACACCTGACTCTTTGAACCTATTTCTCTGAAACTTATTGTCGTGCAAAGACGTATCTTACGATACCCTTAGGAGATAAACCTACTGTGTTTTGAAATGTGATGTAGTCCCACTGTAGTGTAGATATTAATTTGGAACCGAACGCTTTAGACGGCAACATGTTTTGAAAAACACAGGGTACAAAGGTCTGCAATCTTAGAACATTCCGAAAAGTTGTCATAGGTAGTTTATATAAGTAACAAATATTACTAAAGTTCACCATTACAATATCCATAGTCTTGAGTTACTGTAGTTCCAAGTTAGTGTTCAAAACACATGGTTTTTCAAAAAGAAGTTGACAAATAACCCTCCAAACTAAGTCAAAAGATAGATGTTTTAATTTCATCGCAACCTGCTGTGCACTGTTTGGACTCACCAAGTTATTTCTTGGAAATCAGAGAGAAAAGTCATTTCTTTGAAATCGAATATGCCATTTGCATTGTAGGGGTGACATATTTTTTAAAAATCCTAAACGAATATATTTCTCCCACAAACGTTATGAATTAACATTCTACTATTTGTGTTACATGTGTAAGTCTTATTAGCTAGTTAGCAACTACCCCAAGTAAATCATTTTTAAAAATCAAAATAAGTGCCTCTCCACTCCGAACTTGGATGTGGCAAGACTTGACCTATACATCATGGTAACTCACACCTCACAACTGTCAATGGCTGACGACGTTGTGTTTGCCTCAGACAAGTTACACGAAGCAACATGACAACCACGATCGATGATGTTGTTCAACATTAACCTGTAGATTTAGTGAGAAAGAGCCTGCTGGTACAATGTGATTACCAATGGAACGTAATTTGTTTGCTTTTTGTTTAACGCCCTACTCAGCAATATTCCAGCTATATCACGTCAGTCTGTAAATAATCGCATGAAGCTTCATTACTATAGAAGATGGTGTGATGCGTCGGTGTCTACCTATTTGATTTAATTATCTATGCTGAGGTACTGAAACACAATTAGATCATCTGGGCATGTTGCGGATGGCTAGTTACAACTTTTAGATCAAGTGGAGACAGATTGGAAGAGTTCATTACTGAACTGTTAGAGGTGCTTTTAACAGTGAAAACATTAATTCAATGCTGGTAGCGTTCTGTTTATTTTGTTATAATCCTGGCAATCAGTGCTAAAGATATTATAACAAATGTATATGATACTGACATGTCATCGATATATCTATCACATGATATTTAATAGACGTTTTAAGCTGAGGGGCGCTGGAGTAGCCTACAAGGTAAAGAGTTCGCTCATCACATCAAAATCGCGGGTTCGATCCCCCACATGGGTACAAGGCCAATTATTGGTTTCCCATGCGGGATATTGGTGTAATATTGGGAGTAAAACCATACTCACTCAAAAGTGTTATTTGTTGTAACACATTATGATCACATGATTCCATTCCCATTCACCATGGTCAGCAATAAGCAAACGGGCACCAGCACCTACAAAAAACCTAGTCACCGTGGATTGCCGCTCTCCTTGTCGAGAGCTTTGGCCTGATCTTCTGACCCTCGGGATACAAAGGAGATCTCACATGAAGTCGTTGGGCAGAAGGTGATGACTTCCTCACTGTTCATAGCCCATCGTCATAGCTTCGTTCTTGCTAGGTCTATGATATGGGCCTTAATGAAGGTGCCCAGGGTGCCGTTATACAAAGCGATCTTAGCGCTTAGGTGATTGTAACTCCCATACCTTAACATAGACTTACGACAGTCGTAGCGCTAAGGGTGTTTTGTACAAAGGCACCCAGATCATATGGATGTGGTGATGACGGATGGCAAAGATCAGCCAGCTTTCCAATCTTCAATATCCTATCTCCAATGGTATAAGTTGTACCCTTAAAGTCCTGGTGATATAGATGTGATAATGGCAGAAGGCAAAGATCAGCTATCCAACCTTCAAGAGCCTATCACCAATGGTCTAAGTGGTACCATTTACGTCCTGATGATATAGATGTGGTGATGACAGAAGGCAAAGATCAGCTATCCAACCTTCAAGAGCCTATCCCCAGTGGTCTAAGTGGTACCATTTACGTCCTGATGATATAGATGTGGTGATGGCAGAAGGCAAAGATCAGCTATCTAACCTTCAAGAGCCTATCCCCAGTTGTCTAAGTGGTACCCTTTACGTCCTGATGATATAGATGTGGTGATGGCAGAAGGCAAAGATCAGCTATCAAACCTTCAAGAGCCGTTTTACAAAACGATCTTAGCGCTAAGGTGATTGTAACTCCCATACCTTAACATAGACTTACGACAGTCGTAGCGCTAAGGGTGTTTTGTACAAAGGCACCCAGATCATATAGATGTGGTGATGGCAGAAGGCAAAGATCAGCTATCCAATCTTCAAGAGCCTATCACCAGTGGTCTAAGTGGTACCCTTTACGTCCTGATGATATAGATGTGGTGATGGCAGAAGGCAAAGATCAGCTATCCAATCTTCAAGAGCCTATCATCAGTGGTCTAAGTGGTACCCTTTACGTCCTGATGATATAGATGTGGTGATGGCGGAGACAAAGATCAGCTATCCAACCTTCAAGAGCCTATCATCAGTGGTCTAAGTGGTACCCTTTACGTCCTGATGATATAGATGTGGTGATGGCAGAAGGCAAAGATCAGCTATCCAACCTTCAAGAGCCTATCACCAGTGGTCTAAGTGGTACCTTTGACGTCCTGATGATATAGATGTGGTGATGGCAGAAGGCAAAGATCAGCTATCCAACCTCCAAGAGCCGTTTTACCAAACGATCTTAGCGCTTAGGTGATTGTAACTCCCATACCTTAACATAGACTTACGACAGTCGTAGCGCTAAGGGTGTTTTGTACAAAGGCACCCAGATCATTTGGATGTGGTGATGGCAGAAGGCAAATGTCAGCTATCCAAACTTCAAGAGCCTATCACCAGTGGTCTAAGTGGTACCCTTTACGTCCTAATGATATAGATGTGGTGATGGCAGAAGGCAAAGATCAGCTATCCAACCTTTAAGAGCCTATCATCAGTGGTCTAAGTGGTACCCTTTACGTCCTGATGATATAGATGTGGTGATGGCGGAAGGCAAAGATCAGCTATCCAACCTTCAAGAGCCTATCACCAGTGGTCTAAGTGGTACCTTTTACGTCCTGATGATATAGATGTGGTGATGGCAGAAGGCTAAGATCAGCTTTCCAACCTTTAAGAGCCTATCACCGGTGATCTAAATGGTACCCTTTACGTCCTGATGATATAAATGTGGTGATGGCAGAAGGCAAAGATCAGCTATCCAATCTTCAAGAGCCTATCACCAGTGGTCTAAGTGGTACCCTTTACGTCCTGATGATATACATGTGGTGATGGCAGAAGGCAGAGATCAGCTATCCAGCCTTCAAGAGCCTATCACCAGTGGTCTAAGTGGTACCCTTCACGTCCTGATGATATAGATGTGGTGATGGTAGAAGGCAAAGATCTGCTATCCAACCTTCAAGAGCCTATCACCAGTGGTCTAAGTGGTACCATTAACGTCCTGATGATATAGATGTGGTGATGGCGGAAGGCAAAGATCAGCTATCCAACCTTCAAGAGCCTATCACCAGTGGTCTAAGTGATACCCTTTACGTCCTGATGATATAGATGTGTTGATGGCAGAAGGCAAAGATCAGCTGTCCAATCTTCAAGAGCCTATCATCAGTGGTCTAAGTGGTACCCTTTACGTCCTGATGATATACATGTGATGGCAGAAGGCAAAGATCATCTATCCAATCTTCAAGAGCCTATCACCGGTGATCTAAGTGGTACCCTTTACGTCCTGATGATATAAATGTGGTGATGGCAGAAGGCAAAGATCAGCTATCCAATCTTCAAGAGCCTATCACCGGTGATCTAAGTGGTACCCTATACGTCCTGATGATATAAATGTGGTGATGGCAGAAGGCAAAGATCAGCTATTCAGCCTTCAAGAGCCTATCACCAGTTGTCTAAGTGGTACCCTTTACGTCCTGATGATATACATGTGGTGATGGCAGAAGGCAAAGATCAGCTATCCAACCTTCAAGAGCCTATCATCAGTGGTCTAAGTGGTACCCTTTACGTCCTGATGATATAGATGTGGTGATGGCAGAAGGCAAAGATCAGCTATCCAATCTTCAAGAGCCTATCATCAGTGGTCTAAGTGATACCCTTTACGTCCTGATGATATAGATGTGGTGATGGCGGAGACAAAGATCAGCTATCCAACCTTCAAGAGCCTATCATCAGTGGTCTAAGTGGTACCCTCTATGTCCTGATGATATAGATGTGGTGATGGCGGAAGGCAAAGATCTGCTATCCAACCTTCAAGAGCCTATCACCAGTTGTCTAAGTGGTACCTTTTACGTCCTGATGATATAGATGTGGTGATGGCAGAAGGCAAAGATCAGCTATCCAACCTCCAAGAGCCGTTTTACAAAACGATCTTAGCGCTTAGGTGATTGTAACTCCCATACCTTAACATAGACTTACGACAGTCGTAGCGCTAAGGGTGTTTTGTACAAAGGCACCCAGATCATTTGGATGTGGTGATGGCAGAAGGCAAATGTCAGCTATCCAAACTTCAAGAGCCTATCACCAGTGGTCTAAGTGGTACCCTTTACGTCCTAATGATATAGATGTGGTGATGGCAGAAGGCAAAGATCAGCTATCCAACCTTTAAGAGCCTATCATCAGTGGTCTAAGTGGTACCCTTTACGTCCTGATGATATAGATGTGGTGATGGCGGAAGGCAAAGATCAGCTATCCAACCTTCAAGAGCCTATCACCAGTGGTCTAAGTGGTACCTTTTACGTCCTGATGATATAGATGTGGTGATGGCAGAAGGCTAAGATCAGCTTTCCAACCTTTAAGAGCCTATCACCGGTGATCTAAATGGTACCCTTTACGTCCTGATGATATAAATGTGGTGATGGCAGAAGGCAAAGATCAGCTATCCAATCTTCAAGAGCCTATCACCAGTGGTCTAAGTGGTACCCTTTACGTCCTGATGATATACATGTGGTGATGGCAGAAGGCAGAGATCAGCTATCCAGCCTTCAAGAGCCTATCACCAGTGGTCTAAGTGGTACCCTTCACGTCCTGATGATATAGATGTGGTGATGGTAGAAGGCAAAGATCTGCTATCCAACCTTCAAGAGCCTATCACCAGTGGTCTAAGTGGTACCATTAACGTCCTGATGATATAGATGTGGTGATGGCGGAAGGCAAAGATCAGCTATCCAACCTTCAAGAGCCTATCACCAGTGGTCTAAGTGATACCCTTTACGTCCTGATGATATAGATGTGTTGATGGCAGAAGGCAAAAATCAGCTGTCCAATCTTCAAGAGCCTATCATCAGTGGTCTAAGTGGTACCCTTTACGTCCTGATGATATACATGTGATGGCAGAAGGCAAAGATCATCTATCCAATCTTCAAGAGCCTATCACCGGTGATCTAAGTGGTACCCTTTACGTCCTGATGATATAAATGTGGTGATGGCAGAAGGCAAAGATCAGCTATCCAATCTTCAAGAGCCTATCACCGGTGATCTAAGTGGTACCCTATACGTCCTGATGATATAAATGTGGTGATGGCAGAAGGCAAAGATCAGCTATTCAGCCTTCAAGAGCCTATCACCAGTTGTCTAAGTGGTACCCTTTACGTCCTGATGATATACATGTGGTGATGGCAGAAGGCAAAGATCAGCTATCCAACCTTCAAGAGCCTATCATCAGTGGTCTAAGTGGTACCCTTTACGTCCTGATGATATAGATGTGGTGATGGCAGAAGGCAAAGATCAGCTATCCAATCTTCAAGAGCCTATCATCAGTGGTCTAAGTGATACCCTTTACGTCCTGATGATATAGATGTGGTGATGGCGGAGACAAAGATCAGCTATCCAACCTTCAAGAGCCTATCATCAGTGGTCTAAGTGGTACCCTCTATGTCCTGATGATATAGATGTGGTGATGGCGGAAGGCAAAGATCTGCTATCCAACCTTCAAGAGCCTATCACCAGTTGTCTAAGTGGTACCTTTTACGTCCTGATGATATAGATGTGGTGATGGCAGAAGGCAAAGATCAGCTATCCAACCTCCAAGAGCCGTTTTACAAAACGATCTTAGCGCTTAGGTGATTGTAACTCCCATACCTTAACATAGACTTACGACAGTCGTAGCGCTAAGGGTGTTTTGTACAAAGGCACCCAGATCATTTGGATGTGATGATGGCAGAAGGCAAATGTCAGCTATCCAAGCTTCAAGAGCCTATCATCAGTGGTCTAAGTGGTACCCTTTACGTCCTGATGATATAGATGTGGTGATGGCAGAAGGGAAAGATCAGCTATCCAACCTTCAAGAGCCTATCACCAGTGGTCTAAGTGGTACCTTTGACGTCCTGATGATATAGATGTGGTGATGGCGGAAGGCAAAGATCTGCTATCCAACCTTCAAGAGCCTATCATCAGTGGTCTAAGTGGTACCCTTTACGTTCTGATGATATAGATGTGGTGATGGCAGAAGGCAAAGATCAGCTATCCAACCTTCAAGAGCCTATCATCAGTGGTCTAAGTGGTACCTTTTACGTCCTGATGATATAGATGTGGTGATGGCAGAAGGCAAAGATCAGCTATCCAACCTCCAAGAGCCGTTTTACAAAACGATCTTAGCGCTTAGGTGATTGTAACTCCCATACCTTAACATAGACTTACGACAGTCGTAGCGCTAAGGGTGTTTTGTACAAAGGCACCCAGATCATTTGGATGTGATGATGGCAGAAGGCAAATGTCAGCTATCCAAGCTTCAAGAGCCTATCATCAGTGGTCTAAGTGGTACCCTTTACGTCCTGATGATATAGATGTGGTGATGGCAGAAGGGAAAGATCAGCTATCCAACCTTCAAGAGCCTATCACCAGTGGTCTAAGTGGTACCATTTACGTCCTGATGATATAGATGTGGTGATGGCGGAAGGCAAAGATCTGCTATCCAACCTTCAAGAGCCTATCATCAGTGGTCTAAGTGGTACCCTTTACGTCCTGATGATATAGATGTGGTGATGGCAGAAGGCAAAGATCAGCTATCCAACCTTCAAGAGCCTATCATCAGTGGTCTAAGTGGTACCCTTTACGTCCTGATGATATAGATGTGGTGATGGCAGAAGGGAAAGATCAGCTATCCAACCTTCAAGAGCCTATCACCAGTGGTCTAAGTGGTACCATTTACGTCCTGATGATATAGATGTGGTGATGGCGGAAGGCAAAGATCTGCTATCCAACCTTCAAGAGCCTATCATCAGTGGTCTAAGTGATACCCTTTACGTCCTGATGATATACATGTGATGGCAGAAGGCAAAGATCAGCTATCCAATCTTCAAGAGCCTATCACCGGTGATCTAAGTGGTACCCTTTACGTCCTGATGATATAAATGTGGTGATGGCGGAAGGCAAAGATCAGCTATCCAATCTTCAAGACCCTATCACCAGTGGTCTAAGTGGTACCCTTCACGTCCTGATGATATACATGTGGTGATGGCGGAAGGCAAAGATCAGCTATCCAACCTTCAAGAGCCTATCATCAGTGGTCTAAGTGGTACCCTTTACGTCCTTATGATATAGATGTGGTGATGGCGGAAGGCAAAAATCAGCTATCCAACCTTCAAGAGCCTATCACCAGTGCTCTGGATTGTACTATTGCATGCCTTTCCCAGTAATCCCCAATACAGATCGCATTCATCTCTCTGTTGACTTTACATCTAGAGCCTCCATGATAAGTAGGTCAACCGCCGTTTGCTAAAGGGATGAATGGCACTGCTACAGAACATTCGTCATTGTCGAGTCAATAATGCTTAAAAAGTATTCATCAACTGGAGAATTAGATCAAATGGGTGCGGTCTACAGCAAAGTGTTCATGCAATGAGGGTAGATTTTAGATGAAGTGACCTGGAACCGAAGCGTCATACCCAACCTCACCTGGCGAGACGCTATTCACCAATGCCGTACAACGACACGGGACTGTATCCACATTGGAGACACGCGGAACGCCCTCTCATTTCCACAGCAAAGCAACAGAAGCCAACACTATGTCTATGTATCGTGACATATATGTCGACAGACTTTTCATCGGTAAGCAAGAGTGACTGAGTATGGTTTTAGACCGGTTTTAGCAATATTCCAGCAATATCATGGCGGAGAACACCAGAAATGGGCTTCAAACATTGTACCACTGCGGGGAATTGAACCCAGGTCTTTGGCGTGACGAGCGAAGCTTTGACCACTAGGCTACCCCACCGCCCCTCTCGGTAAGTATGATGTCTTATGCTGTAGTATAATCTCGTCGTAGATGCTTTGTCTATCTAGTTAATTAATTGTATATGTTTCAGCAACTAGACTTTTCACCTGTGAAAAGTGTGCAGCAAACGGTATTCAGAACTACATTTAAAATCATATGCGTCGTCAGGTGTTCAAAGGCCATTTTCAAAAGATGGCCATCTTTCATCATATTATTCACCATCAAAACCGATAAATGATATCTGACTAATTACGACATTAGTTCAATACCATACGATTACAACCCAGATAGACCCGTGAAGATCCGGGGTAGAATAGGTCTTCAGCAACCCATGCTTTCTGTAAAAAGCGACTATGCTTGTCGTAAATGGCGACTAACGGGATCGGGTGGTCAGGCTCGCTGACTTGGTTCATACATATCATCGTAACCCAATTGCGTGGATCGATGCTCATGATGTCAATCACTGGATTGTCTGGTCCTGACTCGATTATTACAGACCGTCGTCATATAACTGGAATATTGCTGAGTGGGGCGTTAAACAACAAACAAACAAACAAGACACTACAACCCAGATACGTAATTCTGTGAGAGGACGGGTTGTTTACTATTAATACGCTTTTTTACGTATATCCTTTTTAAGCTGCTGACACCTGCAATAGTCTTACCTTGTTGTAGTGAGTGAGTGAGTTGGGTTTAACGCCGCTTTTAACAGTTCCAGTTATATCGCGGCGTGTCAGCTTAATGTGGGAGGAAAGCTTATCTTGTTGTAGCCAACCATGAACAATGTTTAGGAATGTGTCTTCATATGTATGTTTTCTCATGTGAACATACAGGTTCATGAGAGAAAGAATAATATTTTATTACTTTATATTTTATAATCATTTTGTTAAGAAAGATATACATTTTTGAAACCACTTTAACTTCTGTTTTGTTGTTAACGTGCATATTTCTCTATTCACTCAATATGAACACATTCTTATTTTCCAGTTCTGCACAAAACGGTTTTTTCACATGCAGAGATAGTGTGGAGCTCAAAACCGAACACCTGCTAGAATGACTACTACTACGACAACCACCACCACCACTACTACTACTTCCACTATTAGTGAACTAATAGTGAACTAAAATAGACATATCATATGTGACGTGAGGTGAGGTGAAATGGGGTTTAACGTCGCATCCAAGATTATTGCACTTATATAGCGACGTGCATGCACGTGTGTGTGTTTGTGTGGCTGCTTGTACTAGTCCGGACTGATGCCGATTTATAGTGCTAGCTCACTGAGATACCATGCCGCAGTTTAACATGAATACCCCACTCAGACACAGTATACTGACCCTGAGCCGACCAGTCCTTGTTTTAGCCCCTTAATGCCGAGCGCCAGACAGGGTAACAACAAGTACCATCTTTTAACGTCTTTTGGTATGACGCGGTCGGGGATCGAACCCCGGACCTTCCGCTCTCCGGGCGGACGCTCTACCCCTAGACCACGGAGGCGGTCACATATCATATGTAAAATAAGGACAAGCAGTGACGAACACCACAGCTGTGTATTCTGATGTTCTGACTCGGTGTTCTCTCTACTGTAATCTCGGTGTGTGAAATACTCTAGGCTGGGCGAGTACGACTTTACGCCGCTTTTAGCACTATTCCAGCAATATCACGGCGGGGGACACCAGAAATGGGCTTCACACATTGTACCCATGTCGGGAATCGAACCCGAGTCTTCGGCGTGACGAGCGAACGCTTTATCCACTAGGCTACCCGACCGCCCCTACTCTAGTGTGAGCTACTGCAAGAATGACTTTATGATTACACATCATGTTGTTTAGATATGACATGACCACAGTTAGAATAGTAATCTTCGACCTGTTTGTTACCTTCAGACACCCACGTGTTACCTGTAGTGTTGTGGGACCCGACACCTGTCTAGGCGGCGTTATCGGGGAAGGGAGAGAAGCCATGCCATGGATAAGAACTGGACAACTTTCTGAACTATTCTAGCAGGTTCAACAGTACGTATATGAAAATGTTTCTGAAGCAAACTTTGATCTTAGGTCCGAAGTTATATATGATTGATAAATACTGATTAACAAACACTACGGACTATTTTTTTGAAACAGTGGACTTAAATGCACTGCGATCCGTTTATAAAACAACGGTAGACTCCCAAACTCTCTGATCTGTTTACCGGGAGAGAACAGACACCCTGCAGCCTCTCTGCAGCCTCTCTGCAGCCACTCTGCTCACTGACACAGAACCGATTCTCAAACACCCCGATCTGTTAACTGCCAATGAAGAGGTGAGGTGAGGTGAGTTGCAATGGGGTTTAGCGTCGCGTTCAAGATTATTGCACTTATATAGCAACGTGTGTGTGTGTGTGTGTGTGTGTGTGTGTGTGTGTGTGTGTGTGTGTGTGTGTGTGTGTGTCTGTGTGTGTGTCTGTGTGTGTCTGTGTGTGTGTGTCTGTGTGTGTGTGTGTGTGTGTGTGTGTGTGTGTGTGTGTGTCTGTGTCTGTGTCTGTGTGTGTGTGTGTGTGTGTGTGTGTGTGTGTGTGTGTGTTACAGCCGATTTTATTGTGCCAGCCCACTGAGATACCATGCCGCAGTTTATCATGAATATCCCACTCAGACACAGTATCCTGACCCCGAGCTGACCAGTCATTGTTTTTGCCCCTTAATGCCGATCACCAGACAGGGTTCCATCTTTTAACGTCTATTAGTATGACGCGGCAGGGGATCGAACCACCGACCTTCCGCTCTCCGGACAGACACTCTATCTACTAGACCACGAATCGGTTTCAGTGGAAGGGATTTGGCTTGGCCTATTTGATGGTTATTGGACGATATAAAATCATCGATATACCTAGACTACCCCCTTCCTGGTTGGACGGACCAGTTCCAGTGATACAAGTATGACAATACCAAATGCATTGATGATTGTTCATTTCATTGTACCATATGTTAAGGGTAGATTCTGTGTGGCTTTAAGTAATTTACACGCGGTCAGATATGACGCAATTAACGTAACAGGACTTTGAACATTTATAGGTCTTATTACCACGAATGTTTTCATACTTTAAGTCTTTGCTATCTACTTTTAAAACTAAGGGGTAAAACAAAGCACAGCGATTTTTTTTATGTAGTTGCAAATTAAAAGAACTGTTGTTAAATTTGATGTCTATTTTACCACTAATTCCTGCAGCAGTTTGTAAAAGTAATCTGTGGTTGCGTAATTATGTGTAAAAAAACATTGTTTCAATGAAAGACTGGGGAAAGAAATGAATTTGCAACCACGTGCCCGCAAGCTTGAAATATTGTAAATTTGTGCCGAAAAAAGCAAATTATGGATTTTCAAAATTGAGATGTCTAAGATATCCATAAGCAATTTTATATTACAGTAAACTACGGTTATATCGAACACGCTTATAACGAACTGACCGATATAACGAACTTATTTGTAGTCCCGCCCATTGGTTGTATATATGCTGTATATATGCTTATAACGAACTACGGTTATAACGAACTAGAATTAGTGGTCCCTTTGAGTTCGTTATAACCGTAGTTAACTGTATGCGAATTCTTTTTCAATTTCAAAAAGTTTTTAAATCAAATTTTATATAACGAATTAAAATCATATAGGAGTATTCTTTGACTGCTGACTAAGCGTCGGTTCTGTTAATTTTTTTTGGAAATGATAACGAAAGAAACCTTGATTTGTGTAAATTCGGCGACAAGATTATATGTAAATTTGAAACGTTTGACGTATGGACTTCATGTTATACATTACCTAGCATTACTGACTGGAGAAATACTGTTTCTTCGTGTCGTGTAAATTGCACTGTAGCCATGTTCTAAAAAATGTTTACTGCTGCAAGAAAGAGAGTCCCACAACTGGAGCTGAGTGAAAAAATGATCTAGTTTGAAAGGCGTTGGTGTCGTGTTGATACCGCAGTTGAATGGCGCGCAGGCAAGTATTTAACAGGCTCTATATCAACTCCAACCTCCATGGATCTTAAACAATCAATACACCATGATATGTCGTATTGATACGCATATTTAAATCAGTACATTTTACAACTTCAGATGTTTCTCCGCAGTTGGGATGCTTTCACTGCTGTGGCGCATTTTAACCCAATTGTTTATCTGTTTTGACCCAATTGTGGATCTGTTTTAACCTAATTGTTGATCAGTTTTCACCCAATTGGGGCTCTGTTTTGGCCCAATTGTTGATCTGTATTGACCCAATAGTTGGTTTAATTTGACACAGTTGTTGATCTGTTTTGGCTAAATTGTTTATCTGTTTTGACCCAATTGTTGATCAGTTTTCACACAATTGTGGATCAGTTGTCACACAATTGTGGATCAGTTTCACCCAAGTGTTGATCTGTTTTGACCCAAGTGTTGACATCTCCGGCCCATGGATGAGACGAGAATGCGAATGACGTCCTGGGGAATGGTAACCCACTCGGTCTGCAACGCATAAGCCAACTGCTGCAACGTCTGGGGTTGTGGTTGACGTCCACGTAGCCGTCTATCCAATTCATCCAACAGGTGCTCTATCGGGTTCAGATCCGGGGATCTGGAGGGCCCGGCCAGAACTTCAACGTTCTTGTTGTGTAAATAGGCTCGTGTGATCCGTGCTGTATGCGGTCGAACGTTTCCTGCTGGAATACACCGTTGCCGTTGGCTACAATTGGGAGGACGTGTAGTAGGAGAATTTCAGTGATGTATAGTTGAGCCGTAAGATTGTCCAAACCAAACCTGTCCTGCCATGATGAGAGATAGCCGCCCACACCATAACGCTACCCCCACCAAACCTGTCCACTTTAGCTGATCGGGATTCCCCTGTTTGCAGTCGACCTATGGCGTTGTTTCTTTGCACTTCTGTTAATCTTGGCATGTTGTTGAACTGTCACTGTTCGATTGACGCAGATGCCAGGCAATCAAAACCACGCACTTTAATACCGTTCATGGCGCTGCTGAAGTTGCAGTACGTGCAGCTCAATGGCCCTTTTGTTAATGCATTGGGTGCGTTTTTCCGAATCGTATGTGTTTCCCGACTTATGGTTTGCATGTCCTTGTTCTGATCATTCTGATCTGGGAAATTTGTCACTGACACTACAACACATTCAACCTCTTCATTTTGCACCTCTTGGTCCGCTAAATTTGCTTTAATGGCCGACACTATCCGCCTTGCGTTTCTTTTTTTGTTAAGAGTATATTTAAACCTCGACGGAATACGAACCTGCACCATCTTGATTTGTAATCAAAGACTACTGTCGTCACAAGTTTCCTAGTCACCATTAACCGAGACCTTTTTAGTTGTACATTATTAATGACATGTTAATATTGTACCGAGTTCGTTGTACATCCTGGTAGCATATGTGTTATGCAGATGGATGTGAATCTGTTTTGCACATCTAATTTCATTATATATCATACATTTTATCAGTATTTGTCTTATTGCCTGGTGATATGCACTTATTAAAACATGTTTAAATTCTGAATATGTTTAAACTTTAAACATGCTTAAAATCTAAACATGTTGAAACATGTTTAAAATCTAAACATGTTTTAACGTGTTTCAATTCTGAACATGTTTAGAGTATTGGGATGTGTTCGGGTGGTGTTCTGGCTGAGAGACGATAGCTCATTTAATGTGTTAAGACGTAAATGCGTTTAGATAGAGCACACCAAATGTGTATTCCGTTAAGGATTTGACCATATTCCTAATCAAGTTTAAATCTAATCATGGTTTGTCTGTGTGTAGTATTTACACTGTGTAGTTTAAAGAACACAGACCGACACTGAGTCACCATTTCATCATCGAACATAACATATCACAGCATAACACATCAAGAAGCAGCTTCGATCTTTCGTAATCTCATCAACAGGGTGTCGCAAAACTTTCCAGACGCAGATAAGGTTTGTGTTAGACATTCACAATAACTTCATGGCACAAACATTTCCCGATTTACAGTACATACATCACCATCGAATAACCATTTCTTATCTGGTTAATTTTAGCCACCACCAAACATGGGTGTGTATTTTCTTTTGTCCGGTAGTGTAGTTTGGCATACTGTACATGTGTTGTCATGGTGATAGTGTACTGCTATGTGCATTTCAGATGATGTGTCTCAGAGCCAGAAGTTGTCCATTACGATTGGAATATTGGCCCGAGCGTGTGTACTAGACTCCACGTGACTTAGTGCGGAAGCCAATGCATGATGCGTCTGTCTGAGCGCTACATTGTGACGTGCGTGTTTGTGGTGCTGGTGTTTCTGACAGTGTATGTCATGCGAGGACGTCTACAGACGGAACTGGTTAACATTTCTAACATTCATGTTGTGAAAAGTCTGTTAAAGAGGCGTATGGTAAGCGCTGAAGAATTTCGAAAGATTGCCGATTTGAAAATTGGAAATCCATTAATTGATAATTATGGAAAGAACGACCCCTCAGCAATGGGGGAAAATGGAAGGGGGGTAGCGTTCGAGTCTGACGACGTGGAGAAGGTTCGAACTGTTCTCGAAAAACATCGAGTGAATACTCTTGCAAGTGACAGAATTCCTCTCAACAGAATAGTGCCGGACTCACGGTTTAAAGAGTAAGTGTTTTCTTTAATAACCATACCCGATGCCATGGACATTAATGGTAATAAATAATTATTAGTGTTTGTATGTTTGTTTGTTGTTTAACGCCCTACTCAGCAATATTCCAGTTGTATGAAGGTGCTCTGTAAAAAATCGTGTCTGGATCAGACTATCCAGTGATTGACACCACTGCGCAATTGGGATACGATGACATGCATGAACCAAGTCAGCGAGCCTGACCACCCGATCCCGTTCGTCGCCTCTTACGACAAGAATGGGTTCCTGTCGACCTATTCTACCCTGGATCTTCTCGGGTCTGTAGTAAGTGAATCCCAGCAATCCTAATTTATTATAGTTATCCTTTCGACCTTTTTCGTTTACCTTGTATTACATCCATGAATACCAAAACTACAAATTGGAATAACAGTCGGATCTCGGAAATGTCTCCAACCTTATATTTATATGACCTCTGCACACAACCTCACCTTGGATCGTGTATATCTGCTTCTACACGGGACCCCATGTATTATTATGTATTATGTGTGTGTAGATGTCAGGGCCTCTCCTACGACCACGATCTCCCCACCGCCTCCATCATCATTCCCTTCCACAACGAGTGGCCCTCCATCCTGCTGAGGACCGTCTACAGCATCATCAACAGGACACCCAGACACCTGCTGCAGGAGATCCTGCTGCTGGACGACGACAGTGACATGTGTGAGTTGACGGTTGACATGTGTGAGTTGACAGTTATATGTGTGTGTTGACAGTGACATGTGTGAGTTGACAGTGACATGTGTGAGTTGACAGTTATATGTGAGAGTTGACAGTGACATGTGTGAGTTGACAGTTATATGTGTGAGTTGACAGTGACATGTTAGATTTGACAGTGACATGTTAGATTTGACAGTGACATGTGTGAGTTGGCAGTGACATGTGTTAGTTGACAGTTACGTGTGTGAGTTGACAGTGACATGTGTGGCTTGACATTGACATGTGTGAGTTGACAGTGACATGTGTGAGTTGACAGTTATATGTGTGAGTTGACAGTGACATGTGTGAGTTGACAGTGACATGTGTGTTTTGACAGTGACATGTGTGAGTTGGCAGTGACATGTGTTAGTTGACAGTGACATGTGTGAGTTGAAGGTGACATGTGTCAGTTGACGGTTGACATTTGTGAGTTGACAGTGACATGTGTCAGTTGAAGGTGACATGTGTGAGTTAACATTGACATGTGTAAGTTGACAGTGACATGTGTGATTTGACATTGACATGTGTGAGTTGACAGTGATATGTGTGAGTTGACAGTGACATGTGTGACTTGACATTGACATGTGTAAGTTGACAGTGACATGTGTGAGTTGACAGTTATATGTGTGAGTTGACAGTGACATGTTAGAGTTGACAGTGACATGTGTGAGTTGACCGTGACATGTGTGAGTTAACATTGACATGTGTAAGTTCACAATGACATGTGTGAATTGACATTGACATGTGTAAATTGACAGTGATATGTGTGAGTTGACAGTGACATGTTAGATTTGACAGTGATATGTGTGAGTTGACAGTGACATGTGTGAGTTGACAGTGACATGTGTGAGTTGACAGGGACATGTGTTAGTTGACCGTGACATGTGTGAGTTAACATTGACATGTGTAAGTTGACAGTGATATGTGTGAGTTGGCAGTGACATGTTAGATTTGACAGTGATATGTGTGAGTTGACAGTGCCATGTTAGAGTTGACAGTGACATGTGTGAGTTGACAGTGACATGTGTGAGTTGACAGTGACGTGTGAGTTAACGGTGACGTGTGGCAGTTGACAGTGACATATGTGAGTTGACTGACGTGTTAGTTGACAGTGACATGTGTGAGTTGACAGTGACGTGTATGAATATGGAAAGGGTTTGGCCGCTTTTAATTAACAATTGACTTTTGGCGTTTTAACAGCCGTGTGCACACTGTGTTATTCCGTAAACACAAAGAACATACTGAAGTCAATTCTTATCAATAAGTATTGGCGAGTTTATCTTACTGCGTCTGAAAATAAAATAAAACTAGACGTTGTTGTTTATTGTTTTCAGCAGAACTTAAAGGCAATTTAAGTACATATGTTTCCGAAAAGTTCCCGGAAGGCCTGGTGCGAGTCGTGCGCATGCCAGGGAGAATGGGCCTGATCAAGGCGAGACAGATGGGATGCAAGATGGCCGAGGGGGATGTTATTGTCATCTTTGACAGTCACATGGAGGTCAATATCGACTGGTTAGTAATATCCCTGACAGGCTGGATGTTGTTAGACCACATCGTCCCTGTTTTTCATATGTACGGAAACTCTTGTCCTTCTGTCATCCCATTGCACGGGCATTCGCTCTGAGTGAATGTTTTATGCCTGCAGTCCAGCTATTTCCCAGCTATATGTTCGTCTTTAGAACATGCAAAGCGGGCCTTAAACATCACGTGCCTCCACGTTTTGGACGATGGCACACAGACAGCAGGGTCACACACTATAACCTCCGATCCCAACTGTAGTCGACTCTGACCTCTACCACGGAGAATTTGGGACGTAAACTGCCTAAGAGTCCCAACTGGGTCCCCTTTCTATTAACCCCGTGTCGGCTGGTGTCCTTGCGGTTGGTTGTTCTTGTTAGTTGGTATCCACAATTAAAACCTTTGATATCTCTGTTCGCTTTGATCTTCACCGTTTCTTATCTGGACTCTGGACTCCTGACTCATGGTCTTCTCTCTGTTCCCCATATCCCTGGACTCCCGTTGTCATCTCAGTTCTCTGATGTCCTCCATGGCTTCCTTTTGTCTTCTTCGTTCTGTCATTTCCTCCTTGGACACCTGTTGCTCATTGTGATATTTGTATTGCCCGCGCTCCTCTCCGTTCCCCAAGTTAATCGACTCCTGTTATACACTCCGTTCTCTTATGACCTCCATTGACTCCTGTTGTGTTCTCCGTTCTGTCATGTCCTCCTTTGACTCCTGTTGTCCTCTCCGTTCTGTCATGTCCTCCTTTGACTCCTGTTGTCCTCTCCGTTCTGTCATGTCCTCCTTTGACTCCTGTTGTCCTCTCCGTTCTGTCATGTCCTCCTTTGACTCCTGTTGTCCTCTCCGTTCTGTCATGTCCTCCTTTGACTCCTGTTGTCCTCTCCGTTCTGTCATGTCCTCCTTTGACTCCTGTTGTCCTCTCCGTTCTGTCATGTCCTCCTTTGACTCCTGTTGTCCTCTCCGTTCTGTCATGTCCTCCTTTGACTCCTGTTGTCCTGTCCGTTCTCTCATGTCCTCCTTTGACTCCTGTTGTGCTCTCAGTTCTCTCATGTCATCCCTTGATTCCTGTTGTCCTATCCGTTGTCCTATGTATCTTGACTCCTGTTGTCCTCTTCGTTCTCTCATGTCCACCCTTGACTCCTGTTGTCCTCTCCGTTCTCCCATGTCTCTGGGCTCCTGTTGTCCTCTCCGTTCTCTCATGTCCTCCTTTGAGTCCTGTTGTGCTCTCAGTTCTCTCATGTCATCCCTTGATTCCTGTTGTCCTATCCGTTGTCCAATTTATCTTGACTCCTGTTGTCCTCTCCGTTCTTCCATGTCTCTGGACTCCTGTTGTCCTCTTCGTTCTCTCATGTCCTCCCTTGACTCCTGTTGTCCTCTCCGTTCTCCCATGTCCTCCCTTGACTCATGTTGTCCTCTCCGTTCTCTCATGTCCTCCATGGACTCCTAATGTCCTCTCTGTTCACCCATGTCTCTGGACACCTGTTGTCCTCTTCGTTCTCTCCTGACACACACTCCCCCCCTTGATTTACGTTCTTCTTTCCGTTCTCTGTCTCTGGACTCCTGTTGTCCTCTCCGTTCTCTCCTGTCCTCCCTTGGCTCACGTTGTCCTCTCCGTTCTCCCATGTCTCTTCCTCTCCGTTCTCCCATGTCTCTTCCTCTCCGTTCTCCCATGTCTCTGGACTCCTGTTGTCCTCTCCGTTCTTGATTTACCCATGTCTCGGGACTCCTGATGTCCTCTCAGTTCTCTCATGTCATCCCTTGATTCCTGTTGTATTCTCCCCCCTTGATTTACGTACTTCTTTCCGCGTTCTCTGTCTGTGGACTCCTGTTGTCCTCTCCGTTCTCCCCTCTCCTCCCTTGACTCACGTTGCTTTTTTCCGTTCTCCCATGTGTCTGGACTCCTGTTAACCTCTCCGTTCCCCCATGTCTTCCCTTGACCCATGTCCTCCCTTATTCTTTCTGTTCCCATATGTCCTATCCGCCACTGTTCGTCTGTATCCTTTCCCCAATGCCCTCTCTGGTCTCCCTATTACGTAACTGCTGCTCATTCCGACAGGTTGCAGCCCCTGTTGACCGAGATAAAGAAGGACCGGAAGACCGTGGCGCTAGGAACGCTGGACTACATACAGGCGGAGACCATGCAGTACACGTGGCATGAAAACTACGTCACGCGCTACGGCTTTGACTGGAGACTCATCTTCTTTGAGACTTTCTTCAGGCCTGACCAGTATGGAGAAGGGAACCACAGCCCCAAGCCGTACGTTTACATTTAAGGGTTGAAGTTATATTTGCTGCCGGTGTCCCGGTATAAACTCTCCCCCGTACAAATTCTCCCCCCGGAGATTTTATACCGGTACAGATTCTCCCCCGGCGAATCTGTTCTGAAATAAAATCTCCCCCGGGTGGATATATTTCGCGCCCCCCTCAGTATAAAGTCTCCCCCCTGATTATTCGGTTTGTTGCAATGTCTTTAAGTACTATATTCTTTAAAAAGTTATCTTTAATGTAAGGAGGGTTACTTTAAAAAATAGATTATGAAATATGGTCATAATGAATTGATATTTCAGAATATTTTATTTGGTAACTGTACCTTCCATCCTAAAATTGTTATGCGGTGCGATCCAATGATAGGAACCAGTCTATTTTTAATCTCCAACCAGTTCTTTGGTTTTGGCACGGAATAATTGACGCGCTTGTGTCCCCTGTTCTATGTACTTTTTTCTCGTCTTCGCTAATACCACTGATCTTACGATATTAAGATCGAATCTCCTGCTTTATTGTGTTGTATTTGGTGAGTTCTGACAACACTGAACGAAAATCCTCCTCGGATATCTTACAATCAGCCAGTGCTGTTGAAATATGATCCTCAATGCTGTTCAACTTTGCTTCGACGATTATCGGGGGCACGGGTGGCCCAGTCGTCTAAGGCGCCGCGATTCGCTGTGCAGAGTTGCGTCCCTTGGGCACGCCAGAAACCTATGATTGTGGGTTCGAATCCCGCTTCGCCCCGATTATGTTTCTAGGTTTGTCAGCACCATACCCGTGCTCGTGGGTTTCACCCAAGTGTTTTCATTGATTATGTGTTACTCTATCTGTCCCCAGATCCTAGAGAATATATTTGAAACGGACTCCAAGTAAAGAATGATTTGACAAGTCTAGATTGCCTAAGTTCTGGTCCTGAAATCAAGCATCGTTCTGGGATCCATTTGTATTCTATTGAGTAGATTTATTATTTTAACTACGTGAAATTGTATTTCTGGGATGTTGGTTGATTTTAGATTTGGGTATTTATAGATAACAAAAAAATATGAAATATATATTATTTATGATGTAGCTAAGGTATGTGCACGTGTAAAAACTGTAGTTTGTAGTCAACCAAAGAAGATATTCAACACTTTAGATTGTATATTGTTTCGAAATGTCTCGCCTCATGAACACGTTCCTTATTTCAATATTGTATTCAATTCCACCCATGACTGTACACAACATTTATATATTTACATGTATACGACGGTTACATGGGCAAGTATAACGGTAAACACAAACGTGTGTTTGTTTAACATTTTTGTGTGTTGAAACACTGTTATATTAAAGGGAAATATAACCATTTAGTCTGTTCGGGTAACCAATTCTAGCTATTATTTCCTGAATAACATATTATCTACTTCAGGCATACACATATTATTTTGTGACATGTGACACCAGATGTTGTTATCAACCAATACTCATGTCATGTAAACAACCATAGAAATGTGAAACATCAATGCTAGAGAATAACCAAGTTCGATTTTCCAACGAAAGAATTCCTTTTGGCGTGAACGTTGGCAATAGCGGTACAAATATATTAATGGATCACTGAAAATCGGTGAGGACGCAATTGTTTGCAAAAATCTGTTGCCTCCGATGAATAGATGAAGTTATGCCGGAACAGTAAGCTCTTAGAAGTCTTGTTTGCCAGCTGGGACCATGTCAGTATATCAGGTATGAAATGCATTTACACGTTGAACGCATTGACAGAGAGTATGAGTTATCTTGAACGGTTGGTGAAACCGCGCAAATCCAAACAGTTCATTTATGGTGTAGTATTTCCATTGGCAAATCGAAACAGTTCATTTATGGTGTAGTATTTCCATTGGCAAATCGAAACAGTTCTGGGGGCGAATATATTTCGTGACACCGGAACTACTGATGTAACTGATTTCAGAGATCTTATTAATCCTCGCAAACATTCGGTTTTAACACTAACTACGTAAAAACTGTCAACATATCCACGCCGTTATACTCTGGTTAAAGATCTAAAATATATTCCTTAATACAGGCTACCATTTGAAAATGGTATCAGTGTAATACCAGGGGCTAGAATATCATGGTGCAACCAGGTTTCTGTTAAACATACAACATCATAACTATCTAATTCAGCACTGATTAAATCTACTTTAAAATCTACTAAGACTGCGTACGTTTACCTGTATAATCTTTATAAGCAAAGTAACCCAAAATATAGATAATGTGTATCATCTTCCCGAAATGATTAGCATGTAGAATAGATTCAAAAACACCTGTATTGAACAACATCAACCGGCATCGTCAAAACAAAGTGTACATGTAATTGTTAGAATGGGGCTGGCGGTGAATATTAATGAAGAACATCCTGTTAAAAAGACACACCGAAACTGATTTGCATAACTGATGAACACAACATATTGCAAAATATCAAAATAGTAAAAATGATACAGTTTAACCTCACACTGAAGAGAAAACAAGAACGACACAGAAAAGTAAAATAGTACGTCATATAGAACTGAGATAAAGTAATCTGAGAAGGGATTCATACGTTATATACAACTTAAAAATATATTATTATGAAAAACGAAAGGAAAGGTGGGACACCCCCCACCACACACCCCACACCCCACACAAGTAACTAAATGTATAATTCAGAAAAAATAAAGGAGATAAAAAATAAATGAATAAAAAAATACATAAACAAATTAACATTAAAACTATTGGCAACTGCATGGCAAGTATTTATAAAACGACTGGGGGAGGAAATATTCTGGGGGGAGATTTTATTTCGTAGGGTGGGGGAGAGTTTATTTCGAGAGGGGCGGAACTGTACCGGTATAAATTCGCCGGGGGGAGATTTTATTCTGGGGGCGAATATATTTCGTGACACCGTTCATTAGCTGATGAAGACGATGTATCTCTCCGTTCAATTGATAAGGTACTCAACCCATCCTTGCCCTAAAAGGCAACTATGCTTGTCGTAAGAGGAATCGGGTTATCAGGCTCGCTGACTTGGTTGATGCATGTCATCGTATCCCAATTGCGTGGGTCGATGCTCATGATGTCAATCACTGGATTATCTGGTCCAGACTCGATTATTTACAGAGCGCCGTCGTATAGCTGGAATAGTGTTAAACAACTTACAAACCAACAAACAAACTTTAACAGTGACATTATGAATTCAACTGTGCCATTGGCACTTATATAAGTAGTGGTGTAAAACCATGTACACATATAGATCCTTACAGGAGGCCAGTAGCATCTTATATACACAACACTGTAACTGGTATAAACATGTATCCTTGTAGAGGTTCGGTGATGGTTGGTACGGCCTATGCGGTGGACAAACAATACTTCGCGGAAATCGGCGGCTTCGATGAGAAAATGAAGGTTTGGGGAGGCGAGAACCTGGAGATTGCCTGGCGGGTACGCATGCTCAGTTGTGAGGGACTTCCGGCGTGCTACTGACCCACATTTCTAATGATAACATACGTTAAAGGGTATCAGTTTATCGGAAAGTCTTAAAACATATGTTTATCTTAGATTACTGATAACCCCTGCGTTGGCGGGGTTCAGGCGAAAAGAAAATGTCATTTGCTATATCTCTTATACAATGTACATAATTCCTCGTGTAGACGAAATAATTCACATCAAATACCTACATAGCAAAGAGCGCCTGCATATAGTATGGAGAGGGGTTTCTAAAATGCCTGCATAGCAAAGAGGGCCTGTATAGTATAAAGAGCAGTGTGTCAAATGCCTGCATAGCAAAGAGGGCCTGTATAGTATAAAGAGCAGTGTGTCAAATGCCTGCATAGCAAAGAGGGCTTGTGTTGTACAAAGAGCAGTGTGTCAAATGCCTGCATAGCAAAGAGCGCCTGCATATGGTATGGAGAGGGGTTTATAAAATGCCTGCATAGCAAAGAGCGCCTGCATATGGTATGGAGAGGGGTTTATAAAATGCCTGCATAGCAAAGAGGGCCTGTATAGTACGAAGAGCGGTTTGTAAAACTAGAGTGAATTGTTAAGGGTTTTATTTGAGCCTGCTGCACCGTGGATTCAGTTGGGCCTCCTACCCGCATATCATTCTGCAGTTATCGTAAGAGTTTGACAACTCCAACAGTGTGAGCATGTAGATCATTACAGGTGTGGATGTGCGGTGGGCGACTCGTGCACCTCCCCTGCAGCAAGGTGGGGCACATCGCCCGGGTCCAGCCCTACAAGTTCCCGGGGGGACGCAGGGAGACGGAGGTGTTCAACTACAAGCGGGCGGTGGATGTGTGGATCGACCCGCCCTACAAGAAGTTCATCTACGACTACTTCCCTGAGATGGAGGTGAGCTTACAACCTTGAGGTTCACCTGTACGGTAGGGCGTCTAGACATCAGGGACACCTAGTGCCACAGGCAAGTGGAAACCCAAGGCAATTCGGCTCTGAGATTACCATTTGCAAATTCCGTTCAAAAACACGGACCCAAACTCAGCCGCCATGACCATGACCGACTATTTTCATTTAAACGAGTGCGTGAGTTTGGTTTAACGCCGCATGTAAAGTATATCACCTGTCAAACGTATAAGCTGTGACGTCATTACTATGTGACGTCAATAAACATTACGTCAGTAATTATCCTGCAGAGTTGACTCAGTAGTGTTGGCGTGTTCCGTATGGCTTCACATTCACTCGCCTATATTGAAAAATATCCAATACGTCAACCAAATCAGCGAGGTACGACAAGCATTGTTGCCGTAAAAGGCGACTATGCCTGTCGTAAGAGGCGACTAACGTGATCGGGTGGTCAGGCTCGCTGACTTGGTTAATGTATGTCATCGATCCCAATTGAGTGGATCGATGCTCATGATGTCAATCACTGGACTGTCTGGTCCAGACTCGATCATTTACAGACCGCCGTCATATAGCTAGAATATTGCTGAGTGCGGCGTAAAACAACAAGCCAAACCAAACCAAATGGGATATCCTAATGACATCTCGGAATTGAGGATTATTTATACTTTCTGAAAGAATGTTGAAGTCCCTTGCCAAGGCTCTTATTATGAAATTGTTTTACTGGGAACAGACAATCCGTATTTCCCCTCAGCACTCATGTTATTCGTACGAATATCAATATTGTTGTACGTCTGTTCTGCAGAGAATGGATGTCGGAGATCTGAGTGAGCGTCTGGCCATAAAGGCGAGGCTAGGGTGCAAGAACTTCACGTGGTTCCTGGAGAACCACTGGCCAGAACTAAACGTCTATGACAAGAACGCCGCAGCGTGGGGGTCGGTACGTATGTGGAGATAGCAGATATATCGTTGAAAAGTTTAATCTACAAATATGTAAAACATACAAATAAGGCAATGAAAAATGTTGCCAATTTCATTTAATTCCTGAGGTGGCTGATTGTAGTCTTGTTCTTCACTTCAAGGCCAGGAATCCTGCTACAAACCGCTGCCTGGACAACCACCAGTATTTGTTTCAAGCAGCGCAGCCACTGTTTGCAGAACCGTGCCACTATCACTATGCCACACAAGTAGGTTCACTTAACTGTACATGCCACACAAGTAGGTTCACTAAACTATAGATGCCACACAAGTAGGTTCACTTAACTGTACATGCCACACAAGAAGGTTCACTTAACTATACATGCTACACAAGTAGGTTCACTTAACTATACATGCTACACAAGTATGTTGACTTAACTATACATGCTACACAAGTAGGTTCACTTAACTATACATGCTACACAAGTATGTTGACTTAACTATAGATGCCACACAAGTAGGTTCACTTAACTATACATGCTACACAAGTATGTTGACTTAACTATACATGCCACACAAGTAGGTTCACCTAACTATACATGCTACACAAGTAGGTTCACTAAACTATAGATGCCACACAAGTATGTTGACTTAACTATACATGCTACACAAGTAGGTTCGCTTAACTATACATGCTACACAAGTAGGTTCACTTAACTATACATGCTACACAAGTATGTTAACTTAACTATAGATGCCACACAAGTATGTTGACTTAACTATAGATGCCACACAAGTATGTTGACTTAACTATACATGCTACACAAGTAGGTTCACTTAACTATACATGCTACACAAGTAGGTTCACTTAACTATACATGCTACACAAGTATGTTGACTTAACTATAGATGCCACACAAGTATGTTGACTTAACTATACATGCTACACAAGTATGTTGACTTAACTATACATGCTACACAAGTATGTTGACTTAACTATAGATGCCACACAAGTATGTTGACTTAACTATACAATATTCCAGCTATATAACGGCGCTCTGTAAATAATCAAGTCTGGACCAGACAATCAAGTAATTGACAGCTTGAGCTTCGATCCCTGCTACTGGGATACAATGACATGCATCCAATAAGTCAGAAAGCCTGACCACCTGATCCTGTTAGTCACCTCTTACGACAAGCAAAGTCGCCTATTACGGCAAGCGCGGTTGCTTGGTAGACCTATTCTGCCCTGATCTTCATGGGTATCATTTTCACTATACATGCTGCACAAATCACTTCACTTTCACCATATATGATACACAAGTCGCTTCAAATTCACTAAATATGCTACGCAAGTTGGTTTATTTACACTTCGAATTCATTGTCTGTTTTGACTACACACATTACCTTCAGAACTTTGTCTTCTGCAGACATGCACTGACTGTTGTATCACAATTTTAATCCTAGCCATGGAGGTCATTGCGGCATGGTGGTGTTGCAAGTTGGGTGTCCTTCCAACGCTATAGTGTACCAGAATTTCAGGCTATTTCCTGTAAAATTCCACTTGTGTTCACTGTGTATCACATGTAATGTTTACTGTGGGTATATTGGCATTTACTGTTTAATGTAGGGTTGAGAATGGCTTCACAGGTTTGATATGTGGTTAAGTGTGGTTTCACATGTTTGAAAAAGGGTTAAGCATAGGTTCACATGTTTGATGTAGGGTTAGGTGTCAATTCACATGTTTGATGTGGGGTTAGGTGTGAGTTTACATGTTTGATGTAGGGTTGAGCATAGGTTCACATGTTTGATGTAGGGTTAGGTGTCAATTCACACGTTTGATGTAGGGTTAAGCTTGGGTTCATGTGTTTGACATGTTTTCTGTAGGGTTTCACGTGGACGACAGATGGGTTGCTGCGGACGTCCCTGCAGTGCGTGGTGGTGAAGGAGATGAAGGTGGGGGGGCGACCCATGTTGGAGGACTGTCTGATTGGAACAAAGGACAAGTGGTCACACGTGAAGGTGTGTACTTCAGGAAAAGCACTTCATTTTTCTTGACTTGAAAATTGAAACATTAAGTTTGCACTGGTATCACAGCAAACTGCAATTTTGCTATTTTGCCTCACGACTCTTCCTGCTTTCCATTCACTAGATTGTAAAATACACACCAAGCAATAGCTTTCACATCTTCCCAAGGCAAGGTACATCAAATCACTTAAGCACCTTGACTAAAAACATGAAAAGATTTGCTGTCGACGCCCAGTTGGTGGTACACATGCTTTGCAAATCCTGCACTCAACTGAAATCTGCACGTTAAAATCCATGTTGTTTACGAACCATTTGTCTAGTTCGTCATGCGATTTTAATTGGACTATGCATAGACTCGTTAGTCCAGCCAAAACTGCAGAATTCCAGCCCAGTTTGGCAAGGGTGGAAACTGGACTTTTAGTCAGTTAATGCCCTTGCCTCGGGAAGATGTAGCTTTCAGAAAATGTGCTAATAAGAAACTTGTAATATGCAAGTCTTAACCCAACTGCATGGGGATGTGATTAAAGGTGGGAGGTCACCCTTACATCAATGACCATAGGTATGACCCTCCACTGTTTCCTCTCCCTCAGGGCGGCAAGCTGGAGCATGTGAGTAGCGGACTTTGTCTTGGGATGGATAGTCTCGGGCTCATTGTCAATGCCTGCTTCCCAGATGATGAATCTCAGAAGTGGATCTTTAATCACTACCTGTACGACTCAGAATAAAGACATTAAATTTCAGGCGATAGTCGTACTAATGGTCCCAATCTACAACAGTCTTCTTGCATCAATCTCTCCCCTGAGTAGGGTCCTGGGTGGCTCAGTCCTCTAGGCCACTGTGCAGAGTTGCACCCCTTCAGGATGCCACAAACCTATGATTATGGGTTCAAATTCTGGTATGGCCCTGATTTTATTTCCAGATTTTTCGGCACCATACCCATGCTGGTAGGTAAACATCTTAAGACCTACATCCCTTTGTGCCTTCCTCCTAGATAAAGCTGACACTTTGTGATACAAGTGAAAAACTGTTCAAAGCTGGGTCATTTTGTATGTTAATTTGCTGTGTAAGTCTGCATGCTCAGCAATAGCAATATGATGGCAGCCTGTATGTAAACGTGTCAGTGATTGACATCATAAGCACCAATCCTTGCCAAGGGAGTACGTTGACATGCATCGCCAAGTCACTCGTTCCATTGCCATCCCGTACAACAAGCAGGGTTGCCGAAGAGTGAGTGAGTGAGTGAGTGAGTATGGTTTTACGCTGCTTTTAGCAATATTCCAGCAATATCACGACGGGGAACACCAGAAATGGGCTTCACACATTGTACCTATGTCAGGAATCGAACCCGGGTCTTCGGCGTGACGAGTGAACGTTTTAACCACTAGGCTACCCGACCGCCCCGGTTGACAAAGAGCAATTCTAACCAAGAAAGACAACAGAGGCTTGTATTTAAGTACTGTTCACATATTTATTGTGTAAGGTCGTGTCATGAACATAAAATATGAGTGATAACAATATGCGTGGTAAGAATAAAACATTCCAACAAAAAAACAAAGAACAAGTACATGTAAAATAGCTTGTGGACAGGGGTTGGACGGCAAACAATAACAGTGAAGCTACACAGAGGGATACATGTACACTTCTTGCATGATGAACACAGCATCAACTATAGACCATCACATGTGTACAAACTATATTACCGTATTCACTGTAATAAGCGCTCAGGGAGCTCTCAAAATTAGAAATAGGGGGCTCTTATTAGAACATTATTTTGGTGAGTTGAAAGATCAATTTAGTGGTTTATGCCGACAGCCTGAAATGTTTATATACGACAGATATATTTTTCCAGATTTATTTGCCCATAATTAAGGGTGCATATAACACACAAGTGCGTATTATATACGAATAAAAATGTCTTGTGTACATTGATCAATCTGAAGAGGTGCTAATTTGGATTGTTCACTAGCCAGTATATTAGCAAATATCGCCGTGGGCGCTTATTAGAGCGGGGCGCTTATTACATCGAATACGGTATGTCATATTGTGTATACGATGTAAACTTGTAGTTATATCACAGTTTCTTGATACTAAAATGACGTAGATTTGTGCTCTACCAGATCTTGACGTGTTAGGTATATTTGGCCTTTCGGAAAGTTCATAGAACCTCTAATTACAAGATGAATAGAAAATAGATATTTTACCTTGGAAAAATGAGTGTTTTGATCATATAATTGCTTGCAATCAAATGGGCAAGTTATCAGTTCAAGGTTGACAGATTAATCTGTTCATTTGGTTGTCTATAAATTTCATCAGGGGCTGTGAATATTTACCTATGGGATAATATAGAAGATAATGAACAACGGAGACTGACAAGCGACACTCACTGGTCTTCTACCAGACAGCCAATGAGACAGGGTTAGTTGACAGCAAAACCTCAAAATCTACTCACAAAAAAGGATCACATTTACGCTTTGATGAAATAAATACTGTCATGATAATGCACTGACAACATACTGATGTAAAGGGGATAGGAAGGTGCGTGTTCAGACTGGGTAATCTCCACAACAATATCAACGTGGTTGTTTGTATGTCTGTAGGCTGGAACTTGGGGACAACACAGGCATGTAGGAGAACAACATCGGAACTTGGGTGACAATTCTGTAAAGCATCTTACATTTGGGAATCTATCCAGTTTTGCTTTAGTGTGTTTCTGTTTCCGATCATTGTATCGATCTTAATCAACATTGGCAGGTGCCCCTGCACACACAAGGAAACTGGTGGAGGGGGGTCAGAAAAAAACAAGTTACTTGTGATGGGTGGTTGGGTTATCCGGAAACTACCAGGATAAAGAATGTGAGTAAATGGTCCAGACATTAAACAGGATGATGGTGGTGGGTGGGCAGGGAAATAACAGGATGGTGAGGATGGTCTAGGAAATAATATAATGATGGTGGTGGGTGGGCAAGGAAATAACAGGATGGTGAGGATGGGCTAGGAAATAATACAATGGTGGTGGTGGGTGGGCAAGGAAATAACAGGATGGTGAGGATGGGCTAGGAAATAATACAATGGTGGTGGTGGGTGGGCAAGGAAATAACAGGATGGTGAGGATGGGCTAGGAAATAACACAATGATGGTGGTGGGTGGGCGAGGAAATAACAGTATAGTGAGGATGGGCTAGGAAATAATACAATGATGGTGGTGGGTGGGCAAGGAAATAACACAATGATGGTGGTGGGGGGGCAAGGTGGGTGGAACTGAACACTTACAGAGCTGAGGAAGCTGATATTTCGTCTGATTGTCTCACATAGATTCAGTGCTAGTGTGTACTTACAAACTGAAACATAAACTTGTACACTACTAAATCAGATCACCACCTTCACTGGGTGTCACATAGTGCCATTTTCAGATCTCAAACACAAAACATCGCTGGTGATTACATTGTCTCGGAGTCAAACTTGGCTTTAAGGACTTCTACCGGCTTCTTCTCCACATCCTCAAGGAAAGCTCCATCCTGCATCTCGTGGCGGTGGAAGAGGAGAGAGCGGAAACCGTGCTCACTTAACCCCAAGTCACTCTGCAGCATCTCGGACCACTTGAAGGGGAAGTGGAGGATGTAGTCCTGGAAAGTACAGACCTGAGTGAGTGAGTGAGTGGGTGAGTGAGTGAGTGAGTGAGTGGGTGAGTGAGTGAGTGAGTGAGTGAGTGAGTGAGTGAGTGAGTGAGTGAGTGAGTGAGTGAGTGAGTGAGTGAGTGAGTGAGTGAGTGAGTGGGTGGGTGGGTGGGTGGGTGGGTGGGTGGGTGAGTGAGTGGGTGGGTGGGTGGGTGGGTGGGTGGGTGGGTGGGTGGGTGGGTGGGTGAGTGAGTGAGTGAGTGAGTGAGTGAGTGAGTGAGTGAGTGAGTGGGTGGGTGGGTGGGTGGGTGGGTGGGTGGGTTGGTGGGTGAGTGAGTGAGTGAGTGAGTGGGTGGGTGGGTGGGTGGGTGGGTGGGTGGGTGGGTGAGTGGGTGGGTGAGTGAGTGAGTGAGTGAGTGAGTGAGTGAGTGAGTGAGTGAGTGGGTGGGTGGGTGGGTGGGTGAGTGAGTGAGTGAGTGAGTGAGTGAATGGGTGAGACAGTGAGTAAGTCAGTGAGTGAGTCAGTGAGTGAGTCAGTGAGTATGGTTTTACGCTGCTTTTAGTAATATTCCAGCAATATCATGGCGGGGGACACCAGAAATTGGCTTCACACATTGTACCCATGTGGGAAATCGAACCAGGGTCTTCTGCATGACGAGCGAACGCTTTAACCACTTGGCTACCCCAGCGCCCACAGACCTCAGAGTAACATTGACAACAAATAACACTTTCATCAACAGTCATGGAATCACTGCACAGAGATTAAATGTCCTGATGTGTGTCAGTACCTGGACAGCCACTTGTAGTGAATTACCAGATCAGTTTGACATCTGTGTGTATGGTCGTCAATGTCAGACATCAAGATGTGATGCCAGTGAGTATGATTTTACACCATCTGTAGCAATATAACAGCATTGGAAACCAGAAAAGGCCATCAGATAATTCCCCGCATTGTACAAAAGTGGGGAATGGAACCCAGATCCAATGGCATGACAAGCACATGCTTTCACCACAAGACCAATATTTGTGAAGGTACTAAGTGAGTGAATGTTCTTTTACAGCCACATCATAGAGGCTTGTTAAAAAAAGAGTCCAGTGGTTGATAGCATGAGTGACGATCGAAGCCGCATGTCACAAATAGCAACCCGTCATGGTTCTTGTTACTGGAGACATCTTCTGTCGTGAGCAACCAAAATTGGAAAGAATAACTAGACATCCATACGTGCCACCAACAATACTGGATCAAAGACATCAAGACATGGAGCCTTCCATACCTGATCAAAATCACAGTCCCCGAGCCGACAGAACTCCTTGACTGGGATGAAGGGTTTAGGTTTAGGCTTTGCGATGTTGAATGTGAAGTGTTGGACTCTGTCCACTCCTTCCTTGCTGACCACTGGCTTCACGTCCATCTGCTGCAGCAGCCACACTCCGTTGTTGTGGACCGTGTTGTGAACTGTCTGCAGGTCATGCAGGCCTGCAAAAACCAACAGTGTTAGCACAACTACAGACAATAACAGTGGGTGAGGTGAAATGGGGTTTAACATCACGTCCAAGATTATTGCACTTATATAGTGACGTGCATTTGTGTGTGTGTGTGTGGCTGCTTGTACTAGTCCGGACTGATGCCGATTTATAGTGCTAGCTCACTGAGATACCATGCCGCAGTTTAACATGAATACCCCACTCAGACACAGTATACTGACTCCGAGCCGACCAGTCCCTGTTTGAGCCCCTTAATGCCGAGCTCGTGCCAGACAGGGTAACAACAAGTACCATCTTTAAACATCTTTTGGTATGACGTGGCCAGGGATTGAACCCCAGACCTTCCGCTCTTCGGGCGGATGCTCTACCACTAGACCACAGAGGTGGTCTGACAATAACAGTGTCTTTTTGTAGCTGGTACTGCTTGAACAAGACAAAAATGATTACTATCTTTACAATTTCGGCCAGTTTCATTCCATTCCAATTTGTAGCATAATTGACCCATTGGGAACTGGTTCTGTATCTTAGCCCTTAAATGATACTAGTCAAAGAGGACAACCATCATTCGAGTTTTACTTGTCCTCAGCACAATCCGTAGTCTCGGGTTGTGTCTCCTGAATCATATGACTAGCAACAGATATCGTAGAACAGAATAGGGTCTATTCACCTGTGGCGGCATCGATAGTGCTGCTGGCCATGGCTGTGAACACTTGGTCACTGTACGCTGTGGTGGCGCCCTCTAGGATATCACTGTCCGGCATACAGAAGATGCTGAAATGTAATCAACACAGTTATGGAAGCAGTGATGTTCACGTTGACTGCTACTGACACTGAGGTGATCAATGTACCAACGACATACAAGTGTAATGTATGAAACACCATTGCCATCTGTTACAGAAAGATATATATAAGTTTTTAACTGGGTTTAAAGCAGCGGCGGAGTCACTATAGAGAAGGAGTTAGCAGAGTGAAAGAAACTCCGTCCTGTCAATGTGGTTCAACCTGCTAGAAATATTTTCATTATTTTCTCATTGCTATTTAATGAAGAGAGGAGGGTTATGCTCACAATATGCAGGGATAATTCTAGGAAGGACTCTTGGGCTTTTGGCCCATAAATCTAAAAAATGGCCCAATTTGTCACAAGCAGTGGGGCATTTTAACATTGTATTATGTAGGCATCACACAGAAATTGTTCCAAATTTCCTTTAACAGTGCTAAATGGGCCCACATCAGAAAAATTCCTGGAATGATCCCTGAATATGTGTAGTAAACTCCATTTATCTACAACTGTTTTCCTGAGATAAAGGAAATCTCTATCACAATTGCATGTTTCTCTCTGTAAAAATAATCATCAGTTTACCTGAAACTATCTATGTACTTCTATTCTATTCTTACCATTCACTGTTCATCGTACCTTGCAATACATTTTATGGTGAGTGAATTATTTGGTACACATATTTAGGAGCAGCATTCAAAGTTATTATAATTTGTACCCAATCTTTTGTCGGAATATTTTATAAAAAAAAGCTTGGATGACAGACAAAAACCAGTAACAAACTCCTGTTGATGATCTAAGGTGACGTAAATAGTGATCTGCTTTTTCAAACAAAGGTGCCCGAGAGGCAACAGATTAGCTTTACACATACAGAGTAGTAGCAGAAACTCACTCATTCATGAAGTGACTCGAGATTATGTGGAACTTTTGTGCCATCCATTCCTTGTGGGACTTGCAGAACTTGGAAGCTAACTTTGGGGTGTTCTGGTTTTTAGCTGAAAAATATACATATGTTCTCAAATCAGGCACTTTACATGAAATCCCAAAAGACCTGTCTTATTGTTACTGAAAGAGAAAGCATGAAGAAAGGTTGGTTTATACATGGTCAACAAATACATTACAATGGCTCAGGCTCTGTACTAGCTAATGTGTAAACAGAACTGATGCTAGGTACCGGAATATTGTAGTAACTGGCATGCTTCACGGCACACTTGTTGGCATCGTCAGTGTGCTTTGGGTACACAACTCATTGTCTACATGTGTAATATAGATTCCTTCTACACGCCTGGAACAAAAGGTTGGCATTATACACAAGATGGTATTGACTACCTATGTGCTTTAGTGTAGTGCAACTTCCAACTGGACTGAAATATGTGTACATCTGTTCCTGAAACAGCACATGGCAGACAAAGAACTTACATCTGCCTACAGACAGCACATGGTAGTCAAGGTACTTACATCTGCCTACAGACAGCACATGGTAGTCAAGGTACTTACATCTGCCTACAGACAGCACATGGTAGACAAGGTACTTATATCTGCCTACAGACAGCACATGGTAGACAAGGTACTTACATCTGCCTACAGACAGCACATGGTAGTCAAGGTACTTACATCTGCCTACAGACAGCACATGGTAGACAAGGTACTTACATCTGCCTACAGACAGCACATGGTAGTCAAGGTACTTATATCTGCCTACAGACAGTACATGGTAGACAAGGTACTTACATCTGCCTACAGACAGCACATGGTAGTCAAGGCACTTACATCTGCCTACAGACAGCACATGGTAGTCAAGGTACTTATATCTGCCTACAGACAGCACGTGGTAGACAAGGTACTTACATCTGCCTACAGACAGCACGTGGTAGACAAGGTACTTACATCTGCCTACAGACAGCACGTGGTAGACAAGGTACTTACATCTGCCTACAGACAGCACATGGTAGTCAAGGTACTTACATCTGCCTACAGACAGCACATGGTAGTCAAGGTACTTACATCTGCCTACAGACAGCACATGGTAGACAAGGCACTTACATCTGCCTACAGACAGCACATGGTAGTCAAGGTACTTACATCTGCCTACAGACAGCACATGGTAGTCAAGGTACTTACATCTGCCTACAGACAGCACATGGTAGTCAAGGTACTTACATCTGCCTACAGACAGCACATGGTAGACAAGGCACTTACATCTGCCTACAGACAGCACATGGTAGTCAAGGTACTTACATCTGCCTACAGACAGCACATGGTAGTCAAGGTACTTACATCTGCCTACAGACAGCACATGGTAGTCAAGGTACTTACAGTTAACTACAGACAGCACATGGTAGTCAAGGCACTTACATCTGCCTACAGACAGCACATGGTAGTAAAGGTACTTACAACTGCCTACAGACAGCACATGGTAGTCAAGGTACTTACAACTGCCTACAGACAGCACATGGTAGTCAAGGTACTTACAGCTAACTACAGACAGCACATGGTAGTCAAGGTACTTACATCTGCCTACAGACAGCACATGGTAGTCAAGGTACTTACATCTGCCTACAGACAGCACATGGTAGTCAAGGTACTTACATCTAACTACAGACAGCACATGGTAGTCAAGGTACTTACATCTGCCTACAGACAGCACATGGTAGTCAAGGTACTTACATCTGCCTACAGACAGCACATGGTAGTCAAGGCACTTACATCTGCCTACAGACAGCACATGGTAGTCAAGGTACTTACAACTGCCTACAGACAGCACATGGTAGTCAAGGTACTTACAACTGCCTACAGACAGCACATGGTAGTCAAGGTACTTACAGCTAACTACAGACAGCACATGGTAGTCAAGGTACTTACATCTGCCTACAGACAGCACATGGTAGTCAAGGTACTTACATCTGCCTACAGACAGCACATGGTAGTCAAGGTACTTACAGCTAACTACAGACAGCACATGGTAGACACAGAACTTACATCTGTCTACAGACAGCACATGGTAGTCAAGGTACTTACATCTGCCTACAGACAGCACATGGTAGTCAAGGTACTTACATCTGCCTACAGACAGCACATGGTAGTCAAGGTACTTACAGCTAACTACAGACAGCACATGGTAGACACAGAACTTACATCTGCCTACAGACAGCACATGGTAGTCAAGGTACTTACATCTGTCTACAGACAGCACATGGTAGACAAGGTACTTACATCTGCCTACAGACAGCACATGGTAGTCAAGGTACTTACAGCTAACTACAGACAGCACATGGTAGACACAGAACTTACATCTGCCTACAGACAGCACATGGTAGTCAAGGTACTTACATCTGTCTACAGACAGCATATGATAGACTATGTACTTAAATCTACCTACAGACAGCACATGGTAGTCAAGGTACTTACAGCTAACTACAGACAGCACATGGTAGTCAAGGTACTTACATCTGCCTACAGCCACGACATGGTAGTCAAGGTACTTACAGCTAACTACAGACAGCACATGGTAGTCAAGGTACTTACATCTGCCTACAGACAGCACATGGTAGTCAAGGTACTTACATCTGCCTACAGACAGCACATGGTAGTCAAGGTACTTACAGCTAACTACAGACAGCACATGGTAGTCAAGGTACTTACATCTGCCTACAGCCACGACATGGTAGTCAAGGTACTTACAGCTAACTACAGACAGCACATGGTAGTCAAGGTACTTACATCTGCCTACAGACAGCACATGGTAGTCAAGGTACTTACATCTGCCTACAGACAGCACATGGTAGACAAGGTACTTACATCTGCCTACAGACAGTACATGGTAGACAGGGAACTTACATCTGTCTACAGACAGCACATGGTAGTCAAGGTACTTACATCTGCCTACAGACAGCACATGGTAGTCAAGGTACTTACATCTGCCTACAGCCAAGACATGGTAGTCAAGGTACTTACATCTGTCTACAGACAGCACATGGTAGTCAAGGTACTTACAGCTAACTACAGACAGCACATGGTAGTCAAGGTACTTACATCTGCCTACAGACAGCACATGGTAGTCAAGGTACTTACAGCTAACTACAGACAGCACATGGTAGTCAAAGTACTTACATCTGCCTACAGACAGCACATGGTAGTCAAGGTACTTACAGCTAACTACAGCCACGACATGGTAGTCAAGGTACTTACAGCTAACTACAGACAGCACATGATAGTCAAGGTACTTACATCTGCCTACAGCCACGACATGGTAGTCAAGGTACTTACAGCTAACTACAGACAGTACATGGTAGACAGGGAACTTACATCTGTCTACAGACAGCATATGATAGACTATGTACTTAAATCTACCTACAGACAGCACATGGTAGTCAAGGTACTTACAGCTAACTACAGACAGCACATGGTAGTCAAGGTACTTACATCTGCCTACAGCCAAGACATGGTAGTCAAGGTACTTACAGCTAACTACAGACAGCACATGGTAGTCAAGGTACTTACATCTGCCTACAGCCAAGACATGGTAGTCAAGGTACTTACATCTGCCTACAGACAGCACATGGTAGTCAAGGTACTTACATCTGCCTACAGCCAAGACATGGTAGTCAAGGTACTTTCATCTGCCTACAGCCAAGACATGGTAGTCAAGGTACTTACATCTGCCTACAGACAGCACATGGTAGTCAAGGTACTTACAGCTAACTACAGCCACGACATGGTAGTCAAGGTACTTACAGCTAACTACAGACAGCACATGATAGTCAAGGTACTTACATCTGCCTACAGCCACGACATGGTAGTCAAGGTACTTACAGCTAACTACAGACAGTACATGGTAGACAGGGAACTTACATCTGTCTACAGACAGCATATGATAGACTATGTACTTAAATCTACCTACAGACAGCACATGGTAGTCAAGGTACTTACAGCTAACTACAGACAGCACATGGTAGTCAAGGTACTTACATCTGCCTACAGCCAAGACATGGTAGTCAAGGTACTTACAGCTAACTACAGACAGCACATGGTAGTCAAGGTACTTACATCTGCCTACAGCCAAGACATGGTAGACACACTCGGCTAGAGAGGCAATCTGCTTTAGCATGTCTGGGTGGAAGCTGAGCCCGACAGCCTTCTCCAGGTACTCTGTGTCCTGAAGCTTACACTTCAGACTGGCTGCAATCAGCTGGACACAGACAGACAATAATTAAAAATCAAAATACTAGGAAAATAAATACTGTAAAAAACAGACTTCAGATTAGGCCCGCTTCTAAGCAGCTGAACACACAACTTTATCTCACTACCACATATATGAACCAAAGATGTTTGCAGGTGCTTGCAAAAACACAAGCAGCCCCATTACCCCCATTTACTCTGAGTATCTAAGGTCCTAAAATAACACTACTTATGTACAGTCCAAAAACAGTACTTCCAGACCCTGACCTTATTCAAGATCCAAGATTTACCAAGACTCAGGATGGTATAAGTAAAAGCACTAGATTAACTGGTAATTAATGATACAACCATGGTCAGAGCTACAGATAAGCTGTGTATTTTGGTAAAATAACCCCAAAAAATATTCAAATCCCAATCACTTTAAATGAAATAACTCAAATGTATAAAAACAGCATGCGTAAATACCCAATGAAGCTTTTTCAGCAGGCATACAACGGAGCTAGTTTCCGAAACACAATAACAAGCTTTTCTGGGTCAAGCCTATAGTTAGAACCATTATATACATCTAAAACATGATATATAAAAAAAAATTAATCTCAAAATGTTTACTCATTTAGGGAAAAACACAATAGAGTGATGAATAGATGAGTGAAAAAATATTGGTTACCCAATGAAAAATGTAATAACCCAATTAAAATAGAAACCTTCGAGTAAAAACTCAATTGCTCAGAAAGTTATCTGGAGCTCTGCATGGTTCACAATAACCTCAAAGATGACCTTGACCTTTAATAGATATGGCAACAACATAATATTTGGTAGGATTTGTGAGGCTACATGCAACTATAAACTTGATAAAGTTTCATGCATGTTGAGGTACTTTTATCTCAGCAACAATGTCATAACTATGTTTCGCAAAAATCCAAATGCTGACCTTTGACGTTTTTTTCCTATTTTGGGACCTTGACCTATGGCCTTTTCACGACATGTCTTAAAAGAACTTTCCACGACAACATGGAATGTCCATTGTAGGATATCGTCTATTATCATACCTCCACAACAGAACATCAAGATTTGATTGGTTCACGTGATCTTGATCAAATACTATGTATACCGCCTGCAAAGGGAATAAATTTCTAAATCCCTTATACATCTCCATACGAAGAAAATAATAGATCAACCGATCAGACCTCGACATTCTGACGAGATATCCTACAATAGACATTGTCGAAATTGGGAACAAGACCTCCGGCTCGTGGTATAAAACCTAATGTGGGACAAACCCCATGTACTCCTCGTGATCCTGCTACAACTTGTAATGTCAACAATCTTTTAACTAAATGCAAGAGAAACAATGATACAACTACTTTGACAATTACTTCAATGTGACCTTAACCTTTGACGTGAGTGCAGTTGGCACTGGATGTGGTACGATTTGTTATGAAACATGGAAGTATGAAGTTCCATCCTGTAGAATTAATCTTGCCTCAGAAACTGGCAATGACACAACCATGTTTCACAAAAACCTAAATGCTGACCTTGACCTTAGACTTATCTTGAGCAAAACTGAATTAAAGCAGGGCCCGATGCTGATGAAGGTATATACCAAAATACTGTCTAATGCATTTAGACCCGTGTTTTTTCTCATGACCTTTGACCTTTGGATGACATGTGCCAATAGAACTTCCCCATTTGGGAAGAATAATCCCTGTCTAAAATCTTTGTATATTAGATAAATTCCAACAAACCTTAAAGTAGTCCAGTGGCCAAGCCAGTTTTCTCAATATTGTTACTATGGTCACCACTGGATGAGCAAACTCAAGGTGGGCATACAAAGGATCATCTATTTTAGTTATATTAGCGGTTTGGTTCCCAAGATGGGGCTTTCTCAAAACTGAAACGAACTTGATCCCCTTTTAATTTACATATAATTTAATGAAAGTATGAGGGGTCCTATGCTACATGCTGCATACCTGCAAGCCCACACAGCTATGTCCTGTCTTGATCTTGCGTTCTGTGCAGGCCTCCTGCAGGACGTTAAACATGAGGCACACTGGAGTCCTCAGGCACAGGACACTCTCACTCAGCTCGGAGATGAGGATCTTCAGCGCCCCGTCCATCACAGCTTTCAGGGCTGGTGACAAAACATTCAAACCTTTAATCATGTATCCTAAAGCAAGCACTCTTAACAAGAGAATGTAAGACAACAGTCTTCAAATGTATGAACCTAGAACAGATAGGTTGTAAAACATGTGACCCTCAGAGAGACAGGCTCCATAATCATGTGATCATAGAATAGGCAGACTTTTTATACACCTGAACCTAAAATGGTTAAGTTGAGTTACACACATAAGCCAGACAGACCTTATACACACATACACCCATCTTCCCAAGGCAAGGGTTAGGGAGTTAACAGACTCTAAAGGTCCAGTTTCCACCCTTGATGAATTTCTGGGCTCGATCATAGCTCCACCAGTGGCTATTACAAGTTATGTCCCTTCTATGCCATTCTTATTGACCAATTAGGTTCCATCTCTCATATCACTTGCATTTGCTTCAAACAAAACGGCAGTGCCCAGTCAAGACGATCTGATCAAGATATATATTTCAGTAAAACGAGTTTTACCTCACTCAGTGCATCAAATCACATGAGCACCTTGATTAAAAACATGAGAAGATTTGGAAAATATATATATGTCATCGCCCAGTTGACGGTACACATCAGTTGCAAATCCTGCAGTCGACCAAAATCTGCACGTTGAAATCAACGTTGTTTACGAACCGGATGTCGATTTCGTTATGCAAACATTTCAATTGGACTATGCATAGACTCATTAGTCCAGCCAAAACATAACTCCATAATTCCAGCCTAGTTCGGCAAGGGTGGAAACGGGAGTTTTACAGTCAGTTAAATCCCTTGCCTCGGGAAGATGATATACACCTTCAACAGACAATTTTCCTTCCTAACTTCCTATAATGACTTAGTATGGCAGCACATGGGTGTGGCAGGTGCTTGTTGGCCTACCTGGGGGCTTCCTGTTGTTGTTGGGCTCCATCTGGCAGGGCGGGCACCCACACGGCAGCTCACTGATCTTCATGATGAGGGGGTCGAGGGAGGCCGTGCTGGTCGGCAGCATCATCATGTAGTCCAACACAGGGCCCAGCACTCTGGGGACATGACACACAACTCAATGTCTGGCAACACTGCACCAAGAAATAACAACTCCTTGCAGTAAACCTGTTAACTACTTGTGCAATCTCATTAAAATCAGATCTAAGTTCTCGCTGCCACTAAACAAAGATCTGAGGACATCCCATTACAGGTCACGTAAGAACGACCTTTAGTGAACTTAGACCGACCACTGAAATGACTAACAAGAAGTCAATATCTGTCAATATCAGCCAATCAGAAAGCAGCTTTCTCCAGCTTTACGGCACTCAACCTGGCGACTTCCATTTCAAACTATGCTTGAAAAATATGATGACACAGTTCGTGATTAACATTTTGAAAACTGAACAAACGAACATTCCGGAATGTCTAATATATGGTTGAGATTGTATATCAGTGCTTCCCATGTACTGTGCAACACCTTTTCCGTTCAAATGTTTCTCCCATGGAAGCGAGAGATAGAAGATGATTTTGACAGAATCAGTCGTACCAGCCGTAACTGTCGTTCTGAATACCCCGTGTTACCGTTTTCGAGGTTGCATGATTAGAAAACACATTCCGACTGTCACTATCATTATCTGGTAAGCAATGCTTTGATTGGTCGGATGAAAGGTCGTTCTGACGTGACCCGGGATGTCCTCAGATCTTTGTTTAGCGATAGCGAGAACTAAGGTCTGGTTTTAATGAGATTGCTACTTGTGTGTAGTACTTCTGACTTACCTCTGAATGAGGGGCTCTATCACAGAAAATATGGCTTCCATCCAAAATGGAGGCTGAAAAAACAGAAATAGTGTGATGAGTTTCAACAGATTCTTCTAAATTCTGACCACCGTTACAAAAGGTAATTTACTTGTCCAAATTATTCAGTATGTAACAAAATATACATGGTGAAACAAGAAAGTCATAAATGCTGACCTTAAACTCAGGGGAAGCTGCCAAGCCTTTTATGTTGAGACTGTCCCAGTCTTTGCATCTGGCGGGCAAAACAAAGAAAAAGGTTACACCAACTGGAATATAAGTCAATAATTGTACTGTATGTTAATCTGTAAGAAATCCAAGCGGAGAAATTGTGGTTACTTCTCCAAACAATTCTTGGGCCCAAAGTGTATTATCACAAGAAAGAGACAGACAGATACAAAGATCTAGATCTAGAAATCTAATAAAATTTGACTGTAACAAAAAGCAGAATCCCCAAAGGGCAACCAACAGAGTAGTCACCTTGGGCCCAACCCTGTCCCAGAATCCCCACACGATAACCCACAGAGGAGACATCTTGGGCCCTACCCTGTCCTAGAATCCCCACAGGGCAACCCACAGAGTAGTCACCTTGGGCCCTACCCTGTACCTAGGTGCCCCACAGGGCAACTCACAGAGAAGTCACCTTGGGCCCTACCCTGTCCTAGAATCCCCACACGGCAACCCAGAGAGGAGTCACCTTGGACACTACCCTGTCCTAGAATCCCCACAGGGCAACCCACAGAGTAGTCACCTTGGGCCCTACCCTGTACCTAGGATCCCCACAGGGCAACCCACAGAGGAGTCACCTTGGGCCCTACCCTGTCCTAGAATCCCCACAGGGCAACCCACAGAGGAGTCACCTTGGGCCCTACCCTGTCCTAGAATCCCACAGGGCAACCCACAGAGGAGTAACCTTGGGCTCTACCCTGTCCTAGAATCCCACAGGGCAACCCACACAGGAGTCACCTTGGGCCCTACCCTGTCCTAGAATCCCCACAGGGCAACCCACAGAGGAGTCACCTTGGGCCCTACCCGTCCTAGAATCCCCACAGGGCAACCCACAGAGGAGTCACCTTGGACACTACCCTGTCCTAGAATCCCCACACGACAACCCACAGAGTAGTCACCATGGTCACTACCCTGTCCTAGAATCCCAACAGGGCAACCCACAGAGTAGTCACCTTGGACACTACCCTGTCCTAGAATCCCCACAGGGCAACCCACAGAGTAGTCACCATGGTCACTACCCTGTCCTAGAATCCCAACAGGGCAACCCACAGAGTAGTCACCTTGGACACTACCCTGTCCTAGAATCCCCACAGGGCAACCCACAGAGTAGTTACCTTGGACAGTACCCTGTCCTAGAATCCCCACACGGCAACCCACAGAGGAGTCACCTCGGGCCCTACCCTGTCCTAGAATCCCCACACGGCAACCCACAGAGTAGTCACCATGGTCACTACCCTGTCCTAGAATCCCCACACGGCAACCCACAGAGTAGTCACCATGGTCACTACCCTGTCCTAGAATCCCAACAGGGCAACCCACAGAGTAGTCACCTTGGACACTACCCTGTCCTAGAATCCCCACAGGGCAACCCACAGAGGAGTCACCTTGGACAGTACCCTGTCCTAGAATCCCCACACGGCAACCCAAAGAGGAGTCACCTCGGGCCCTACCCTGTCCTAGAATCCCCACACGGCCCTGTCCTAGAATCCCCACACGGCAACCCAAAGAGGAGTCACCTCGGGCCCTACCCTGTCCTAGAATCCCCACACGGCCCTGTCCTAGAATCCCCACACGGCAACCCACAGAGGAGTCACCTCGGGCCCTACCCTGTCCTAGAATCCCCACACGGCCCTGTCCTAGAATCCCCACACGGCAACCCACAGAGGAGTCACCTCGGGTCCTACCCTGTCCTAGAATCCCCACAGGGCAACCCACAGAGTAGTCACCTTGGGCCCTATCCTGTCCTAGAATCCCCACAGACAACCCACAGAGGAGTCACCTTGGGCCCTACCCTGTCCTAGAATCCCCACAGACAACAGAGGAGGCCACTAACCTGTCAATGACTGGGAGGAGAGACTTGACAAGTGCATCAGGGAAACTCTGACTGAGAGCCAGGATGTTGACTACAGACTGGAAGAGTGTCTTGGCCACCGTCAGCTGGTTGGTGTCGATGGTGGGCACTGTTGCCAGCTTGTTCGTGGCTGTCTCGATCTGAATGACAAGTTCCTCTGTGGCCCGTATTGTCTCCATGCTCCGAGTGAGCAGAAGGATTGACACAGTGAACTCCTTCATTATCAGCAGCTGAAAGCAAAACAACACCTTCACAGAACTCATCCGAATCTGTTAAATAAATCATCACATTCCCTTTCCATATACATGTAGAAAACGAGTTCCATACGAAATAATACATCACTGAAGCTTAAACAACTACTAGTATTTCTGAAATACATCTTTGATCCATAATCTTATTAGCTTTCTAAATTGTCAATAATTGTCAACTTCAATATGGATTCCCTTCTTCATAACTTCTATATAGAGTCCATGACTCACAACCCATCAGGCAAGTTACCAAAATCTTTTCATTTTTCAGTGAGTGCCAAAAAAATGAACCATATTTCTATCAAAGACACAATTAAGATATCAACATATAGTAGTATAGTGATCCCTCGCTATTGGGCTCTTCGATAAAGCGCTACCTCGGTTACTACGCGGGGGATCGCATGGCTCCCAAAATTTATGTACACTTTTAATACTGAGAGTTTTACACAGCCGTGATTGTATTGTTGTTTGTTGTTCATTTGCACATAGCGCTTCTCATTGCATAATCAACCGTTTATCGCTGAATGGAGTTCTAATAATCTGTTTGAAAACATCCGCGGCAAGTCCCGGAAATACGATTGTTCTACTAGTTAACTTTTCACACTATACATCCTTTGATCTTAGAAGCCCATGCATGCAATAAAAGAGAACCACAAGCGAAGTTTATTTTCTTAATTAGTGGGCAATCCAATTTGAGGCGACACTGTCAACTCACATGTAGTTGCTGTCACAACACGGCGGTCATTCCTTTTGATTCGGATCAAGTAACCGTATCAAACTTATTAATCTGGCTCGAATGTGTACCGGGTATCTATATTTGCATGAATGTGTATGAATGCACATAGTGCTGGTCAAAACTCTTGTTTTCCGTATTTTAAGCAACATGACCAATCAATGCCACTGAATCACTCTGTACTTGTGTAATGAATTGTGATTGGCTCTTCACTCATAGCGTCTGTTACTACCATTATCGATCGATATTTTCATGTAAGTAGACTACATTCACATTGAAAGTGACAGTTAAGGCTTGTAAATAATAACAATCGGCGAAAACATAATGGATATATATTTTTACACATTGAACGGTAAACAACTTGTATCATTGCAATGTGCGAGACAAGGCGAAGATCATGAGATTGGCCGAGCGCGCTCCCCCGACTCAGCCTCGGTTAAACGGCTCATCGTCTATAATGCCCACCAATTATTTGGACCCCATTGGTAGCGTTGTAGCGAGGGACCACTGTATATGTTTACATGGGGGCTGTCAGGTAGCCTAGTGGTTAAAGCATTCATTTGTTACGCCTAAGACCCGGATTCGATACCCGACATGGGTACAATGTGTGGAGCCCATTTCTGGTGTCCCCCAGGTTGATATTGCTAAAATATTGCTAAAAGCGGCATAAAACCATTACACTGCCTCTACCGAGTCTGAGGAAGGACAATGAAGCACTATCGGACTACTGTACAAAGAAAGACATGATCGTGTGGACAGACCTGCAGGAGTTTCCCCCAGTGAGGATCAGGCTGGTGCAACAACATCTGCAACTGTACATACACCGCCATCGTTGTCTGCATGTCGTCGAAGCTGTAATATATACATATGTCATGTCAGATCCCATCTAGCCATCATTGTCTGCATGTTGTCATAGCTCCAATATACACGTCATGTCAGATCCCATCTAGCCTTCGTTGTCTGTATGCGGCCATAGCTGGAAGAGCTATTCAACAGACACACAACTCTGATGGAGGATTCCTAACTACCTTCACAAAGAAGATACTCACTGTTTCTGGTTGGTGTGGTAGAGTTCAGGCCGGATCCAATGGAGCCAGTGTGTGTTGGAGCCAGTGTAGGATGTTGCTAGATGGAGTGAAAACTCTTCATGGCTGTCACGCCGCCGACCATATCCCTTCTTGTATACCCTGAATTATTATAGAGAGAAGACTATAATAACAGATTTTCCAAATCACTTGTTATGCAGAAAATGTCTAAAGAACACCTTTGTGCCCCAAGATAAGCTACAATATAACTGCCGGATTATCAGTGTTCAGAGCTTCATAGATTGACTTCAATATAACACTGAAATCCCCATGTATAACAGGCTAAGTGAGTGAGTGAGTATGGTTTTACGCCGCTTTTAGCAATATTCCAGCACTATCACGGCGTGGGACACCAGACATGGGCTTCACACATTGTATCCGTGTTGGTAATCGAACCCTGGTCTTCAGCATGACGGGCAAATGCTTTATCCACTAGGCTACCCGACCATCCCTATAACAGGCTAAAGGCTGCAGAGCATATAAACTGATATGACATCACTGTATCAGTATGATCCTTGTAAATCACGTGAAGTTTGCCACATGATGCAACCTTGAGGCCCCATGGTTCATGCATTGGACCCCCAAATTATTACTAAGAGTTCCTGGACCCAAAATTAGATCGACCAGGTAAAGCCCTGAAACAAGCATTCTACCGTTCGTTGTTGACACTGACCTGTAGAGAATTTCAAGAGGTGAGCTGACGATGGCTAAAGCTGAGAAGATGGTAGAGCAGAGATTGTGAATGGTGTAGGCTGGCTGGTCTGTGTGTCCTGGGTCCAGGATGTGAGACACCGAGCTGCTCGTGTGAAGTAGGAATTCCTCAGTGCACAGCAACACAGCGGTCAGGTCATACCTGTAACACAACATAGAGGTCAGGTCATACCTGTAACACAACACAGCCATCAGGTCATACCTGTAACACGACATAGCAGTCAGGTCATACCTGTAACACAACACAGCGGTCAGGTCATATCTGTAACACAACACAACGGTCAGGTCATACCTGTAACACAACACAGCGGTCAGGTCATACCTGTAACACAACACAGAGGTCAGGTCATACCTGTAACACAACACAGCGGTCAGGTCATACCTGTAACACAACATAGAGGTCAGGTCATACCTGTAACACAACACAGCGGTCAGGTCATACCTGTAACACAACACAACGGTCAGGTCATACCTGTAACACAACATAGAGGTCAGGTCATACCTGTAACACAACATAGAGGTCAGGTCATACCTGTAACACAACATAGAGGTCAGGTCATACCTGTAACACAACATAGAGGTCAGGTCATACCTGTAACACAACATAGTGGTCAGTTCATACCTGTAACACAACACAACGGTCAGGTCATACCTGTAACACAACATAGTGGTCAGATCAAACCTGTAACACAATATAGCAGTCAGGTCATACCTGTAACACAATAGAGCCATCAGGTCATACTGCATCTTCCCGAGGCAAGAGACTTAACTGACTATAAAAGTCCAGTTTCCAACCATGCCAAACTAGGCTGGTATCATGGAGTTACATTTTGGCTCGACTAACAAGTCTATGCATAGTCCAATCAAAATCTCGCAATGAAATCAAAATCCGGTTCGTAATGTGTCACGCAGATTTCGGTCGTTTGCAGGTTTTGCAAAGCATGTGCACCGCCAACTCGTTGTCAACAGATTATTATCACAATATAGATCTTGATGATCGACCATATCATCTTGACCATCGTTTTGTTTAAAAAAAATGCTAGTGATGGAATCTGATTGGTCCATAGGAGAGGCTTAGAAGGGACATAACTTGTAATAGCCACTGGTGGCGCTACGATCAAGCCCAGGAATTCCAGCCTAGTTCGGCAAGGGTGGAAACTGGACTTTTAAAGTCAGTTAACTCTCTTGCCTAGGGAAGATTGTCATACTATTACATAACACTTGCGTTATAGACAGAATCAGCGACTAAGTAATATCATTGTATAGCCATAGTGAAGAGCAAGGCTATGTCAGTCTCACCTGAACTGTTTGACTCTCTTAAAGCTGGGTTTTACTCTGACATATCTGTGAGCGATGACAGTCAAAGACTCCTTCAAAACCAGACTGAAGATGTGCTGAGCCATCTGTGGGGGCGCCACTGACCACAGGTCACTCTGCAAGGCCCGCAGATGGTAGTTCCACATTTGTATGGTGAAGGAGCACCGCTCGTCCTGTGGCAGAAATCACATATCCCCATCCTGTTCATCTCAAAGCACCTTGTGAGTTATAAACAACTGCAAGTGATTCCATGGTATTTGATTGGTAAACCAAGCAATTTATTAGGCATTTATGTTCCCAAGGCTGCCAACTTTCCCAAATTCTAATTAGTATTTTGTTCTGGTCAGGACACAAAAGCCCAGGAGGGTAGAGGAGGGCATGGGAGGGTGTGTATTTTTTACAGCATTGAATAACGCATGAGTAGTCTACTGTTTCCTGATTGGCAGATAATAATTTGTTGTTGTATAATACCACCATCAGCAATATTCCAGCTATAGTTTGGGCAGGACTTGGCTGCATTATTGAATGATGTCACAAATTTCAAACTATTGTCTACAGTACAAAAACAGCAGCCTGTTATTATATACTACTTAATATTTGATAGGGATAGTCCGAGTGTCCAGGTGGGGGATAAATCTGAGTGGACGTTTGGAGATGTTGTCGTATGAATAGGATGCAATTTGGGCTGGACCTAACACATGTTAAACATGTTAAAGGGAAACAATACTATAACTTTAAAAGTACTTAAATATGGAAGGTCTTTTTCTTCGTGGATTCAGAATTTGTTTATTATGGACCATAATCTTGACTGGTGTGACTGGTTCGATACTATTCTCGCTGTGCTGAACATTCAACTGTACCTGTCAAATAAGAGGTGGGTGTGAGCAGAATACTAATGCCCGACTGACCAATAAAGATTCCGGATCTTTGGTTACAACAAAGGTAACCTAAGTGTTGTGTCATCTAAAGCAACAGGTCCCCCAGTTGGCCTCTCACTGGTCTGAAGCCCATTGTGTCAGGATGCTGACACTAATTGGCATCTGGTAGTTATGCAGGCTAAATAAAGCGATGCCAGTGAGACGACTGTGAGTTGAAGTATGGTTGTCCTTTTTGCTTCATTTCATGATACAGAAATATAGAATATTTTAATACCCGTTTAAACACAAATAATACTGAAGTGAACTCTTGCTTATCTTAGTATGGTTTACACTCACCTCATAGAAATCTTTCATATTGGCCCAGTCTCCCCCTTCAGCATCATGTAAAATACTAGTGGAGATCAACTGAGTGTGCAGTTCTATAACCTGCTGAGTCAGCGAATCTGTTAGCTCCACAAACTGTTTGTAAAGACCACAAAACGGCTTCTTCCTGAAAACACAGAAATTACATAGACATGACTTCATCAGCTTTCTTCCATAAAGTTTGCACTCTTGTCTGACCTTCACCCAAACCACACATTGTCATAATCACCCTACCCACCACACCCCCTACACAAGGCACCCCCTCCCTCTTATCCTACACAACAACCATTTAAATACTACCTACACACACCATGAATTATGTTCATGGCGCCTTACCCATCACATACCCCAACACACACCCTGCTGCCTACCCTATGCACACACCATGAATCATGCTAATGGCACCCTACCCATCACATACCCCAACTCACACCCTGACGCCGACCCAATACACACCCTGCCGCCTACCTAATACACACCCTGACGCCTACCCAATACACATCCCATGAATCATACCCATGGCGCCGTTCCCATCACATACCCCAACACACACCCTGACGCCTACACAATACACACCCTGACGCCTACCCAATACACACCCTGACGCCTACCCAATACACATCCTGACGCCTACCTAATACACACACTGACGCCTACCCAATACACTTCCTGACACATACCCTATACACACACTGACGCCTACCCAATACACACCCTGACGCCTACCCAATACACTTCCTGACACCTACCCTATACACACACTGACGCCTACCCAATACACACCCTGACGCCTACCCTATACACACACTGACGCCTACCCTATACACACACTGACACCTACCCAATACACACCCTGAGGCCTACCCAACACACACCCTGACCCCTACCCTATACACACCCTGACGCCTACCCAACACACTTCCTGACACCTACCCTATACACACACTGACGCCTACCCAATACACACCCTGACGCCTACCCAACACACTTCCTGACACCTACCCTATACACACACTGACACCTACCCAATACACACCCTGACGCCTACCCTATACACACACTGACGCCTACCCAATACACTTCCTGACACCTACCCTACACACACACTGACGCCTACCCAATACACACCCTGACGCCTACCCAACACACTTCCTGACACCTACCCAATACACACCCTGACGCCTACCCAACACACTTCCTGACACCTACCCTATACACACACTGACACCTACCCAATACACATCCTGACGCCTACCCAACACACTTCCTGACACCTACCCTATACACACACTGACACCTACCCAATACACACCCTGACGCCTACCCTACACACACACTGACGCCTACCCAATACACACCCTGACGCCTACCCAACACACTTCATGACACCTACCCTATACACACACTGACACCTACCGAATACACACCCTGAGGCCTACCCAACACACACCCTGACCCCTACCCAATACACTTCCTGACACCTACCCTATACACACACTGACGCCTACCCAATACACACCCTGACGCCTACCCAATACACTTCCTGACACCTACCCTATACACACACTGACACCTACCCAATACACACCCTGACGCCTACCCTACACACACACTGACGCCTACCCAATACACACCCTGACGCCTACCCAACACACTTCATGACACCTACCCTATACACACACTGACACCTACCGAATACACACCCTGAGGCCTACCCAACACACACCCTGACCCCTACCCAATACACTTCCTGACACCTACCCTATACACACACTGACGCCTACCCAATACACACCCTGACGCCTACCCAATACACTTCCTGACACCTACCCTATACACACACTGACACCTACCGAATACACACCCTGAGGCCTACCCAACACACACCCTGACCCCTACCCAATACACTTCCTGACACCTACCCTATACACACACTGACACCTACCCTATACACACACTGACGCCTACCCAATACACACCCTGACGCCTACCCAATACTACCTACACACAGAGAGTGAGTGAGTGAGTTAGTATGGTTTTACGCCGCTTTTAGCAATATTCCTGCAATATCATGGCGGGGGACACCAGAAATGGGCTTCACACATTGTACCCATGTCGGGAATCGAACCCAGGTCTTCGCCATGACAAGCAAACGTTTTGTAGAATTTTCCTATTCGGAATATTCTATAAGTAATACGTTACCACTGTTATACCGAGGCTGTTGTCTCCCACAACTGCTGCTATAGCGAAATCTACCACAGAGATCTCAATTACCTCATGCAGCACGTGCGTAGCCACCTAGCTGCCATGTGACACCCTTCACTCTTGTCTCCTGCGAGAGCAAGTGATCGGGGGACGGACGGGCGGGCAGCAGCCCAGTGGTAACGTATTACTTATAGAATATTCCGAATAGGAAAATTCTACAAATGACATTAAGTAATACGTTACCACTGTTATACCGAGGCTGACTACCACAGTAGGCGGTGGGGAGCACCTACAACCCGAATCCTGACTGCTAGCGTTCCTTCCGACCAGCGGAAGTAAACACCAAGGCGGAAGCACTCGATGCGCATGCACCTAGCTAGGCGTTACCCTATAGGAATACCAAAGCACTGTCAAGCGCATACCGTAAGGCTCAATCGTCATTGCCAAAACGATTGGTGACTCCAAACGGCCCCACTGGATAGGTATTTCATCGCCGCAGCGGATGAGAACACTGTATCCGCGTGAGCTTAATCTTAGATCAGGTTAAACAGTCGAAAAGAGGGAAATTAATTTCATTCAGACCGTATATCCCAGAGCAAGCCTACTTAAAGTATGCATTAGGCGCGTGACTAATTCCAGTATTTGTAAGCATGCATCACAAGGTTGGGATACACGACAGACAATTAAAGACATAATTGTCAAAATACAAATAAGGACAAAGCACACAAAAAGCCTCCCTCACCTGTGGTGTGAGTGCGCTGGTTTGCGGGACCCCAACTCCTGTACCCACGGCAGTGGGAACATTGGAGTCGACCCAGATTGACCACCGTGCAAGGTCAGACGCCTGAGGAGTTCGGAATTGCGCTGGGCACACCCCTTAGGTGCCCGCTTGCGCCGCGATCCGCGGGCCAAGACGGTGCACACTCTCTACGACGGCATCAGCGACCTGTTTGAGGTAATGATTGGCAAAAACCGAGTCAGAACGCCAGTAACAACCTCGTAATAATCTGCGAACAGAGATATTCGAGTGTAGGGCAAATGTTGCCACTAGCGCCCTGATCTCGTGCGGGTTTGACCCCGCTACCGGTAACCCCCGAGACCGGTACGCCAGATTGATGACAGAACGAAGCCACAACGCAATCGAGTTGCGAGTTATGTCAACCGTGCGATTAGGGTTACACGATATGAACAGACGGTCACGCCCTTGTCTACGTTCATTCCAAGCCTTAAGATAATACTTAAGGGCCCTAACCGGACACAGCGCTCTGTCCTCAGTATCAGCAGGATGTAAGATTTCTTTGAGTGATCTTACAGTGAATTCTCTCTCCGTTTGCCCGACTCTCTGATTCTTGGCGACGAAGCCCATGAGCAGGCCCAGGCGGACCGCTCCTTCGTCACCCCTATCGAATCGTACCGTGGCGACATCGAGTGCATGAATTTCGGATACACGTGCCGCCGTGGCAAAGGAGAGGAGAAATGCTGTTTTCCAAGTCACATGCCGGAACGAAGCACTATGCAAGGGTTCATACGGAGCTTCCGTAAGTGATTGCAACACTAGGGAAAGATCCCAGGCCGGTGCCCGAAGGCGGCCCTTCTTAAGATCGTGCTGTTTGAAACCCTTGATAATACCCCTTATCACCGGCTCTTTGGAGAGACTGGTACCCATAGCAACGTCCCGTACCGTAGCAACGGACGAGACATAGTTGGCAATGGAACCCCCGGAGAGTTTCCAGGTCTCTCGCAAGTGAGACATGAAACGAGCAATATCCTGCACAGATACCTTATCTGGCGAATGAATGTGATATTTACAACACCACTTCGTGAAAATAACCCAACGTGCATTATACACCTTCTGGGTAGAATCACGATGCATACTAACGTATGCCCGAGACGCCCGGCGAGAAAAACCTTTACTCCTCAGACGCTCGGTGACAACATCCACGCGTGCAGATTGAACTGCCCTGCGTTTGGATGAAGCTGACGGGTGTGAGGGTGGATCAAGAGATCCGGTCTCACAGGCAGTGGAAGTGGCGACTGCGTGACCTGGGTCAGCAAGTCGGGGTACCACGATCTGTTCGGCCACATGGGCGCGATCAGTAACATTCGACAGCGAACTCCTCGGAGCCGGCTTAGAATGTGTGGTATCAACGCTGTCGGCGGGTAAGCATAAGCGACCAAGCCCGTCCAGTCTAACGCGAGAGCATCGTGATCGATGGCCCTCGGGTCGGGGACTGGTGATACAAACAACGGGAGTTGATTGTTGAACCGCGTTGCGAACAGGTCGACCATCGGACGACCCAAACGTTCGCACAGCCACTGAAACACTACTGGGTTCAGCATCCACTCTGTGGGGCTCGGATCCTGAGGCCTCGATAGAGCATCGGCCAGTACGTTCCGCACACCTGGGATGTGACGGGCGCGTATCTGGCACGGGACACTGTCCACCAGAGCGTAAAACTCGAACGTGAGATCGAGTAGCGAGTGACTGTGGGTTCCCCCCAGTTTGTTCACATAGGACACTACCGTCGTGTTGTCGGTCGCCAGCATGAGCCGGGCGTCGACGAGACGATGCTTCCAGTGATTGACTGCGTTGATCACTGCCTTGAACTCGAGCCAAGTGATGTGAAGACCTAGTTCGTCTACGCACCACAGCCCCGAGCTCACCTCCCCCTTTAGATGGGCGCCCCAGCCCACTAGAGAGGCGTCTGTATACAGGGTCAACGTGGCCCGGTAGGGCCGCATAGAGACTCCTGATAAGACAATGTAAGGGACCGTCCACCACTCCAGATGCGGTCGGAGCCGATCCGGGAGGGCGACGGTCGCACTGTTCACCTCCGTTGCTAACAACTGGATTAAAAACCGTTCCAGCGGGCGGAGTTGGAGACGACCCCGTGCGGTGCAGTCCTGGGCTGATACAAGTAGCCCTAACAGCTGTTCCCAAAAGTGAACAGTCTGTTACACCGCTAAGACTTTGGCAATCATCGCCTGAATTTTGTGCCACCGGTCTGGGGGGACAAAGAGGCGATGGGACACCGTGTTGAACCGACCTCCGATGAACAGCAAGTTCTGAGAAGGGGTTAACTCGCTCTTGGGGAGATTGATAATCCACCCAAATTGCTCCAAGAGCCGACGTGCGAAATCGAGATGGCGTGACAGGGTGTCCGTCATTCGATTTGCTACTAGCGAGTCGTCCAGGTACGCGAGGTACCGGACACCCCTCCTGTGGAGGAACCCCACTATGGGGGTGGTTAACCGGGTGAACAGCCAGGGAGCGGACGTGTGAATCATTCTGAGTTCGGCACTGTCCTACTTGGGAACGAGAAATATCCTGGAGTAAAACCCCGGTGTTATTTCTGGTAGAGCTAACTCCCGTACTGCCCCTTCTCCACCAACCTGCCGATGGCATCGGCGAGGATGGGAAGATCGGTTTCCGAATCGAAACCTGCCAACGGGGCAACGGTGAGCGGCGGATTCGCTTTGAGATCAAGCCGATAGCCGTACCGAATCGTGTTGACCACCCACGGGTCGTCGAACACTTGTTCCCAATTCTCCCAGTAAGTCTGGAGTCTGGCTCCCACTGGGGAAGGAGAGGGGGCCCTGACAGGTTGCGGCAGGCGCAACTGTCCAGGGCCAAGTGACTCGGGTTCGCCTAAGGGCCAACCGAAGTTGGCGCTGTCGGCATACGAACCCCTCCAATGAGAGTCACCTGGAGGGGCCCTTGCCGTCCGTCGACGACTTGGGCTTCCCCCAGTTCCCCGTCTTCCCGCGAAAGGGCAGCTGATTGCCCATACCGGAGCCCTCAGGGCGGGGCTACTTCCCAGAGGAAGAAGAACCTGACCCCTTAGACCTACCGGCCGCAGCAGCCTGGGGCGCGCTCCGGTTAGGAGCGGCACCCAGGCGCCTATGCAGGGACCCAACAAGAGCAAGTGTGTGCCGAGAGTCCTCGGCAACGTACTCCAGGGAAGCATTTAAACTGAGCAGGCAGTTGTAAATGCGCTGGTCACGGTCCGTGGGAGAACCTTCGACCAGACGGGCCGCTTCAGCCAAGTAAGTGTCTCCGTGAGACATGGAGTGCCGAGCGAGGGCGTCCAGCTGGTGCAAGGTAGCTTGCGTTACCGTAGCAGCCGGTGGGGCACGGACACCCAACCGCTCAACATGGGCCTCCGCGGTAGGACCAGCCTCGGGAAAGGCAAGGTCATGTACCGGGAAGAAACCCTTTCTCCACGACGTCGGAGGCAACGGGAGACCCCGACCGGAGGCCGCCGCGAAGGCGTTCTCCAAGGAAGGCTTGAAACCGCGCAGCAAGGTTGATGCGGGGAAAGCCGTGTAGGAAGACTCATCGTATACCTCGGAGGAACCCACAGTCGTGGATTCCCCGCGGTACCGGCCGGGGCATGTCCTCAAAGAGGTCATAAACCATGGCCACGCGGTCCTAAACCGATAGCGGGAGCAACGGTTCGGGGGAAGGACCGGTGACCACGGGAGCCGCCGCCGTACCGGTGGACCCCGCGTCCGACCCCGCGGCCACCGAAGTGGCCGGGGACGGAACAGCCAGCGGCCTATCCTGAGATAAGGCCGCCAGCTTGGAGTCCACAAGTTATGCAAGTAATGCAGCGACGGAATCCCCGGACAGCACACGGGCCGCCAAGAGATCCGCTGCTTTACCGGTGGACCCCGCGTCCGACCCCGCGGCCACCGAAGAGGCCGGGGACGGAACAGCCAGCAGCCTATCTTGCGATAAGGCCGCCAGCTTGGAGACCACAAGTTTCGACAACAATGCGGCGACGGAATCCCCAGACAGCCCGAGGGCCGCAAGGGGATCCGCCGCAGCCGAGGAGGTGGTACCCGCACGGGGACCCCGACCGGACGAACCGGCCACCACAGGGGTGGAGACGGACTGTACGTACAGCCGGTACCGCTCAAACTCCGCAGGCCCCAGACCTTCGCACAGGATGCACCGGGTGTCCCCGCAAGGAACCCTGCACCGCGGGCAACGATCGTGGGGATCCCGGGACGACAAAAACTTTCTGCACACCCCACAACTCCGAGGAGCAGGGGTAGAGGGGGTGGATACTGGGGACATATCCATGTCAGACATTGATTGTTTGCTATAAACAAAGAACAAAACATGGTTACAACGCACGCACCACAATGATTCACAAACGAACATTTTCACAAGAAAATAAACGAGCAATGTGAACATATAACATACACATAGAACTTTTATTAAAGAAATAAGTGATGTTAACCCCCAAAACATACAAGAACAGGGGAAACGTAAAACACAACGTGCATACGCGAACCCCGCAAGTATATAGAAAAAAGGGCGGGAAAAATTTTCCGTTTGGCAGGAAAATTATAACCATGCGTAGCTACCGCAACGCCCCATAAAAGCACAGTTTATTAGAGAATAAACTATAATACATATCAACAAATCTTCAAGGAGCGCTTCAGCAGGAGAAAACACGTCTTGCTAAGCAGACGAAGGAGACAAGAGTGAAGGGTGTCACATGGCAGCTAGGTGGCTACGCACGTGCTGCATGAGGTAATTGAGATCTCTGTGGTAGATTTCGCTATAGCAGCAGTTGTGGGAGACAACAGCCTCGGTATAACAGTGGTAACGTATTACTTAATGTAATTTAACCACTGTTAAAAGAGGTAATCGGGACAATCACATTTAACATCATGACATCATGGATGTCTGTACAAGCTGGACAGTGGACCTGTATGGGTTTCACAAGATACTGCCTGTCCGAACAGATTTCTAGACTCTTTGACAAGTAATAGAAAACTTTCTTCCATCCTATCCACTCACCCTGCCTCGTCAAACACCAGGACCTTTTCATAGTGGACCAGCTGGTTCCTGATGTACGCAGCACTGGACATGATGACATACATGCTGAACAGTGGCGCCTGGCTCGGGACATCCTTGCACAGCTGAATACAGACATGCTATTGACTCATTTCTGAACTCATAAATGTATTTAGAAACAGGACACATTTTAGTTATTGTTACAAACCCTGATCGGAGAAATGTCTCTCAAGAGTGTTGAAATTTACATCAAAAACATGGCACTCCCATATCGTATACAATCCAACTAATATAGCAAAAAAAACAAAAACTCAAGGCTATCCTATAAGAAGTTATGTCAACTCTTAATCTCGGTGCGACAACTGCCCACAGAAAACTGAGTCATGAATACAGCTGTTAGCATCGTTAGCCACTAAGTACCAATTTAGTACCATTCATCAAGGATATATTTGTCAAGCACAGATATGCATTTTTTAAAGTAAAAATATCATTTATACTTATCCTGACTCTTACTTATCACTTATTCCATCTCATTTCTGAAAGGTAGTAAAAAGGAACAGAAAAATAGCCCACACTAACGCACCCTGAGCAGTGAATGCACACCGGACCAATCCCATTGACGTGTCAGTCTCATTCTCTTACCTACAGTTGAAACACATATAAGGTGGAAGAAGGGCGGCCTGGTGGGCGCTTCAGTGTATGAGTCCACTCTCCAAAAACAGCCTTCCATAATCATCGGGATGGGGCAGATGCCACGTAAGGCAAAGGTGGAAGCTTAAGCTCTGACTTTACATGGTTGTTCTAGAGACTTCAGCTGAAGGATTCCTTGATAAAGGATTAAATAGCCTTTATAACTTCCGCCTTCTGGAGCTTGTTCTTGGAAGGCTAGGCTCTGACAACATAGTGACTAATCTTCAGTATCCTCTGATCGAAGGATGTATGAGAGCGGTGGGATGTGGAATTGTCTGTCCGGTTGCCGTGGCAGCTGGTTCTTGGTGGTAGACCATCTTAGACCAAGTTGAGCCGATGCGTGATCGCTGTTGTCAAATCTGGCACGGCTGAAGTTGATAGCATGAATGTCTGTCATTCTGGCCACCGTGGGTAGTGCCAGAAGGAACAGAAGGTTTTCTGCATCAGATGTTTGAAGTCAGCTTGTTCCAGAGGTTCATAGGCATTGCTGGTGAGATGCTTGAGCACAGTGTTCAGGTCTCATGCTGGGGCTCTTAATTTCTTTTGTTGATCTTCAAGTCTGTAAAATCTTATAAGTGCTATCAATTCTGTAACATTGGTAAGCTTGATTCCGTTGTACAGAGAGGGCAGAGCTACCAGCTGCCAGATATGTGCCCAGTGTCAAGCTTTCTTGGCCTTTTCAGGTGGCATAAGAATTCTGCCACTTGTGGTGAAGAGGCTTCAGCTGCTTTTAAAACCCCTAGACCTTGCAAACTGGTCAAAACTCTTCTATTTACCATTATATAAATTCCTCATAGATCTACAAAGGGCCAAGGAGATGTACTCCGGTTGAATATCCTCATCTAGTGAGGCTGATTGTATTCTAGTTCCATGCGTGAAGCTCGTGGAGATCTGGTCTTGAATGAACATGCTTTGTGTGAGGATGCAGAAGAAGATTTGGCCAGTTTGGGAGCTTTAGGGTTGGCTTCTTAGCCATTGCTATGAGGCCTGGAAACCAAGTTCTAGATGGCCAAAGTGGTTATTCCAAAAGCAGTATCAGGCCCGTGTGCCTGATATCAGGGGTATTAGTGGTGGGAACGAATATGCAGGGAGTCCCTCCAACAATATCGCCAGTGCATCGTTGACCCAAGCTTGAGGGTCCGTAACTGCTGAGACAAAGGTTGCTATTTGTCTGTTAAATCTTGTTGCAAACATATCAACTGATGGGCAAACTACTTGCTTTATCACAAGCTGGAATGCAACTGGATGGTACATCCATTCTGTTGGTGATGGTTTGGATGGCCTGGATAGGGCGTCCGCTAATACATCTGATACTCCTGGGATGAATCTTAGATTCAGGCTGTCTGTGTGTCTGTTCAGTTGGAATATTAATCTCAGCAAGGTTGCCAATCTTGTCATTCCTTGGGGATTTATGTAGAATGCCATGGTTGATTTGTCTGTTCTTGAAGTTTCCACTATTTTTTGGAAATGAGATGCCACAAGCAATAAGTATGAGTCAGGATAAGGTAAATAATACATATTCTCTACATATTCTGACCTTTGTAAAATGAACATTGAAGTTCTTGAGCCCAAGGTTGATGGCCTCAATAAAGGCAGACCTAACAGTCTGGAAGGTTCCGTCCCGGCCGGCTCGCGCAAGGGGCAGCAAGTTGTCAGCGGCAGAGAAGAAGTCAAACACAGCCTGGACACAGAGCAACAAACAGGTTAGGTGAGTTGTATCCCTGTTCTGTCTGTAGAGTAGGGCTGTGCATTGGAAAAATAATGGTATTGCAATGCAGTAAACTACAGTAATTATGAACTCAAAGGGACCACTAATTTTAGCTTGTTCTGTAGTTCATTATAAGCATATATAAATGTCAAATGGACGGGACCAAAGAAATGTTCACTGTATCCATCCGTTCATTATAAACGTGTGCATTATAAGTGTAGTTTACTGTACAATTATTGCAATACTTGTAGAATTTTCCTATTCGGAATATTCTATAAGTAATACGTTACCACTGTTATACCGAGGCTGTTGTCTCCCACAACTGCTGCTATAGCGAAATCTACCACAGAGATCTCAATTACCTCATGCAGCACGTGCGTAGCCACCCAGCTGCCATGTGACACCCTTCACTCTTGTCTCCTGCGAGAGCAAGTGCTCGGGGGACGGACGGGCGGGCAGCAGCCCAGTGGTAACGTATTACTTATAGAATATTCCGAATAGGAAAATTCTACAAATTACATTAAGTAATACGTTACCACTGTTATACCGAGGCTGACTACCACAGTAGGCGGTGGGGAGCACCTACAACCCGAATCCTGTCTGCTAGCGTTCCTTCCGACCAGCGGAAGTAAACACCAAGGCGGAAGCACTCGATGCGCATGCACCTAGCTAGGCGTTACCCTATAGGAATACCAAAGCACTGTCAAGCGCATACCGTAAGGCTCAATCGTCATTGCCAAAACGATTGGTGACTCCAAACGGCCCCACTGGATAGGTATTTCATCGCCGCAGCGGATGAGAACACTGTATCCACGTGAGCTTAATCTTAGATCAGGTTAAACAGTCGAAAAGAGGGAAATTAATTTCATTCAGACCGTATATCCCAGAGCAAGCCTACTTAAAGTATGCATTAGGCGCGTGACTAATTCCAGTATTTGTAAGCATGCATCACAAGGTTGGGATACACAAAAGACAATTAAAGACATAATTGTCAAAATACAAATAAGGACAAAGCACACAAAAAGCCGCCCTCACCTGTGGTGTGAGTGCGCAGGTTTGCGGGACCCCAACTCCTGTACCCACGGCAGTGGGAACATTGGAGTCGACCCAGATTGACCACCGTGCAAGGTCAGACGCCTGAGGAGTTCGGAATTGCGCTGGGCACACCCCTTAGGTGCCCGCTTGCGCCGCGATCCGCGGGCCAAGACGGTGCACACTCTCCACGACGGCATCAGCGACCTGTTTGAGGTAATGATTGGCAAAAACCGAGTCAGAACGCCAGTAACAACCTCGTAATATTCTGCGAACAGAGATATTCGAGTGTAGGGCAAATGTTGCCGCTAGCGCCCTGATCTCGTGCGGGTTTGACCCCGCTACCGGTAACCCCCAAGACCAGTACGTCAGATTGATGACAGAACGAAGCCACAACGCAATCGAGTTGCGAGTTATGTCAACCGTGCGATTAGGGTTACACGATATGAACAGACGGTCACGCCCTTGTCTACGTTCATTCCAAGCCTTAAGATAATACTTAAGGGCCCTAACCGGACACAGCGCTCTGTCCTCAGTATCAGCAGGATGTAAGATTTCTTTGAGTGATCTTACAGTGAATTCTCTCTCCGTTTGCCCGACTCTCTGATTCTTGGAGACGAAGCCCATGAGCAGGCCCAGGCGGACCGCTTCTTCGTCACCCCTATCGAATCGTACCTTGGCGACATCGAGTGCATGAATTTCGGATACACGTGCCGCCGTGGCAAAGGAGAGTAGAAATGCTGTTTTCCAAGTCACATGCCGGAACGAAGCACTATGCAAGGGTTCATACGGAGCTTCCGTAAGTGATTGCAACACTAGGGAAAGATCCCAGGACGGTGCCCGAAGGCGGCCCTTCTTAAGATCCTGCTGTTTGAAACCCTTGATAATACCCTGTATCACCGGCTCTTTGGAGAGACTGGTACCCATAGCAACGTCCCGTACCGTAGCAACGGACGAGACATAGTTGGCAATGGAACCCCCGGAGAGTTTCCGGGTCTCTCGCAAGTGAGACATGAAACGAGCAATATCCTGCACAGATACCTTATCTGGCGAATGAATGTGATGTTTACAACACCACTTCGTGAAAATAACCCAACGTGCATTATACACCTTCTGGGTAGAATCACGATGCATACTAACGTATGCCCGAGACGCCCGGCGAGAAAAAACTTTACTGCTCAGACGCTCGGTGACAACATCCACGCGTGCAGATTGAACTGCCCTGCGTTTGGATGAAGCTGACGGGTGTGAGGGTGGATCAAGAGATCCGGCAGTGGAAGTGGTGACTGCGTGACCTGGGTCAGCAAGTCGGGGTACCACGATCTGTTCGGCCACATGGGCGCGATCAGTAACATTCGACAGCGAACTCCTCGGAGCCGGCTTAGAATGTGTGGTATCAACGCTGTCGGCGGGTAAGCATAAGCGACCAAGCCTGTCCAGTCTAACGCGAGAGCATCGTGATCGATGGCCCTCAGGTCCGGGACTGGTGATACAAACAACGGGAGTTGATTGTTGAACCGCGTTGCGAACAGGTCGACCATCGGACGACCCAAACGTTCGCACAGCCACTGAAACACTACTGGGTTCAGCATCCACTCTGTGGGGCTCGGATCCTGAGGCCTCGATAGAGCATCGGCCAGTACGTTCCGCACACCTGGGATGTGACGGGCGCGTATCTGGCACGGGACACTGTCCACCAGAGCGTAAAACTCGAACGTGAGATCGAGTAGCGAGTGACTGTGGGTTCCCCCCAGTTTGTTCACATAGGACACTACCGTCGTGTTGTCGGTCGCCAGCATGAGCCGGGCGTCGACGAGACGATGCTGCCAGTGATTGACTGTCTCTAGGGCCGCATAGAGACTCCTGATAAGACAATGTAAGGGACCGTCCACCACTCCAGATGCGGTCGGAGCCGATCCGGGAGGGCGACGGTCGCACTGTTCACCTCCGTTGCTAACAACTGGATTAAAAACCGTTGCAGCGGGCGGAGTTGGAGACGACCCCGTGCGGTGCAGTCCTGGGCTGATACAAGTAGCCCTAACAGCTGTTCCCAAAAGTGAACAGTCTGTTGCACCGCTAAGACTTTGGCAATCATCGCCTGAATTTTGTGCCACCGGTCTGGGGGGACAAAGAGGCGATGGGACACCGTGTTGAACCGACCTCCGATGAACAGCAAGTTCTGAGAAGGGGTTAACTCGCTCTTGGGGAGATTGATAATCCACCCCAATTGCTCCAAGAGCCGACGTGCGAAAACGAGATGGCGTGACAGGGTGTCCGTCATTCGATTTGCTACTAGCGAGTCGTCCAGGTACGCAAAGTACCGGACACCCCTCCTGTGGAGGAACCCCACTATGGGGGTGGTTAACCAGGTGAACAGCCAGGGAGCGGACGTGTGAATCATTCTGAGTTCGGCACTGTCCTACTTGGGAACGAGAAATATCCGTACTGCCCCTTCTCCACCAACCTGCCGATGGCATCGGCGAGGATGGGAAGATCGGTTTCCGAATCGAAACCTGCCAACGGGGCAACGGTGAGCGGCGCATTTGCTTTGAGATCAAGCCGATAGCCGTACCGAATCGTGTTGACCACCCACGGGTCGTCGAACACTTGTTCCCAATTCTCCCAGTAAGTCTGGAGTCTGGCTCCCACTGGGGAAGGAGAGGGGGCCCTGACAGGCTGCGGCAGGCGCAACTGTCCAGGGCCAAGTGACTCGGGTTCGCCTAAGGGCCAACCGAAGTTGGCGCTGTCGGCATACGAGCCCCTCCAATGAGAGTCACCTGGAGGGGCCCTTGCCGTCCTTAGACGACTTGGGCTTCCCCCAGTTCCCCGACCTCCCGCGAAAGGGCAGCTGATTGCCCATACCGGAGCCCTCAGGGCGGGGCTACTTCCCAGAGGAAGAAGAACCCGACCCCTTAGACCTACCGGACGTAGCAGCCTGGGGCGCGCTCCGGTTAGGAGCGGCACCCAGGCGCCTATGCAGGGACCCAACAAGAGCAAGTGTGTGCCGAGAGTCCTCGGCAAGGAACTCCAGGGAAGCATTTAAACTGAGCAGGCAGTTGTAAAAGCGTTGGTCACGGTCCGTGGGAGAACCTTCGACCAGACTGGCCGCTGCAGCCAAGTAAGTGTCTCCGTGAGACATGGAGTGCTGAGCGAGGGCGTCCAGCTGGTGCAAGGTAGCTTGCGTTACCGTAGCAGCCCTAGGGGCACAGACACCCAACCGCTCAACATGGGCCTCCGCGGTAGGACCAGCCTCGGGAAAGGCAAGGTCATGTACCGGGAAGAAACCCTTTCTCCACGACGTCGGAGGCAACGGGAGACCCCGACCGGAGGCCGCCGCGAAGGCGTTCTCCAAGGAAGGCTTGAAACCGCGCAGCAAGGTTGATGCGGGGAAAGCCGTGTCGGAAGACTCATCGTATACCTCGGAGGAACCCACAGTCGTGGATTCCCCGCGGTACCGGCCGGGGCATGTCCTCGAAGAGGTCATAAACCATGGCCACGCGGTCCTAAACCGATAGCGGGAGCAACGGTTCGGGGGAAGGACCGGTGACCACGGGAGCCGCCGCCGTACCGGTGGACCCCGCGGCCACCAAAGTGGCCGGGGACGGAACAGCCGCCAGCTTGGAGTCCACAAGTTATGCAAGTAATGCAGCGACGGAATCCCCGGACAGCACACGGGCCGCCAAGAGATCCGCCGCTTTACCGGTGGACCCCGCGGCCGACCCCGCGGCCACCGAAGAGGCCGGGGACGGAACAGCCAGCAGCCTATCTTGCGATAAGGCCGCCAGCTTGGAGACCACAAGTTTCGACAACAATGCGGCGACGGAATCCCCAGACAGCCAGAGGGCCGCAAGGGGATCCGCCGCAGCCGAGGAGGTGGTACCCGCACGGGGACCCCGACCGGACGAACCGGCCACCACAGGGGTGGAGACGGACTGTACGTACAGCCGGTACCGCTCAAACTCCGCAGGCCCCAGACCTTCGCACAGGATGCACCGGGTGTCCCCGCAAGGAACCCTGCACCGCGGGCAACGATCGTGGGGATCCGTGACGACAAAAACTTTCTGCACACCCCACAACTCCGAGGAGCAGGGGTAGAGGGGGTGGATACTGGGGACATATCCATGTCAGACATTGATTGTTTGCTATAAACAAAGAACAAAACATGGTTACAACGCACGCACCACAATGATTCACAAACGAACATTTTCACAAGAAAATAAACGAGCAATGTGAACATATAACATACACATAGAACTTTTATTAAAGAAATAAGTGATGTTAACCCCCAAAACATACAAGAACAGGGGAAACGTAAAACACAACGTGCATACGCGAACCCCGCAAGTATATAGAAAAAAGGGCGGGAAAAATTTTCCGTTTGGCGGGAAAATTATAACCAAGCGTAGCTACCGCAACGCCCCATAAAAGCACAGTTTATTAGAGAATAAACTATAACAAATATCACCAAATCTTCAAGGAACGCTTCAGCAGGAGAAAACACGTCTTGCTAAGCAGACGAAGGAGACAAGAGTGAAGGGTGTCACATGGCAGCTGGGTGGCTACGCACGTGCTGCATGAGGTAATTGAGATCTCTGTGGTAGATTTCGCTATAGCAGCAGTTGTGGGAGACAACAGCCTCGGTATAACAGTGGTAACGTATTACTTAATGTAATATGTATATGTATTGCAATATTTATTGCGTTATATTGGGAACTAAAGTGTTTGACAGTGATTGACACTGATTGTGCATACTGATCCTATATTCTACGTACTAAAGTAAATATTACGCCGCATTGTCAGTCGATCACTGACATTTTGTAGTCATGGATACAGGGGAGATAATAATGTGAGAGCAGAATTAATTCCACATTTTCACCATTTTGTCAATCAGTTACGGAGGTTAACATCATTTGTGAATGAATTTCTGTGTAGATTTGTAGTAAACCAGAATACCTGTATTACTGTGTAGTTTTACTGGGTATACTTCTAAACAGCGAGACACTGACTGAAAAGAGCATTCTAACACTACTGGCATATACACATGATATAATCTGATGACGGATGTTATTTCATTCACTACCTTGGAAACAACTTTGGGATAATCAAGCTTTCCTCCATGAAGAATTTCTGGAACATTGCACGTCTCTAGCTTCCTGCTTGTCTCCCACTGTCTGAGGTCAATGTCAAGGCCATTTGACATGACTTCATGAAGGTCAGCCTCTACTGCGTGTGTTAGGTCAGATGACACTTTCTTGAAGATGATCTTCCAATCCCAGTGAAGTCTGTCCTCTGTCTTTGTTCTCTCTATCACTGCAGATGGAGGAATAATACATAATAAACACGAGTGTTGGAAAATTAGGACAGTATTATGAGACTAGTATTATACAGTACACTGCTACAAGTGTCCTCATAATACTGAACACTTCAGGGCTAAACCACTATATAGCAAGGACAAAGTCTAAAGATAACTGTCCCTTAGGAGCTGCTGTACTGTGATGTAAGGAACAGAGTCAACAGATAACAGAAATGTAGGGCTGACTGTGTCAGGAAGAGAGAGTCCTGGGACAACTCACCTTTAGGAGCTGCTGTACTGCTGTGTAGTGAGGACACGGAGGAGGATACAGAGCCATCAAGGTTTGTTTCACTGTTACTCAGGCCGCTCAGATTCATTGAATGGCGACTCATCTCTGGGCTGGAACTTGGCTTCAACACTCCTGTAATACAAATACAATGGATACACAAAACTATACAGATCTTAAAGAGACATGTGCAAAATTGCTGTAACTGTTGTCATGCTAACTTATTACTCAGTATTGCAAGAAATCATATGATAGCAGAAGAACAAAGCACATCAGCAGGTTTGATTGCATCACACCCCTACTCGTTGTTTGGTTGGTAGGTTGTTTAATGCCACCCATGTTAATCACTGTCAATATACCAGCTCTATGACGGCGGTCGGTAAATAATCAAATCTGGACCAGACAATCCGGTGATTGACATCATGAGCATGGATCTACACACTTGATACGATGACATGCATCAAGTCAGCAAGCCTGACAACCTGATCCTGTTAGTAGCCTCTTACAAGAAGCACGGGTTGCTGAAGTCCAATTCTAACCCAGATCTTCCCAAAAGTGACAAACATCAAGACCTGCATCACTGATGATATAACTGAAATACTGATCAAAGTGATGTTAAACCAAACTCACTATTATCTGCATCATCTACAGGGCATCCACCCCTACCATTCAGTGCGGACAAATATGGGTGATGATGTTACCTCGGAGACTGCCTTTCCTCTTGCTCTTCTTGCCTGCTAGGCCACACACATCCCATGACGTGTTCCTCAGCAGCTGATCCACATGCTCCTCGATCTTCAGGATGGAGCAGAGAATCTGCAGCAGGGACTTCATGCATGTCTGTGGGATGTAGGACTTGGGTTCCGCTGGTGCAGCCTGCGCCGCTGTGGATGTTGTCACCATGCTGTCCAGACTCTGAGCCAGGCCTCCTTTAGCCATAGTGCCATGGTGGTTACTCTGGAAGCCGAACTCACTGTGGGACTGAGCCAGCCCCTTGCTCCTCACCTCGCTGATCTCATCACACACCTCCTCCACCAGCAGGGACATCTCGTCGCTGTACTTCTCCAGGTACAGGTCATGCAGGGCCTTGAACACCCCGGTGACCTTAGTGAACATGCCGGTGTTGAGGACAATGAAGTCCTCGTCAAGCATGCTGATGATGATGTCTGCCATGGCATTACAGTGATGGCTGAAGGCCTTGTAGTCTGTGTTCTCAGACGGTTGCTCCGGCAACATATCACTGAAACATTTCTCCAGCTGTTGTGTCCGCAGTGACCGATACCTGGGAACACAAACATTTAGTTAGCAAGCTGAAGCCATCTTCAATATTTCTTTCTGTCCAGTAAGCTCAGCTAATAGCTGTCTGTTAAGATAAAGTGTACTAAAACATGTCTATGAAAAACAAGCTGAGGCAAGTGGAAAAGTTTGGCACAGACTGAGTTAACTTACAGTAATATAAACACTTACCTTAGCATGTTTAGAGGATAAACATATTTAACATATTAAAGGACCTGCCATATTTGCTGTAATAAGCGCCCTGGGCAATAAGAAAATTGTTGAAGAGGGCACTTAATAAAATCATACACAAGTTACATAAGTTGTCAGAGATCAGGCGGCAATGAACAAACTCAGTTCAAACCTAGATGACACTAAACAATTTTTGATAATAGTTACTAGGCAATCACGTTCCCCTTTTACACTGCTGGTTTCTGTAAAAATCATCTGTCATACATAAGAAAATATGGACTGTCACGTAAATGTTTAGTCTTAGTAGGGAGCGCTTACAGATTATACTTACAAATTGGTATGAAAGTTGGTCATTGGGCACTTATTAGAACAGGGCGCCTAATGAGGCGAATGGGGTATATTAAAATGTACACAAAAACACTTTTAGTCAGAATCATGTTTTTCCAGAATCATGTTTTTCCAGAAACTCTCATTCCATCCTTGGGAGACGTGAAACACTTGCAGCTTATTCAGTTATCCTTCTGCCTACCTATTCCACACATCCTCGTCCGGGGCTATGGCTCGCAGGCTTTGCAGCAGGTTGAGCCTCATGTTGACCAGTACGTTGAGGTTGCTGTCCATCATGCTGACTGGCAGCTGCAGCAGCCGGTCCACGAAATGTTTCTTGAGTAGCTGTGTGACTTTCTTCCACTTCTGCTCAATGAGCTGGTCCCCGCTGTCCACCACCATGTTGAGAGACACCATGGACATGGACATAGAGTCTGTGTCCGAGGCCTTGAGGGGAAGAGAGAGACCTTCTATTGAGGACAGTGTCAGGATCTCCTGGAGAACAGCCTCCTCACACCCAGGACACTGCTCTAAAGTCTTATGCTGCAAGAACAAACATCCAAGACCTCAACACCAGGGCCATGTTCCACAAAGCATTCTTAGAGATAAGGTGATCATAACTCCCATACATTAACATTGGCTTACGGAAGTCTAGCAGTAAGATCACTTTGTGGAATGGGGCCGATGGCTTTAACCATCTTTTCACCAAGGATACCATACTTGCCATCATAAATGCCCTGGGCACTTTGACAATTGACAAAGGGGATGCTTACTATAAACATACACAACAAGTTAAATTTGTTGTCAGAGATTCAGTAGTAGAAAACAAACTTGTTTCAAATGTTGATGAAACACAAATGTCTTTTTGTAATAGTTACTAGGCAATTATATACCCCTTGCTGTGTTTTCTGAAAAACAATTCTGCAATACATACAAGAAAATACCGACTGTCATGTAAATGTTGCAGCTTTGTATAGGCCTCTTATATGGATAACTTAACAGATTGCAGAAGCAGTTGGTGAGGGGGCAGTTACTGGAGTAGGGCTATGGCTGTATGATCCAGTCATGTTCCCATAACTATGACTGTGCATATTGTTATATATATGCAAAAACAACCTTCAGTTTCATGCATATATAACAAAAAGAAACAGTGTTTGAAATAAACATTGGCCAGTAGGCCCGAGGATGACAGATTTGTTTTCAGGCTGATAGTTTTATATTTCTGCAGGCCCTTACAGCCTACAGTTTATTTTAAGCTGTAAACACAGTAAATGAATCATAACACTGAGTTTGCACTGTGAAACAGCGTCAAGCTTTAAAGTACTCCACTTGTTAACTCTTTCAACACCGCAGGTTGGAATACCTGCCACACTGTAGCATCGTCAAAATAATATATAGCTATATGAACCTACCTGTCATATCATTCATTTATTAAATCTATCACTTTTCACAATGTCTGAATATATGCATTTCATTTTAATTTATATTTTATCAACAGATTTAAAATTATTAACTATTTCCCGAATGTTATTGAAAAATAAAATCTAGGACACATGCTTCGACAATGGGTCCATATCGAAAATGTCAAAGAGCAGTATAAAAATGTTTTAAGCAACTCGTAAATTAAATAAAGTAATAAATAAAATCAACAAACATATTTCTAAAAATTGTCAAACTTACTCTTAACAACAGAATACCAAGAACTACATCCAAGAGTCTGCTACTGCATGTCACCCTGTGTGGTTAAAGTGGCAGTAGTAACAAAGGCAAGAACCTATCAACAAAAATCTATCCATATCTAACTGACTTACGAGATAAGTAAGCATAGCCATGACATCTTCCATCTCAGGGTCATAGCAGGAGTCCTTCTCCAACACATGGCTGTTGTGCATGTGTGTGAGGCCCTCCTTGGGAGAGGTGAAACACTTGCTTCCTGGGAGTTCATTCGTGAAGTCCAGCACAGACTGGAGACACACATCCAACCTGTAGCACATACCAATAAGATCTCTTTAAGTTTTAGCAAATTTTAGAAACACACTGAAAACATTTCTACTGATGTAAATATGTCTTTCAAATCTTTCCATTAGTAAAAATATTTCTGTCTTGGGCAACATCAGAGATAGGTACATGTAAGTAAGGAATAACTTATCAATAGGGATCAATAACAAAATCAAATGATTATGATGATTGCTATGTTGCCTCACTTAAATGGCTTCATTTTGGTGTGTGTGTCAGTGTCTGTTTATCTAAATACAAAATTGTTCAGACAGAGCCATTTTCCTGGTTCAAGTAGGTTTTCCCAAAACAAAGGTTATTAAATTGTGGCCTCAGAAACTGACATTAACATGACATATTAACTGACACTTCACAAGCTTTGAAAGATATTCCTTGAACACATGTAAAGTCATGGCATGAGCTTTTCATATAGAAGAACGGAACAAAATACAAAATATATGATCCAGATGATTGGTAGGATCAAGTTAAATGAAGAAACAGTTTGCTTACTCTTTTGAGTTTTGGTCCAGCCTTATATCCAGATCAGTGATGAAGACATCAAGTGCAGCAGTAGAGGGCACTGGACCACCACGAAGAAGAGCTTTGAATGACGGCAGCTGGGCAGGATCCCCGATGTGATTCAGTCCAGTCACATCCATGCTGAGGGGATGTCAGTGTTCTAGTTGCTGAAAGCCTGGCGGTACATTGGATTTTTAACACATTTCAAAACATCATTATTTCTACTCAATGTTTTACTAGTCAGCAGGCTACCATGTCTTCCTGTTTAGAGCAAACATGATGTAAAAGTGTACTGATAATATAAATTATTATCATTCCATTCCAATATAAAAATGTTCCTACAAATTCACTGAAAATTATGTCTACGAGTTGGCAGTGTCTTTGAATTCACCACATCTGAAAACTAAGCACCCTTGGCAGGCAATATGAGAGAAAAATCATTATTTTGTTCGAAAGGGGAACAAGGGGTACACAAAATTTCATATGATGTAATTTGCACTTTGGCTAAGATTATGAATGACGGTGCAAAATCAGCATCTGACTATAGCAGAACATTATAAATGTGTCAATCATAGCTACACTACATATTAGGCCTAGTGACCAGGGCCCAGTTCCACAAAGTGATCTTAGTGCTAAGTTGGTCGTAACTCCCATACTTTATCAGAGTCTTCGATCAACGTAGCACAAAGATCGTTTTGTGGAATGGAGCCCAGTGCATAGAAAAGGTGAAGCAGTAGGTCTGTGCAAAATTCCACAACAATTCGACTTAGCAGCTAATTCCATTAATGAAAATATTTTATTAGTAACACATTGAGAATGAATGTGAACTTAAAACTCATTTAAAGTAACAGCAACGCCTAGTAAAGTAGCATGACTAGTCTGGGGTTATAGCGAAAACGGCACCTCAGCAAAACGTCACCGGGCGAAAACGGCACCGATTGGCGAAAACGGCACCTCGACTCAAGAGAAAACGGCACCTCGACTGGAGCGAAAACGGCACCTTTTTTTTTTTTTTACCTTGGTCAAATGAATGATATTACACTTACATTGTAACTTGCAAAGGCCAATAATTGTGAGATGTTAAAACAAGTTTACATTAGAAATTAGCCTCTGCTCCAACTATAATCCAACTTAGCTTATACGCAACTCAACTTATGGTGAAAACATAACATGCTTTGACGAAAGATAATAGAAATTAAACTCACATCGTCTCTTACAAACACAACTAATTGTGAAATAAAACAAATAAGAAATTAGCCCCCTACTCCAATTTACTCACCGACTTTTATTCACTATACGCTTTGAAGTTTTAAGAACCTTTACTCAATTTAAGCTGAAACTGTATTTAATAGGCCTAACATGGTGCTGTCAGATCACAACTATTCACAATGGCCTTTCGATGTGTTGCATGCGAGAAGAATGACAGAAAAAAATCAACATGCTGTATCATGTGATAACTGTGACCAGTGGAACCGGACTTTCTATGGCCCCGTTATAGAGAAATTTGCCGTACTGACTTCCCTTTCCGCCGTGTGAAATGCGTAGCTCCCGTCATTGAAGAGGTGATCGTATGAAATGAGAGTACCAAACCTATCGGATATTCACATTACGGCTTCAGATGTACTCAATACATCAAATACCATGTAAATAAACCCTATATATTACTACAAAAATCGTTGTTATCGTTATTAAACATAGAGGTTCCGTTTTCGCCCGACACATAGTAGCCGTTTTCGCCAAATGCGGTGCCATTTTCGCCAGAGAAATCGGTGACGTTTTGCTGAGGTGCCGTTTTAGCCTGCACCCCTAGTCTGCACCCCTAGTCTGCACCCTCTCCCGAACATACACCGGCACACGTTATTACACCATGTTGACTCACGCTGTCAAAACATTCAACCACAGATGATTCAACTAAAAGAACAAATTATTCACATTCAACTGCCTTTTGGTGACTGTAACAATCCACATGTTAATAACGTAAGTGTATCAGCGCAGAGAAGTGAGAATCGATTCCCAAACAGCACTAGTAGCAGACATGATAAACAGATAAACAGTCTCTAACATCATGAACATATCAAATTACATGTTCTCTGTCTGGCTTACCAACTTTGAGCTGGTGTTTTCTTCGGAATCACATCGTTGAAAGAATATAGTTAATTTTCATGTCAAAATTCAGTGGTGACGACATATTAACTTATGTGAAATTTCTCTTAAATATCTCTATGGAACAACCCATTTGGGCATTGGCATTTTCGTAATGAGGGATTACTTGCCCTTTTCAAAGGGAGGTAATACATTTAATCTCGGTAATACATACCACGACACAATAGTTTCCAGAAGGAATTGCTTTATAAATAAACATACTTTGCTAAAGTAATAATAGCAACATATGTATATGTAAAATGACACGCGTTTAAAGATGAAAAAACACATATGCATGCGCATATGTGTTTTTTTGTAAGCTCTCGATTAATGAATTTTTTTTTATTAAATGGTATACGAATTTTAATCATGTTACCACATACAGATCGGGTGCGGCTGTATTGCTCTGTCACCATACAACGAAGGCACGGACCCCTTCACTCAACCCCACCCACCCAACCCCACTAAACTACATCAGTTTAAGTCAGTATTCATCATAACATGACTTTTGTTAATGTTGTGAATGTAAATATGTGAGTATTTAATCTAGAAAAAATGCCGATCAAATAAGAAATTTAATCTCCGGTTTTTACTGTGAAATTTTGTTCAGCTAATACTAGTATATGAGCCGTGACTCTCGAAGTGACACGTAACTTACGAACTAATGTGTTAGAGAAATCACGTGACACATGCTACATTACAAAAACACGCGACGATGGTAGAACAGACGTATGACGTCATAATATAGATCCGTATTAATGCAAGACGGCATCATGAGGTAGGGCGTTTATGAATTATTGTTTTTTGTTTTAACAGAGAAATTCCAGCCACCGTATTTCTTCTAATAAGCGCTCCGGCGCCTATTCTTTAACAAGCTCCCAAACCCGGCGGGTGATGAAGCCCCGGTGGTAATTGGAGTCTCGGGACTTACTATTTCAACTGCCGTGTTACATACGCTACAGTCACTAATAAACTGACCACAAAGCGATCGTAGCGCGAAGACGATCGTAACTCCCATACTGTAACGTAGACTTAGGGCAGTCTTAGCGCTAAATTCACTTTGTGGAACGGGACCCAAGGAGTTATCTAGGATTCCAAGCTAAGTGCCCTTGGCAGACAAATTGTGAAGAATCTTATCCAAATTGGAATGTTTATTAAAGTTCTTATTTTCTCAAATTAGGGGACATTTTAACATTGCCTTTTCGCCATTATTTATTCGTCCTGTTATCAGTGAAATACAATTCACCCATACAAAGCCATAACATTGGTTATAACTTAAACTACATGTACATGGATTTGTAATTCCAGTTTGGGAATTTGTAATGACATTTGCTACAGACTTGGGGCTGATCATCGGCCTCGACATATAATAGAAGTCGATGTTCTTGATACAGAACTTATTTTTTAAGATAGAGAGCGAAAGAGAACTTATTTTTATAACAACCCGCTTATTAGAGACCTGGCGCTATTTGTGTCAGACAGATCCAGCATTTTGAGTGAGCGCTTATGGTTTAACCCCGTTTTTAGCAATATTCCAGCAATATCAGCGCGGGTGACACCAGACATGGGCTTCACACATTGTACCCATACATTAATGGGGAATCGAAACGGGGTCTTTATCGTGACGAGCGAACACGCTACCCCATCGCCAGGTAATTGGAGGAAAAGCTAGAAATGGTTACTTTTCAGTAACTGTTGCAATATCTGTTTAAAACGCATTGGAAAACCCGAAAAGTCGCGGTCACTGGTTTGAATAAAGTGTTTGTGAATTTTGTTTTGTATATTGAATTATATTGACGAGCGAACGCATTAAATGACCACAAGGCTATCCCAACGCCCCCAGCATTTTGTGTGTGTGTGTGTGTGTGTGTGTGGGGGGGGGGGGGGGGGGGGGGGGGGGGGATGTTTGTGTGCATGTAACATGTTAAGTGTTTGAAAATGGGTTGTGTGTGTGGTGCGAATCCCCTGCAGATTGCACATCTCTTCCCGCATCAGACTGGTGATGGCTTTGGAAGGCAATCCATGATTGATACATGTGCGGCGAAACTTGGATTGGAACGGAAGATAAGTTGAACCCAGCTTAGCACGTTACCACGTTAGCTAGAACCTTATAGTCTGCTAAAAAATTAATTTCTCTGCAACGTACACACAATACCCGAAGAGAAATAAATCATGTCCCATGAAAATATTGTGTTCATTACAGACAACACAACCCTAACTCCAAAATCAGAATTTTAAGAAGCTGTATGCATTTAATCATATACACATCCGTACACCAACCCGACTTCAGGCAGAGTAACATGATAGAGAACAACGGAACGACTAAAAGCTATGATTGCATTAGAATTGCGGTAACGAGATAGTGGATGTCTTTTGCAGACAAACAAAGATGTCTGGTCGACAACGTCAGACAAGGTCAAGGTCGACCTCAAGCGTCGGAGCCAAGGTGACCTCATTTGTAAGTTGTGAGTTCTTTCGGTATTGAGTACAATTCGGGTTATTAAAACATAATACTTTCATTTCGACAGCAAGTCAATGAGTGTGTGACTGATAATTGTTTAACGCCGCTTTTAGCAATAATCCAGCGATATCATGGCGGGAGACACCAGGAATGGGAGAGAGTAAAGTGGACATAATCTGTAACAAAACATTAATAATAAACAGCATGTGCCGCACCATAAAACCAGGCATGCATTCCAAGGAGTTTATGAAGTATATTAGTTTCAAGAATAATATATTTGAAGTGCAATTTTTACGTTTTGATAAAAGTTTCGGAGTCTGGTGAAGACTCACAACGATGAGGACGGCGCCCATACATTAACCGAACTAGGGGACAGAGCCATCGACCTCTACAGACAACTACACAGAGATAGCGGTATCAGTGGTAGGTTTCGGGTACAACTCACGTCATAGTCTCAACGTTTCCCTTCCTTACCATATGAGTGAGTAAATATGATTTTTACGCCGCTTTTAGCAATATTCCAGCAATATCACGGCGGGGACGCCAGACATGGGCTTCACACGAATGTTTCATGTCAAAATAAAGCTAATATAACAGGCACTAATGGACGCAATGCGCGTTTTAACAACACGAGATGCTCGTAACACCGGTGTTTGTTGTCTATGTGTATCATGTTTTGTAGCGCCAGAGAGAAGTTCGCCCAGACACGAAGGTCAGCATGGTCGGAAGGGACCAAGAAGGAAGTGTGGGAATCTACGTGGCCAAAGGAAGACTGACGTGCAAGGGTTCTCAAAAGATGAGTCGGAGATCCCCGGAAGTGACACATTTCCAACTAGAACAACTTCACGTAAGAAAAGGAGAAGCGACATGGTGCCATCGGAGGTTACAGTAGTGGGCGACGATACCATCCTACAGCATCCCGTCTGCGTCGAACCCAAGAAGCTTTCGAAATCCACCAGATCCGGTTCCTCGTCACCTAACACACAGGAGAAACATGCGATAGGCCCAGGTTCCATGGCGCGGCGCAGTAAGGCACGCGATCGCAATTCAAAGATCCATTGTTCACCGGGGAATGTAGCTCAGCTGAACAAAGATTGTATCAGAAACGAAATAAACAACAGGCAGCGAAACATTCTGGCATCAGTCCCCCTCTGCATGTGGACAAGTGGAAGCGAGACTGAGGCTGAAGAGGGCTCTTCTGGCCCTGGATGTATGGGAACACAAGGGAAGGCCAGGTGGCAGACTTGTATCGCAAGGATCTCGGATGCGAAAGATTCAAAGGGGAACCTACCAACAACCCCCTGCAGGATAGCAGAGAGGAGGAATGCAACCATGCACATCGAACATGGTATGTTGATCATTCTGGCCATGGTTACCATAGTAACAAGTTGATATTCAACGCACTACATATGCTATGTAAACGAATGTATACATCATAAAAGTCAAACACCCATGTCGGGACCTGTACCCGTAGATAGGTCAATGTAACATTTGGACCAAAGGCATACCAAATTGCCCACTTTTGAATTCATAAACAAAAATGACGACCAAATTCCAGCTCACCCATATCAAATTATGACTCAACACAGTATCAATAGGTTCTTATGTTGGGTCCAGATGGCCATGGGAGTCATGGAGAGATCCTTTCCATCCCGTCTCTTCCATACCCAGACCCTCTGGCTGGTCTGGAGGATCTGCTGCAGGACCTGGAGGTCACGGAAGAGGCCTGGAGAAAGAGGAGGGTCCATAAGAGACGGAGAGAGGTTACAAACTCGGCAGAGGACCACGAGATGGGACTTCAACAAGGGAAATGTGAGTAGATCTCTCAGCAGGCGATATCAAAATGTCAGCTAGACGCAAGTATAAATATGTATTTAAAATGCCGGGCAAAATACAGTATATACACTTGAAAATTGGATTTGACTAAACAATTACAAAAGTTATCAAAACGTTACTTGGCCGAAATATTTCAAACGTAAGGTCCAAAACATAACTACGAACACGGTATCTAATACATCAGCTTCGAATAAACATTTCTTGTTTAAGGAAGAGTATTTATGGATGTCATAATAATGAAGTTGACAGCCATAAATTCTCTTACTTGTGTGTATCACTTCTACATGCCACTCAAAGACTTTATTTCTTGTTTATTCTTGTAGCCCCAATCACACTTGGGTGTCTTTTTAATCACTCTGGGCTATGTAGAATCGTAGATTCTTTAGTTTCGGGAAAATACTATGTCTGTCTGGCTGCTTGCAGCTTGAGATCATGTCAGACACTGTATATCTGCGTCTGTTTCGGAACAGGACATTTAAATACATTTCATAGTAAACTGTAGGGCAAAAGAAAGTATACACCCGTGTTTCATGACGCCTAAAAATGAAACAGGCAAAAAATGGTTATTTGGTGGGGATGTATATGCTACTGGTACCATTGGCGAAGTTATAAGCATGCATCATATTAATGAGTATCTCACAGCAGGTGACTTGCACATGACGTCTCACGGGGGTCGCAAGTTCACAGAACACAATAAGGTGCAGAGCGAAGCAGTTATTTTCAATTATATAATTTCTTTTATCATACCTTCCTGTCAGAATGATGAGATCTGATTGGTCTACGTGATCTTGATAAAATACTATGCATCCCGCCTTGGAGGGAAATAAGTTTCTCAGCAGGAGAATATGTCCCATATACCCCGCCACGAGCAAGACAGGCTTCAAGTGGATTTCGTAGGGGCAGCATAAATCCCTCGTACTCCGCTTCTAAGCAAAAAGCCGGTTCTTGGCCTCCGGCTCGTAGTATAAAACCTAACGCGGGACGCATAACACCCCATGTACCCATTGTGATCCTGCTACAACCTATATTGCCCGGCAGTAAATATTCAATAAGCATTCTGGTTGAAGATTGAAGCTTGTGCTTCAGACGGAACGGCCCAACCAGATGGAGACACGCCCGCATCAGCACTGGAAAAAGTGAGAATCACAGAATCGGTGAGCGTTATAAAATAGAGTTCATTATTGACCAGCTTTTGCTGCGTTTGCTGAGCGAATGTTGTTTAATGACACAGTCTGCAATATTCCAGCTATATACACACGATGTGTCTAAAAGATTGAACTGTGTACATTAATCGTTGAATTTACACACCAAATTACAATTATCTAACACATACGTAGTGTTGGGACACACGCTACTTGCTGTGTCCGTTGTCAGACGCCCATGCACTCATTTATATATTTCTGGACACATCGTAGATAGAGTTGGCTTATCTCTGAATTTTTAATTTAATACTGATATTTTTTAAATGGTTAAATTGTCTTTGTTGACATATCATAAACTGTTGACATATCCAGTGAGCTAGAGTGCCTTCGCGGCAATTTCTTTCCAAATTTGCCGGGCCCGGAAACTTACTTGCAAATCCTAAACTGTGCAGCGTAAACCGTGTTTAATATGAGGGTAGCGCTATTTTTCAGGGCATTATCATTTGCAGAAGCCCGACGAAGGAGGGTAGTTGAAAAGACCGAGGGCTTCTGCAAATAATAATGCCCTGAAAAATAGTGTTACCGTTATTATAGCTCAAATGGATGGAATTTGTTATCAAATAAAAAGAAACAACAATATCGGTTTTGAAATATTTACTGCAATCAACACGAATGTCACTGACCCACTTTTACAAATATGGAAACGTCATAGAACAAACCAGATGACGTCACTATTCAACGTGACGTCACCTATCCCTATCCTATGACGTCACCTAACAAGAAATATTAGGGCATTATCAAGTTACAGTGGCCCGTTGATTTTTGATAACATGCGGGTGGTTAACGATAATTCTATCCATTTTAGCTATAATGTTAAATAAGCTGTTTTTTATTCTTAAAAACGTGGCAATTACTATTTGTTGCAAATGATTTGCATAAGCCCAGAGCTTGAGTATTATGATGACCACGTCTTTTCCAGAATCAGGGCGTGTCCGCACAGGTTGCCATGGACACACGAGCTGGGACAGTTATGGACCGGGCGGCACGACGTGCAGAACAGGAAGAGCTATCGCGCGAGATGGACGCCTTGCTGGCTTTGATTGGCAGCACGTAGAAAACCCAGGCCTTTTAATGGATATGGCATTTTTTTACACAAAACCATGTACACACGCGCAAGTTTGTAACGGATGCTACCTCCGAGGACTATTACCCTCATATGCCTCTTCATTACATAAAGCATGTATATTACCTAGAACTGGTGTTGGTATCGTCATTTTAGATAAAGATTCTGTTGCTCATACCACAGACGTATTATAGATATTGTATATACGTCTTTGCTCATACCAAGCGTGTTTAACATACACATCCTTATCAATTTACTTTCGTTGTATATTTGTTGTTTAACGCCGAAATCATCAATATTCCAGCTGTATGTCGGTTGCCTGTAAATAATCGAGTCAGGACCACACAAACCCAATGATAAATAGTATGTTGAATGTGATGAATATAGTAAAATAGTGAAGACTTTTACCGGTGACGTTCGTTATTGCAATGGCCCGATGAGGCTTGTCTTACCTGAATTTATCTCGCTCGCTCGCCAGAAACAGGAATACGTACTTGCTGGGTACATTGGCTCAAGGAAGACACACCACATGCAGATATTGGTATATGGTTTGTTGGTTTGTTGGTTTGCTGTTTAACGCCGCACTCAGCAATATTCCAGCTATATGACGGCGGTCTGTAAATAATCGAGTCTGGACCAGACAATCCAGTGATTGATTTCATGAGCATCGATCCACGCATTGGGATCGATGACATGCATCAACCAAGTCAGTGAGCCTGACCACCCGATCCGGTAGCGCCCCTTACGACAAACATAGTCGCCTTTTACGGTAAGCATGGGTTGCTGAAGACCTATTCTACCCCGGATCTTCACGGGTCTCTCCACATGGGTTCGTTTGTACTATGACGACATGCTATGGTCTCATGGCGTAATAGTGACGTTGTTGGACAATTGTGAAAATGTTATTTGCAATAGTTATTATAGTGGGGTGAACAACATATTTTTTTACTCAATAATCTCAGTATTTTTGCTGTCAAGCATGGAGGACCGGAAGTACCTGAGAGATAGTACGCACGTCGTCTGTGCGATTGTGGGGATAATACCTCAACATGCAGTGTCTATACTAACGTGACGTTAGTGTATATTTTGTTTTGTTTATATTTTTGTTGTTTAACGCCGAACTCGGCAATATTCCAGCTATATATGGCAATCCAGTGGTTGACATCATAAGCTTCGATCTACGCAATTGTTTTGTTGTTTGTTAATGTTAAACGCCGCATTCAGCAATATTTCAGTTATATATGACTGCGGTCTGTAAATAATCCATCCTGGACCAGACCATCTAGTGATTGACATCATGAACATCGATCTGCGCAACTGGGATACGATGACATGCATCAACCAAGTCAGCGAACCTGACCACCCGATCCTCTTAGTCGCCTCTTCCGGGTCGTGTACATTTTGTTCATGGTCTGTGATCCTTCCCTCAAGCAGACCAGAACCTCCATGGTAGATGCTTACTGCTTATAGCCATAAAATGGAGACGATCTTGGCAAAGCTAACGACGATTTCCCCCTGCATTTACACCCACCCGCATTCTTAACACAGGGCGTTTTAGCGAAATTCATGCATATTCGTACAATGAGTACGCATGAGTTTTGTTGTCAAGTATTGTGCATTAACTGTAGTATTTATTCTCATGCATCTTCCCGGGGCAAGAGCGTCCACTAGCCCCTTTTTATTTAAAAGTTTGTTGCCTGTTTTTATTGTTGTTGTTGTTGTTTGTAGAACTAGGCTTTGATACAGGCTAGTGGACACGCTTGCCTCGGGAAGATGATTCTAATGTGAATTTTGGCCGAAACGGGTTTCCATTCCACTGTATTGCCTCGACGAAACTGTGTCACATGATCAACCGTGGGAACGTCCCAGACACGGATCTGTGTACAGCATGGCTGGGGGTGAGGTGTTTGACGTCATCCTGATTGGGGGTGGGGTCGTGGGCTGTGCTACCGCATTTCACCTCACGAATATGGGGTACAGTTGCGCCTTGTTGGAGAAGAATGACCACCTTCTGAGCGAAGCCAGCTCTGGCAACAGGTGCAGTACTTAGTCTTTAGAAACGTCATTATCAATACAAGACGTTATCTATAGATCGATATATTACATTAGCAAACATAGCTATCGAATCCATTTGAAGACTCTAAACATTGAGGCTTGTAAACATATTTATCTATTATATGGAAGCCAATATTTGCTATATATTTTTTTTCATTGTCAGTCTCCATATTTTCTATTGATCTATTATGTCTGTGCTGTGTTCTTGACATGATCAATACGTACGTACGTTTTTGCCACTATAGCTTTCTTTGGGAAGTGACACTTTTCCCATGCTTTTTAATTTGTCCTATCAGTAACTTTCCTCTGAATTTCTCTTCCGCGTGTGGGCAATGTAAATGGATGCTTATTGAGAATGGAGATATGCTACACAGGATAATTGAGGGTGGAGATATGCTACACTTGATAATTGAGGGTGGAGATATGCTACACTTGATAATTTATAGAATGGAGATATGCTACACTTGATAATTGAGGGTGGAGATATGCTACACTGGATAATTGAGGGTGGAGATATGCTACACGTACTGGATAATTGAGGGTGGAGATATGCTACACTTGATAATTTAGAATGGAGATACGCTACATTTGATAATTGAGGGCGGAGATATGCTACACTTGATGATTGAGGGTGGAAATATGCTACACTTGATAATTGAGGGTGGAGATATGCTACACTGGATAATTGAGGGTGGAGATATGCTACTCTGGATAATTGAGGCTGGAGATATGCTACAATTGATAATTTAGAACGGAGATAAGCAACACTGGATAATTGAGGGTGGGGATATGCTACACTGGATAATTGAGGGTGGAGATATGCTACACTGGATAATTGAGGGTGGAGATATGCTACACTGCATAATTGAGGGTGGGGATATGCTACTCTGGATAATTGAGGGTGGAGATTTGCTACACTTGATAATTTAGAATGGCGATAAGCAACACTGGATAATTGAGGGTGGGGATATGCTACACTGGATAATTGAGGCTGGAGATATGCTACACTTTATAATTGAGGGTGGGGATATGCTACACTGGATAATTGAGGGTGGATATATGCTACTCTGGATAATTGAGGCTGGAGATATGCCACACTTGATAATTTAGAAAGGAGATATATTACACTGGATAAATGAGGGTGGAGATATGCTACACTGCATAATTGAGGGTGGGGATATGCTGAGCTGGATAATTGAGGCTGGAGATATGCTACACTTGATAATTGAGGTCAGAGATATGCTACACTTGATAATTTAGAATGGAGATAAGCAACACTGGATAATTGAGGATGGGGATATGCTACACTGGATAATTGAGGGTGGGGATATGCTACACTGGATAATTGAAAATGGAGATATGCTACACTAGATAATAGAGGAGGCAGTATTAACTCACCTTAATTCAACAATATGTATCCAAACCACAGATATCCACCTTGTCATATAATACAAACATGCAACACGTTCTGTAGCCTACATAAGTAAGTGTGAAACTAGCATGTAACATTAGCATGTAATTGACCAACACTGAAGGTCAAGGCTACTGTACCTGTTACTTAATTGGGTGTTTATACAGCACAAGACACATCTGAGTCAGGATGTAGTACAGTTAAATTGGTAATGTAGTTAGCAAACGTTGTCTTCCCGAGGCAGTGGAGTTATACCTCTCTATTAGAGTCCAGTTTCCACCCTTGCCGAATTAGGCTGGAATTATGGAGTTATATTTTGCCTGGACTAATGGGTCTATGCAAAGTCCAATCAAAATTGGGTAACGAAATTGACATCCCGTTCGTAAACTGCAGTGCAGACATGGGTCGATTGCAGGATTTGGAAAGCATGTGTACCATTAACTTTGTGTCAACAGATATTTTCCAAATGTTTTCATGTTTTTGATTAAACTGATCATGTGATTTGATTCTCTTCGCAAAGTCAGACCCATTTTAGTACAATATAGATCTTGATTATTGATTAGATTGTCTTGACTGGGTGCCGCCATTGTATTTGAAGCAAATGCAGTGATATGATAGGTGGAATCTGATTGGTCAATAGGAGGGACATAAAATGGACATAACTCGTAATAGCCAGTGATGGTCAACGACTGAGCCCAGAAATTCCAGCCTAGTTCAGCAAGGGTGGAAACTGGACTTTTAGAGTCAGTTAATACCCTTGCCTCTAGAAGATGAGCGTATGTGAAAAAATATTTTCTTCAGTGAAATTTACAATCAGTGGCTTTTACTTTGTTATAAAAATAACAACTCTGATGCTGCCAGCGGCATGCTCCACACAGGGTTTGATGCTCCACTGGGGAGCCTGGAGCTGACCTGCATCAAACTGTGTCAGCAGAGGATCTACCATGCCCTGGACAAGCTGGGGGTGCCATATACCAGGCTAGGGGCAACCATGGTGGCATGGGACAATATACAGGTACTACCAGGTGAGGTGGTGAGGTGAAATAGGGTTTAACGTCGCGTTCAAGATTATTGCACTTATATAGCGACGTGCATGCACGTGTGTGTGTGTGTGTGTGTGTGTGTGGCTGCTTGTACTAGACCTGACTTGTGTCGATTTATAGTGCTAGCCCACTGAGATACCATGCTGCAGTTAAACATGAATACCCCACACCGTCTCTCCGAGGCGACAAGTCCTTGATTTAGCCCCTTAATGCAGAGCGCCAGACAGAGTAACAAAAAGTACCATCTTTTAATGGGTAGTACCAGGGGGTGCATAGGACAATATACAGGTACTTCCAGGGATGGCATGACACAATATACAGGTACTACCAGGGGGTGCATGGGACAATATACAGGTACTACCAGGAATGGCATGACACAATATACAGGTACTACCAGGGAGGGCGTGACACAATATACAGGTACTACCAGGGGGTGCATGGGACAATATACAGGTACTACCAGGGATGGCATGACACAATATACAGGTACTACCAGGGAGGGCATGGGACAATATACAGGTGCTACCAGGGGGTGCATGGGACAATATACAGGTACTACCAGGAATGGCATGACACAATGTACAGGTACTACCAGGGGGTGCATGGGACAATATACAGGTACTACCAGGAATGGCATGACACAATATACAGGTACTACCAGGGATGGCGTGACACAATATACAGGTACTACCAGGGAGGGCATGGGACAATATACAGGTGCTACCAGGGGGTGCATGGGACAATATACAGGTACTACCAGGAATGGCATGACACAATGTACAGGTACTACCAGGAATGGCATGACACAATATACAGGTACTACCAGGGGGTGCATGAGGCAATATACAGGTACTACCAGGGATGGCATGACACAATATACAGGTACTACCAGGGAGGGCATGGGACAATATACAGGTGCTACCAGGGGGTGCATGGGACAATATACAGGTACTACCAGGAATGGCATGACACAATGTACAGGTACTACCAGGGATGGCATGACACAATATACAGGTACTACCAGGGGGTGCATGAGGCAATATACAGGTACTACCAGGGGGTGCATGGGACAATATACAGGTACTACCAGGAATGGCATGACACAATATACAGGTACTTCCAGGGAGGGCGTGAATCAATATACAGGTACTACCAGGGGGTGCATGGGACAATATACAGGTACTACCAGGGGGTGCATGACACAATATACAGGTACTACCAGGGATGGCATGGGACAATATACAGGTACTACCAGGGGGTGCATGGGGCAATATACAGGTACTACCAGGGATGGCATGACACAATATACAGGTACTACCAGGGATGGCATGACACAATATACAGGTACTACCAGGGGTGCGTGACACAATATACAGGTACTACCAGGGATGGCATGACACAATATACAGGTACTACCAGGGGGTGCATGGGACAATATACAGGTACTACCAGGGATGGCATGACACAATATACAGGTACTACCAGGGATGGCATGACACAATATACAGGTACTACCAGGGATGGCATGACACAATATACAGGTACTACCAGGGGGTGGCATGACACAATATACAGATACTACCAGGTACTTCAGAGGGCAGCCATTGTGGCATGAAAAGAAATACCAGACTGGGGCAACCATGTCGTCAATGAGCAATATACAAATTTATATTTTTGTGAAAGGGACAGAAACTCCTTGAGATACAGAGAAAGTCTGAAGACAAACATATTCCTGACATTTACAACATCACACCCTCTGAGCTGTGCCAGATGGAACCCAACCTCCGGAGACACGCCCACTCAGCTCTGTGGATTCCAGGGGAGACCGTCGTTGATCCCTGGCATGTACCTGTAGCTCTGCTCCATCACGCCCGCAGGAAGGGGGCTCAGGTGAGATGGACTACGCTTCTCAAAAGAGTTCAGAGCAGTGTATAACAGTTATGTTGAAACAGATTAACACTGAAGTCTTCTACTTGAACTGTTTAGTAAAATATCTTTATTTCACATAATTAATGATTATCTGTGATTCGAGATGCAAAGAACACATCTTTGTTGACAGAAGTGCAAACCATTCATGTCCATACGTTTCCTAATCAATTGCAAAAAGCACCCGTTAAGATCTGGGATAGAATACCAACCCATGCCTGCCATAAAAGGTGACTATGCTTGTAGTAAGAGGCGACAAACAGGATTGGGTGGTCAGGTTCCCTGACTTGGATGTCTGTCATTGTATCCCAATTGCTTGGATTGATGTTCATGTTATCAATCACTGGATTATCTGGCCCATGCTCGTTTTATTTACAAACCGCTGTCATTATATAGCTGGAATATTGCTGAAAGCGCTGTTGACCAAGTCAGCAAGCCTGACCACCAAGATCTTCACAGGTCTTTTCCAAATATAAATTTTTACTGTGTACATATTTTTCTTTGGAAACCTTGTGAAATGATGGAGTATTATGGATAACAACTTCTTTATTATACATACACAGTGTTTCAGGGCAAATTCTTGCCTTCTTGTCAAAGGAGTTAGAGCAAAACTGAACACTATTCGGACAGACAGAATACTGGATAAAGATGGTCTCCACTGTGGAGAGATGGATATGTTTTAGTTTGTTGTGGTTCATTTCTGCAGGTATGGACAAATTGCAAGGTTCTTTCATGCAATAGAGAAAGCTATGGCTTCTGGACTGTTACAACTAACCAAAGCACCTTTAAGTGCAAGGCTGTCATCAACTGTGCTGGTCTCCATGGTGATGAAGTGGATGAGTTGGCAGGGAAACACAACTTCCAGTGAGTCCAAGTATTAATATCTAATTAATAATCTAATATCTAATAAGCGCCCATGGCGTTATTTGCTAATATATTGGCTAGTGATCAATCCCAATTAACACCCCTTTCGATTGATCAATGTACACAAGACTTATTTATTCGTGTATAATACACACTCGTGTGTTATATGCATCCTTAATTATGGGCAATTAAAGTCTGGAAAATAATCTGTCGTGTATATTACGCACAGACTTTTCTTTTGTATCATTTCAGGCTCTCAGCATAAACCACGAAATTTATGAACTTTCAACTGTTTTTTCCAATCAAAATTATATTCTAATAAGAGCCCCCTATTTCTAATTTTGAGAACGCCCTGGGCGCTTATTATGTCGAATACGGTAATAATATATATAAAGAAGTGAACTATGGTTAACAGATTAACTTTAGTACTATGAAAGAATTGGGAGGGACCTAACCGTTCATTAGTATAGTAGCTATGAGATGTGTGAATAGTGAATTTGGATGTCACTAGTAACATGCAGTGAATAATTCCCAAATGTTCCAGCATCAGACCCAGGAAGGGGCAGTACATTGTGTACAACTCACACAAAGGAAGCCTCATCAACTCCAGCATCCTCCCGGTTCCAACTGACAAAACAAAGGGTGTCATTGCTTTCAAATCTGGTTAGTTCAGTGTATTTGATTCAATATGCCCGAGCAGCCTGTACTCCTGTTATCCATCTCCCCCAGCACTCTGCATCTCCCCAGCAGCCCGACACTCTTTCCCAACCCTTGTTCTTCACCTACCCCCTCCAGCACCCTGTACCCCCTCTCCCCCAGCAGCCTCTACTCCCTCCAGCACCCTGTACCCCCTCTCCCCCAGCAGCCTCTACTCCCTCCAGCACCCTGTACCCCCTCTCCCCCAGCAGCCTCTACTCCCTCCAGCACCCTGTACCCCCTCTCCCCCAGCAGCCTCTACTCCCTCCAGCACCCTGTACCCCCTCTCCCCCAGCAGCCTCTACTCCCTCCAGCACCCTGTACCCCCTCTCCCCCAGCAGCCTCTACTCCCTCCAGCACCCTGTACCCCCTCTCCTCCAGCAGCCTCTACTCCCTCCAGCACACTGTACCCCCTCTCGCCCAGCAGCCTCTACTCCCTCCAGCACCCTGTACCCCCTCTCCCCCAGCACCCTGTACCCCCTCTCCTCCAGCACCCTGTACCCCCTCTCCCCCAGCAGCCTCTACTCCCTCCAACACCCTGTATCCCCTCTCCCCCCGCAGCCTCTACGCCCTCCAGCACCCTGTACCCCCTCTCCCCCAGCAGCCTCTACTCCCTCCAACACCCTGTACCCCCTCTCCCCCAGCAGCCTCTACTCCCTCCAGCACCCTGTACCCCCTCTCCCCCAGCAGCCTCTACTCCCTCCAGCACCCTGTACCCCTCTCCCCAAGCAGCCTCTACTCCCTCCAGCACCCTGTACCCCCTCTCCCCCAGCAGCCTCTACTCCCCCAGCACCCTGTAGCCCCTTCCCCAGCAGCCTCTACTCCCCCAGCACCCCCTCTCCCCCAGCAGCCTCTACTCCCTCCAGCACCCTGTACCCCCTCTCCCCAAACAGCCTCTACTCCCCCAGCACCCTGAACCCCCTCTCCCCCAGCAGCCTCTACTCCCCCAGCACCCTGTACCCCCTCTCCCCAAACAGCCTCTACTCCCCCAGCACCCTGAACCCCCTCTCCCCCAGCAGCCTCTACTCCCTCCAGCACCCTGTACCCCTCTCCCCAAGCAGCCTCTACTCCCTCCAGCACCCTGTACCCCCTCTCCCCCAGCAGCCTCTACTCCCTCCAGCACCCTGTACCCCCTCTCCCCCAGCAGCCTCTACTCCCTCCAGCACCCTGTACCCCCTCTTCCCCAGCAGCCTCTACTCCTATTAACCCCCTTCTCCCCTAGCATCCTGTACTGTTATCTGTCTTCCCTAGCCGCCTGTACTGCTATTATCTGACCCCTCTAGCAGCGACTGTACTCCATCTACAACCTGTACATGATATCATAACTTGCCATTATTATTTGTATTATTATTATTATCAGTGTTGTTTTCCAGTGTACAACAATCTAATAATCGGCCCCACAGCAGAGGATGTGGAGGAGCGCTCCATCCCAGCGCCTGACCCACTCATTAAGGACAGACTCCTACACCATGCCCACAACACACTTCCCAAACTTGTCGGCTGTGATGTCATTGGAGAATATACCGGTGTGAGGCCTGCCACTCAGTTTAAGGATTATCAGATCATCAGTGACCCAACTAGGTAGTCACAAGTGTCAGCATTTTGTCATTGATAAGTATTGTTTGTTGTATGTTGCTCTCAGCAGTATTCCAGTTACACAACTCAACATCTGATATTGTGGCAACTAAATTGGATCAGGTCTCTAGTTTTCCTAGTTCCGAGTTATTTAGAAGCTGCTGAATATAACTGTAATATTTCTGCTAAAGCTGGGATGAGTCCAAATTTACTACCCGGGTACCCACACCCCTATTACCTGACCCTACCCAGGTACCTGCTGTTGGTGTCAAGAGTGGGTACAAAATGTCCGATTGGGAATGGATTGACAGTAGTCCTGGCAGAATGTATTTATATACACAAATATAATGATGTGGTCATGCATACACTGAAGTTGACTGAAGTTTTAGCTTTGTTCAAACATATATAAGTCAGAAGGAATGTGTTCATAGTCTTGAAGAAATGCGAACATTAGAGACTTAAAATTGTCGTGTAACCATGTAGTTATATACATGATATAATGATTTTTTTGTCATGAAACAAAATATCACATGACTAACCACGGGTCCGGGTAGTTCTGTGGGTACCCGGGTCCTACTCAGTACCCACCCGACCCGAGTACCCGAGTTACCCGTCCCAGCCCTAATTTCTGCAGCATTAAGCAACGTTTACACCTTCACATTGTCCACCGAGACTGATCATGGAGGCAACACTATATTAGGGAGGCACCCATTTGGCCTACCATGAAAGGGATGATCAGATACCAGGACCACAAATCAATAGACAATAAATGCGACTCTTGTTCCTGTATTTCAGACACTGGATCACAGTTGGTGGTATTCGTTCCACTGGCCTGTCTGGATGTCTGGGTATTGCCGACCATGTCGGCCATCTTGTCCAGGAAGATCTGCAACAGGAGCCAACCCAGGGGCGGAGTCACCGCATCAACAGAGTGGAGCTGGCCTTCCTCCCAGAGCAGCAGACAGCCACAGCAGATGGTTGTACTTACTACATGACCCATCCCATCACACAACTTGGAACACATGCAGCATCCATGCTGTGAATGGTTCATCTTCGATGTGTATACATGGATGTCTGCTATGGAACTAACTGTTAGAGACTGGTGATGTACTTTAAGGATGGGTCTAATGTTATTTTGTAATTTAATTAACCCGGAAGATAACTGTTGAGTTTACAACAGAAGTTGGGCTGTGTTGCTTTATCATTCTCAAAATGAGATATCCTGGTTCTTGTCGTGTTTGTATTGTATCATTACATATGCTATTAAAAACAGGAGTGAGTGAGTATGGTTTTACACCTTTTTTAGCAATATTCCAGCAATATCACAGCGGGAGACACCAGTAATGGGCTTCACACATTGTACCCATGTCTGGAATTGAACCCGGGTCTTCGGCGTGACGAGCGAACGCTTTAACCACTAGGCTACACAACCGCCCTTATTACAAACAGGAGTCAGATACTTAATATCTAAAAGCTGTGTGATAGCAGGACATAACAACACTTAATTAATAGCAGTTCATTAATGTCCACAAACAGTGTTAAATGCAAAAATTGTCATTATTGTGAATCAACAATTAATCCAGAAACCAAGAATTTATAAATAGAAAACATCACTTTATTCCCTTGTATTATCCTATAATTTGAAACATATTTTTGTACACAACAAAGATCCATTAATCTCCTTTGTGTATCTTCGCCATACATCCCTGTAAGAATGAGCATCTCCTGCGCTGCTGGGCGGAGCCATGCACATCATGTCCGTAACACACTGCCAGTATAGATACATTATCCCGGTGACCTGCATCACGCATGTTTCCATAGGATAAATAGGTTGTCCTGAGGGATGAAATCGTGCCTGAAAACCTCATTTCCACAAGTTAGAATTATTGTCACTAAGAATGTCGTCAGTGATTCCTCAAGATGAAATCACGTCCGTCACAGATGATGTCAATGTTTGTTCCTGGAATCACAATGGCAACTCCATTGCAGGCTTCTGTTGATGTTAGTCTGTTTAGTTCCTAAGTATCAAGGCAGCAGAGTTACTGTGAGCTTCATGCGATCTTGTTGATGACGGCTTGGTGCAGGTTGTGGAGCTGGCTGGTCCACTTCTCCAGTGCGGAGTAGCGTGCTGCCAGACTACTGGCCTCCTGGGACAACTCCAGAACCTGGTTCACTTGGTCGATACGTCCCTTGATGGTGCTGACAATACAAAAAACACAGGCTACAGTGTGGCCAAAGGCATTCAATTCTCAAACCAAGTGCAACTTCTATCTCAACTGTTTGTGACCTGTTCCATGTGAAAGGTTATATGAAGATATTTCAAAGATTTCTGTGGCCTCCTGCTTTCCAATAGAATATGACCTTGCTTTTTCTGTATGTGCTGTAATTGTAAGTCTCGGTCATAAACGATCGAGTCCTCCAGTTTTCGCACACATTCTCAAAATTGTATTGAATTTTGGAACTATTTGAGCTGATCACTGGAACTATCTATGACCGTTAAATATTACCATGATACAGTTAATGTTTTGACAACTACAATATACAAGGTTTTCCCCACAAGATGTGTGTATGTAATAATAAAAAATGATATCTCAAAACAGTTACAAAATTCAATACAATTTCGGAACGCGGGTGAAAACTGAAGGACTAGATCGTTTACAACAGAGGCAGACTATTACAAGTACCAACATGAAAGCTTTGATGAGTATGAAACTAGACTTAAATTTGATGTTGTGATTTGATAAAAATGACTTGCTGGACAATCGACCTGCATGTCTGAGTGAGACAGTTATACAACCCACCTGTCTAGGATGCAGGAGACAAGGAGGTTCTCCACCTCTGTAGCATCTATATTCAGTTCCTGCAAAGACAGTGAGCGAGAGTGTGAGTGAGCGGCTTGGGATAATGAATGGAGAGGTGCACATAAATATCATTGCAGTCTATACGTTACAAGCAGGAAAAACCAGCAGCCATTTTGTCAGCACATACTCACTGATATTCTATTCACAAATCATTCACCTGATGAAGGAGTAAGCACATACTCCGAAATGTTGTGTTCCTCATAATAAGGAAGTTGACATCAATAAATTCTCTTCATTACAATTCCGTAACTTAATCACAGCTGGGACTTAATCCACTGAGGTGGTCACCAAGCCATGTGCTGAATACAGTTGGCAGCTATTGTGCCCTTCCAATAACCATTCATACAAACACATGACTGTATGCTTCTGTAATGTCAGATCAAATCATTAGAACCATATTAATATCAAATCATTTCAGACATCCATCAGGTCATAACTAGCTCTTATTTCCCCCTACTGCAACTAATAACTAGACAGCTATCTTGTAGATACATATTTTTATGTTTCTTCCTAAAAAAATACTTGTAAAACCTTACTCTCACCTTCGATACAAATGGTATGTGAATTCGGGTGTACGGTTTGATAAGCTTGATTAAAACCTGTGTTCTGATATTCCGTAGAAGATCTGAAAACAAAATGACATCAAATGACATAAGGCTAAAAAAAATAATTCTGGTTCTCAGGCACCACCTGCATATCATCATATAGTCTGCCACATGTTTTGTTTTTATTTCCATTTTCAAAAATATATAAAAATCCTAATACTTTAACACAATGCGATCCAATATAGCACACAGTTACTTCCCTTTACTGCGCATCTCGTGTTATGTTAATGGCGGGAATAGCAATTTGTATGCATGTTCATATAGGGAGGCGCTTTCCAAGGTTGATGGTACACCACTGTTTATTTGGTTACATACTAGTTTGAACAAGCAAAAAAAACAAAAAGAACCACTGCCCACCCACACTATACAGTAAACTAGGTTTATAACAAACACGCTTATAAATAACAAACTTACCGATATAACACAGTTTCTTGGTCCCGTCCATTTTGTGTAAATATGTTGTACATATGCTTATAACTACGGTTATAACGAATTAAAATCAGTGGTCCCTTTGAGTTCGTTATGACCGTAGTTTACTGCATTTTCAAAAGTCATTCCCTGAGAACCATCGTATTCAACATAATAATCGCCCTGGGTGCTCTTTAAATTAGAAATAGGGGGCTCTTATTTGAATATTATTTTGGTGAAAAACAACAGAGTTGAAAGATCATAAATTTTGTGGTTTAAGCTGACAGACTGAAATATTTATATACGACAGATATATTTTTCCAGAATTTAATTTCCAATATTTAAGGATGCATATATAACACACATATTATACACGAATAAATAAGTCTTGTGTACACTGATCAATCGGAAGGGGTGCTAATTGGGATTGTTCACTAGCCAATGTATTAGCAAATATTGCCATGGGCGCTTATTAGAGCGGGGTGCTTATTACGTCGAATACAGTAATTCTTTTAAATTTGTTTAAGCCTAATGCATGCACTAGTTGATGGCCTTCTAGTGATCCTGTTACTTGTATGTCTGTTTGTGTAATCCACATACAGGTGCTAGCTTGGCACAGTATACTGGTTTCATGCCAGCTCAAACATGAGAAAAAGACAATAATAATTTGATAATAATAAACCTTTTATCAAAACACAACAGTACATACCTTCAATGTGTTCTCTGATAAAAGGATCTTCCATTATATTTTTTCTGTTTGTTTTCAATATTTTTTCAAATTCATTGATGTCATTATTTTGGTAAGCGCTGAAAATATGAAAACACAAATAATGAACAGAAGTATATCACTGATCTTTCAGCTGAGGATAAACAAGAGGGGATTTTGTTTGACAAAGATTGAATACTCCCTGGGGAGCTAAGAATGTTAGTTATTTAATGCCACACTAGGCAATATCCAAGCTACATTATGGCTGTCTGTAAATAATCGAGTTAGGACCAGATAATTCAGTGATTGGCATCATGAGCATGATGAGCATGTCCCATACAATGACAATAAATCAAGTGAGTCAAAGAGTCTGAATTGAAAAATATGATAGTCGTAAGACCAAATCCTTTACTACCTCACCCACCCCCACCCTACGACAACCTCAGGTTGTTGGGGACCTCTATAGTCATGCCCTGAGTTCCCACAGGTTGGGTTGAAAATGCAACTGGAGGCAGCCACTGATCTGAAAATTGCATCACATGCTTCAAGCATGCCCCACTGTTGTGTGGCGGGGTAGAATTGGTCTTCAGCAACCCATGCTCGCCACAAAAAGCGACTATACTTGTTGTAAGAGGCAACTAACGGGATCGGGTGGTCAGGCTCGGTGACTTGGTTGATGCATGTCATCATATCCCAATTACATGGATCGATGCTCATGATGTCAAACACTCGATTGTCTGGTTCAGACTTGATTATTTACAGACCGCTGTCGTATAGCTAGAATATTGCTGAGTGCAGCGTTAAACAACAAACAAACAAACACTGTTCTGTGGAGTTGTGCCCTTTATGTAAGTGGTCTACTCGTATTATGGGTAAGAGATTGTCTGTACATTCTTCTGATGCCATGTCGGTACCATCAGTTAAATTAGAAACAAACCATTCCTTCCCTTTTAAATAAGGCTGGGTATAAAGAGCCAGCAAAAACAAATTCCATTTAAACATATCTCGGTCTGTTATACCACATACAGCAACCATCCAAGTAGTCTCACCTAACTAGATTTGTCATAGCTAAGATTTCTGGATCATTCTTGTAGGGTTTGGTTTCCTGGGAGTCAAATGGATTGATTCCGGACTTCATCAACATGTTTGCTAGCACCAGATACTTCAAGCAAGTCGTTCTCCTGAAACGAAGAAATCACTTACAAAGTAAATCCTGCAGACTTGATAAACATGAATAGAAAACCAGATGAGTGTTATTAAAAACTGCAACAGAGAGTCCACCATCAACATGATTAATTACACATTCCTACCCAGTCTGCGGGGTAAGAATACCCTGTAGCTAACCAGAATGATGGTGGTGAAAACAAGAACTATTTACTTTTGAAATAATGAGATAGAAGTGATAACATGTTGAAAGGATATTGTTACCTTGGACTTCCAGACTCGTCATAGTTTTTGAAAGCTTCGAAAAAGTCGGTATGTGCTTTTTCATACTCCCCTTCTCTCAAGTGCATCTTGCCCCCACACTCTGGAATCAACAGGATCATATTGCAGCGATAGAAACTAACTGTTTTAGTCCACTAGTCCTTATAATGATAACATATAGCAAAACGCTCAAAATTTCTACTAATCCTTATGATACCTTTACTTTTAGGCAGTTTGGCAAGGAGTATAGGGCCAGTGCCAATTTCTAACACTGAAGAAGTTTGAAGAAACTCTGGCATAAATAGAGTTGGATCTGAATACTACTTGCAGCAGTTCTTATGTTAAGATATGGATAGGAGGAATAATACTTTATTTACAAGGACTCAAGATGATGATGTAAAGAATAAAATCACATGATTAGATTACAAGGACTCAAGATGAATGTATGGCTCACGTGATGATAAGGACTCAAGATGGATCTAAAGAGCACATGTCATAAGGACTCAAGATGGATCTAAAGAGCACATGGTCATAAGGACTCAAGATGGATCTAAATAGCACATGGTTATAAGGATTCAAGATGGATCTAAAGAGTACATGTCATAAGAATTCAAGATGGATCTGTGGTGCACATGGTCATAAGGATTCAATATCCAACAGCGATGTGCATGCACATGTGTGTGGCTGATTGTACTAGTCTGGACTAGTGCTAGTCCACTGAGATATCATGCCACAGTTCAACATGGATACCCACTCACACACATTATACTGGCTCCAAGTAAACCAGTCTTTGTTTTATCCCTTAATGCCGAGCATCAGACAGGGTAACAAGTACAATCTTAAGGCATTTTTTTGGTATGATGCAGCCAGGGTATGGACCTTCTACCCTCAAGGCATGTGCTAAATCCTCTAGACTTCAGAGACAGTCTATTCAGTATAGATCTGAGGAGCACAAAAGGTAAGTAGAAGGATTCAAGGACAAAATGTATGGGGTGACTGCACTTTGAAGAACAAGTTCAGCTGAAGGCAATTTCAGCAAGTGAATGGCTGTTACTAAATAATTGTGTAAAGAAAGGTCTCACCTCTGATAACACCCATGATGAGGGGGTGGGGAATGGCGGACTTGATGTGCAGCGACTGCTCGTACAAAGCCTGAAACAAAAGCACCTCTCAGTAACAAGTGCATGACGTTGGCCGTTGGTTTGATGTGTTACGCCACACTCAGCAATATTCCAGCTATATCTGTAAGTAATCGAGTCTGGACCAGACCATCCAGTGATTGATATCGTGAGCATCGATCCACGCAATTGGGATCGATGACATGCATCAACCAAGTCAGGGAGACTGACCGACCGATCCTGTTAGTCACCTCTTACGACAAGCATAGTCACCTTTTAGGTAAGCATGGGTTGCTGAAGACCTATTCTATCCCGGAATCTTCACAGTAACAAGTGCATGACATTCATCTTGACGCTCAACGCTTACAACACATCAACGATTAAACTATGAACCATGACCATAATTAGCTGTATAGACACTTGACCATGCTTACTGGAGACGAGTTTATTGTAGTGAAGGCACTCTTCCATCTATATCATGGTAGTCTGAAACTAATCAGGCCTTGCCCAGACAAACCAGTGGTAGAATGCATAAATGATATTCCATGCTGCAAGGGTAAGGTGACAAACGATCTGCCAGGTGATGTATTGTGCCCTACACATCCTGATATCAGTGCTCTTAGACAAATTAAATTTGGTAAAGACCTGTGAAGATCTGGGTGGTCAGGCTTGCTGACTTGGTCAACGCCTCACTCAGCAATATTCCAGCTACATGAAGGCGGTCTGTAAATAATCGAGTCTGGACCAGACAATCCAGTGATTGACATCATGAGCATCGATCCTTGCAACTGGGATACGATGACATGCATCAACCAAGTCAGTGAGTCTGACTACCCGATCCCGTTAGTCGCCTCTTATGACAAGCATAGTCACCTTTTACAGCAAGCATTGGTTGCTGAAGACCTATTCTACTGCAGATCTTCACGGGTCTCTTGTCATATCAGCTGACGAAAGATCATAGAGTGGTCCAGCTTGGTAGATTTTGTCATCACACTTCTTTGGTGTGGAATGATGTTCATAATATTAACCACTTGTTCGTCTGGCCCAGACTCAATTATTTACAGGCTGCCATTATATAGTGAGTGAGTGAGTTTATGCTTTACGTCGCATCGGCAATATTTCAGCCATATCGTTACGACCATGATATAGCTGGACTAGAGGCACGTTAGCAGAGGTGGCCATATTATAGCTGAACGTGTTGATCTGCGATACCTTATCAGTTCAGCACAATGGTTACTAGGTTCCGGGACTAAATTCCCACCTTCAGCTTCTTGTTGTTCTTCTGTGCTGTATACATCTGAATCTCCAGGGCATAAATCTCCAGGAGTTGTGTCCCTTTCTTGAGATCATCTTCCCCTTCATCCGTCTGATGAAAAGAGAGTCACATAGTGTTCCTTAATCCGGTCGACAAGATAGTCACACAGTCAATACTTTCATATGTGATCCATTTCTAATAAAGGTTTCTTGTAGTGATAAGGTCAGCTTATTGTTCATCATGGTCATGTGTCATTTCATCTTCGGAAAAATCATTTTTAACTTTTCATATTTTTTCTGCGGAAGGACTGAATACTACCGATAACTTGAATGATTGAATTTCCTCAAAACATTTCTCAAATTGCTGTCAAAATGACCACTGTTTAGACGCTTGAATCACATTCAAAACCATATCTTATAGGGCTGGGACGATACACCAACTGTGCGATCTGATACGTATCAAGATATCTTGCTCACGATCCGATACGTACAGTATCATGATACTTGCATGTGTTTTTATCTGTGGTCCCTAAGCCATTTTTTCATAGACAGGATGGCCAAATACCTGGCACACTGATGATTTACAGTTGGCAGTGTCAAGTATGGCACAATGGATGAAAAACTTACGTTTTCACAACTTATTGTTTAGTGTAACAGTTACAAAAGGTGAGGTGAGGTGAAATTGGGTTTAACGTCGCGTCCAAGATTATTCCACTTATATAGCGACGTGCATGTACGTGTGTGTGTTTGTGTGGCTGCTTGTACTAGTCCGAACTGATGCCGATTTATAGTGCTAGCCCACTGAGATACCATGCCGCAGTTTAACATGAATACCCCACTCAGACACAGTTTACTGACTTTGAGCCGACCAGTCCTTGTTTTAGCCCCTTTATGCCGAGCGCCAGACAGGGTAACAACAAGTACCATCTTTTAACGCCTTTTGGTATGACGCGGCCGGGGATTGAACCCCGGACCTTCCGCTCTCCGGGCGGACGCTCTACCACTAGACCACGGAGGCGGTAGTTACAAAAGGAAACACTGAAGGTAAGAATCGATATTTTGTACTTAGTGTGGGACTGTGATCGATATTTGTATCGAGAAGTAAACAAATCGCAATCAACTGATGCATCGGTGTATTGCCCCACCACTAATATCTAATGATGCTCATGATGCTACTCACTTGGCAAGACTGATGAAGCTGCTTGAGGATCTTCTGTAGCTTAGTGTAGTCGCCCCGGTCAAAGTACAGCTTACCAAGTTTAGTGTTTGTCTTGAACCACAGCCTCTCATTCTTGGCCTCCTTAAGGGCTTCTAGCGTTGTCTCATAGAAATCCTGCAGCAACTCCATCTGGGACATCAGGGATACAAATGTATTAGATTCTAAGTGTGTCACAGAGCACAAAGATGTTTAGGTGTGCCCTTCCGAATTTAAGTGTGCTTAAGAGAAGAATAATTTTGATCCATTCTCAAACTCTATGAACGTCTAATTTCTTTGAGTGGCATTTAGAAGTTGGAGTGATGAAGTAAGACGAGTTCTATGGATGAACAACTTCTTTATCACAATTAGTGCGACGTTTCGGTGTAGATCCTAACACCTTTATCACTTGCTTGATAAAGGTGTTAGGATCTACACCGAAACGTCGCACTATTTGTAATAAAGAAGTTGTTCATCCATAGAACTCGTCTTACTCTATGAACGTCCTTTCAAAATGAGCTAGATCATAAGCAGCTGAAATTCATAAAGTTTGCCTCCTTCCATTTCATTGAGAATGGTAACATCCTAATCAATTTCTGAATCCACAGGTTTGTATTATGAATCAAATTGTGCATTAAACCTTTTTGGGGGGTCTTTAACCAGATTACTTGTTTAAAAGAACATTTCTCACAGGCTTTGCATAAATAACATACATCATCACATACAAAATATTGCACATGTGCCCTTCAGGCTAAGTGATATATTATATTCCAACCTGCTTAGATGTTGAGATATAGTCCAGGATGGAGTTGATGGACTTCTCAGAGTAGTTCCGGGTCACTGCTGACTTGATGTAGGCCAACAGTTGTTTGTATCGTTTCATCATTTCATCATAGTTGCCCTGCAACATCCAGAAGATGAATCATTCAACATCTCAAAAATGAAAGTTGATATTTTTTTTAGTTTCTGATAAAAAAGTCACATGTAGTTTCATAAATAAAGAAACAAGATAAAAAAAACAACACTGTAACGTTTCATTTGACAAATAATTTTTACTGAATGTAGAATGTGTGAACAGATCTAATATGAACAAATCTTGTTGGTGCCGTTGCATAGCACAAAATGGGTGTGAGTAACTTCGATCTCATTAAAATCAGATCTTAGTTCTCGCTATCACTAAACAAAGATCTGAGGACATCCCATTACGGGTCACGTCAGAATGACCTTTCATCATGTTCATCCGACAAATCAAAGCGTCGCTTACCAAATCATGAAAGTGACAGTCGGAATGTGTTTTCTAATCATGCAACCTCGAAAATGTTAAAACAGGGTATACCAAATGACAGTTACGGCCCGTATGACTGATTCCGCCAAAATTATCGTCTGTCTCTCACTTCCGTGGGATGAACATTTGAACGGATGATGCGTTACACAGTTCATGGGAAGCACTACCATACAATCACAACCATATTATAGACACTCCAGAATGTTCATTTGTTCAGTTTTCAAAATTTTAATCGAGAACTGTGTCAACATATTTTTCAAGCGTAGTCTGAAATGGAAGTCGCTATGTTGAAATGAGTGCCATAAAGCTCAAGAAAGCTGCTTTCTAATTGGCTGATATTGACTTCTTGTTAGGCGTTTCAGTGGTCGGTCAAAGTTTGCGAAAGGTCGTTCTGACGTGACCCGTAATGGGATGTCCTCAGATCTTTGTTTAGCGGCAGCGAGAATTTAGATTTGATTTTAATGAGATTGGAGTAACTTAGGAAATAGTGTCTTTACCAGTTTGAAGTTGATTTTAATCATCTGCTTCAAGGCTTTGAATCCCCATTCCCCTTTCTCCTTTCCTTCCAACTCCAGCACCTGTAACAGAGATCAAAGCAGGTGTAGTAGGTATTGGAATATTTCTATCAACCTATGCTTTATGATTCTTGTGTATCATTCCAGCACTACTGGTGGCACATGGTCCTCTGCATAGTGCACAGATCACCAATCCGGTGAAGTAAAGCAAGGTTGATCGCGGAGAGTCCCTGGATGGCTTCTCCTTGGGCAAGTGACTTTGTTAAAAATGTGCCTCTATTCACCCAGCAGTGAATGGGTACCCGGTAGGATGAGATGGCAATGTGTCTGTTAAGCTTCTAGCACCACACAGGCAGCTTGGGTTGTATACTCCCCAGGAAACTTTTACAAACCTGTAGAGGTTATGAATTCTCTGATGAAATCCTCCTTGGGGCACTTATTGCATTTTCCTTGCTCAAGAAAATCTATATGACATAGTTGTAACCATTTTCCTTAATAAAAAATGTTACCACACAAAAAACTTCGTTTTTGTATGATATACGACCACCCTTACGGGGCCTCACCCCCAACGGCGCCTCACGCCAGGGGGAGCAACTCTCACCCAAATCACTTTCCATATGTCAAATGCTGACGGAATGTGGGGAGGTGGGTGGCCGTGCCCCAAGGAGGATTTCATCAGAGAATTCATAACCTCTACAGGTTTGTAAAATTCTCTTTCTGATTAAATCCTCCTTGGGGCACTTATTGCATCAAGACAGACTCCCAAAGATAATCTAGGAAGTGGCATCCGTCAGCAACAGGCGTAAATAAATACATCGTATTTGATTATTCAACAGAATAAAATATTGAGTTCAATAAATGGAACCAACCTTATCGTGAGGCACCACCGTCGAAAGGCGGGGGCTAGAGACAGGGCGTGGTCGACCATATATTATGATAAAGCCTGTTTTGCGGCTTGTCATAAGTTGAGAACTCGAAACACCTCCCACCCCCCCACACTTTTTTGAACAAGTGATATAAGGGCGTAGATCACGAGAGACCATAACCAGCGCTGAGCTAGGCCAGAGGGTCCCCGAGGATCGAAGGAGTGCGTGCGCAAAATACGAGTATTATCGAGTAGTAAGGACTGATATTTATCGACCGCAGAAGATAAAATCCGGACCATTACTGAGCAGTATAACCGGAAGACTGTCTAAAATCTCGAATGCTCAATCAGCTAGAGATTAGAACTTTGCCCAGTTCGGAGAACTGACTGACCAAACCGAGTACGCTCGCTTGAGTGTTTGTCGAGTTGGTAAGGTTTGATGAATCGTGCTCGGCTGGCTCCAAATAGCCGCGGAGCAGATCTGCTCAATGGGCAGAGCCGCGGCGTACGCTTTTGACGCAGCCACTGCTCTAACCTAATGAGCCTTCAACCTGGTAGGGGGGTCCCTGCCTGTAAGCGTATACGCTGTACAAATGTTTGAAACTATCCACCTCGAGATAGATTGTTTACTCGCAGGTGAGCCAACCTTCCTACCGCAGTAACAGCAAAATAGTTGGTTATCCTTACGGACACCCATATTTCTGCTGATATAGGCCTTGAGAGTCGTGCGGACATCCAAGACATGAGCATGTCTTGCAGTGGTCCCCGACGAGGAAGGCTGTGAAAGAGCGGGTAGCTCAATAGGAGCCGTTCACGTGGAATCGTGTGCGACCCTAGGACGGTAATAGTCCGGTAGACGAAAACTGACTGTCCCGGTGATATTTATCGACCCCATGGAAGACAGTTATTTTGGGATCGGCTGACATAACACGAATGTCGCCTACCCGTCTGCCGGACGTTACCACCACAAGGAACGCCGTCTCCCAGCTCAACAGCTGAAGAGAGAGAGAGACGACAGATCCCGAAAGGAAGGACCGGACAGCCAATCTAGAATGATTGACAAGTCCCAAGGGGGACTGATCCGCCGGACTGGCGGTCGGATCCTGTCCACACCTGCTAAAAAGCGCTGCACTAATGGGTGTGCACCCAGAAGTGCCCCGTCGACAGGGACGTGAAAAGCTGCGATAGCTGTAGAGTACCCTCGGACTGTTGATGCGGCCAGGCCGTCATCTAGTCGCGACTGGAGAAACTCAAGCACGGATACGAGATCTGCAGAAAAAAGATCTGCAATCCCTCTATCGACACACCTGGGCGCATAGCAGGCCTATCTATCGTACTGAACGTTTGTCGAATCCCTCCGCGAAGCCAGTATTGTGTCTGCAACTCGTGCAGGAATACCGCTCTTCTGGAGGCGATTCCTGACAGTGGCCAAGCCACCCATTGAATCCTGAGATTCGGGTGGAGGGCCCCGTTCTGGGATAGGAGGTCCGGTCGTAAAGGTAATATAACAGGAGGCTGAGCCAGAAACCTGAGTATTACTGGAAACCCACTCTGCGCCGACTAAAGAGGTGCCAGGAGCACAATTAGTCGCGCAGGCTGAGTGCCTAGCTGAGACAGGACCTTGGAAATCAGAGGTACTGGGGAGAATGCCCACAGAACTGTCCGTCCAATCTAGCTGAAAGGCGTCCGGTGCCACCGACCTCGGGTCGTGGACTCGGGAGCAGAACGTTGGTGTCTGGTTATTTAACCCAGACGCAAACAGATCCACCTGTAACGACCTGTATAACAGGGAGAAAATCCCGAATATCCCCGGGTCGAGCCTCCACTCGTGAGGAGCGAGGATCCGGCAAGACAGAGCGTCCGCACGGACGTTGTCCACCCCCGGGAGATAAACAGGTAGCACCCTGATATCGTGAGAGTCGCACTATAGTAGGAACTGCCACGTCTTTCGTCGAAGCGACGGAGACGCCGTTCCCCCCTGCTTCCGGATGTAAGTCATCGCCGTTTGGTTGTCCATCTCTAGACGAACCACTTGGCCACGAAGCAGATCCGGGAAACGTTGGAACACCAACCTGACCGCTCTCAGTTCTAGCACATTGATATGCAGTTTGATCTCCTGCTGGGACCATAGTCCCGAGGCAGTGTGATCATTCAGAACGCCTCCCCAGCCGGAGAGTGACGCGCTGTTTGAACTGTGAGAGACGGAACGGGAGTGATTCCCGACCTCGGTCCACCACTGGAGGTGTGTAATGAGCCACTACGGAGTCTCGAGCACAGTCTCGAGATCTTCCGAGTTCGCCCAAAGTCGACGGAGTGCTTGTTGAATGGGACTCATTCTCAAGCGCGCCCGCCAGACCAAATCCACTGTCGCCGCCATGTTGTCCAGTAACTGGAGCCATGTACGAGCAGTGTGACTTGCGCTTAAGGGACTTGATATCTTGTGACAGAGATACACGTCCTCTCACCGTGTTGAAATTAGCCACTAGGAAGACTAGATTCTGAGTGGGGCTCAGATCTGACATCTTGAGATTGACCATCCACCCTAGAGTGATCAGAATATCTATCACTTGTTGTGTAGCTATCTGACTCAGGGATTGCAATAGAGCTCTTAGTAACCTAGTCGTCGAGGTACGGATGGCAGAACCGACCTTTTGACCTGGCCACTTGGGCGGGAATCAACATCAGCTTGGTGAACACCCTCGGGGCCGTGGAGATCCCGAATGGTAGAACCCTGAACTGATAACACCTCCCGTCGAAAGAAAACCTCAGGTATTTCTTGAACTCTGGATGTATTGGTATGTGGAGATAGGCGTATTTTAAGTCTATTGACGTTAGCCATTCTCCTGTCTCGACAGTTGAGATCACTGTTTGGTGACTAGGAAACAAGTCGAGTAGAAGCCCTCGCTTTCCTGTCCCTCGGGACCCGGTTCGATCGCAGCTTTCATAAGAAGTGCGTCGACCTCGGCACGGAGGAATTCCGCCTTCTCTCGGGTAGCAGGCACCGGTGTGTGCTTTATCCCGGAAAAGTGGAGGAGCGGATGAGTTTTCCCGATAACTTGCGACTATGGGTTCACCCGGGGCTCTTCGGGCGCTAATGGGAACCCATCGTTCCCAGCCCCGCGAAAAAGCTGTTGGCCTCGACCAGCTGCCTTGCCCCGGCCCGTGCCTCTCTTGCTCCTCACGGCGCCCTTATACCTGAAGGAAGCGGCGGCTTCCAAGCAGGTGTGGACGTCTGACCCGTGCGTTAGCGTAGGAGGGGACAATTGGAGAGGCCCGCTTACGCGGTTTTAACGCTTGGTACCTCCAACAAGGCCTTATGAGTCTTTGATGGAAGTATACAATTGAGCAGCCTCTCGGACCGCCTGCTGAGCCCCAGGGAAGAGGGTGGCACCCTCTTATACGGCAAAGCAAGTAGGTCTTGGCGTGTGTAAGTCGAGTATTTAGATACCGACATCCACCGCCTGCGCATGCACATAACAGCGCACATCATCTGCGATGCACAGCTACGAATAGCGTCCCGCGCAAGATAATGTTAGTTGCGCGGCCAACTCCGAAGAGTCGGCCGGCCCCTCTCCCGCTAACTCCCTCTGTACAGCCGACAGATACGCGGAGTGTACGGACACACGGAGCTGTTGGCATGCATTATGATATTGCTCCTCGAAGCATATGTAAGCAGCCTTCAACTCCGCACCGCACACGGGAAAGGGGGGGGCAACCGCCGGCCCTGCTTGACCTTAGTCAAGTTGGGTGTCTCCGACTCTGGCATGGGCGCAGCAACCTGAGGCAGTACATGGACAATCCTGTCCCGCACGTGTCTCTGCACCCGGCCCGAGGCCGAGTCCCGGTGCCGAGGTTCAAGGGAACCCACCTGGCACTGGGCTAGGTATCCACTAGTGAAAGCCTTGGCCTCGGAAGAGACGTCTGGCTCCGCTAGGGTAAATTGTGCGTCGGTAGTGCACGGGCCGGTGCCCGCCACCACTACGCTGGGGAGCGACCTCGAGCCGGAGCCGAAGCTCGGTCTCGGATCGTCCCCGAGACAAAGGGAACCAACCTGGCTCCGGGCTAGGTATCCACTAGTGGACGCCTCGGCCTCGGAAGAGGCGTCTGGCTCCGCTAGGGAAAATTGTGCGTCGGTAGTGCACGGGCCGGTGCCCGCCACCACTACGCTGGGGAGCGACCTCGAGCCGGAGCCGAAGCTCGGTCTCGGATCGTCCCCGAGACAAAGGGAACCAACCTGGCTCCGGGCTAGATATCCACTAGTGGACGCCTCGGCCTCGGAAGAGGCGTCTGGCTCCGCTAGGGAAAATTGTGCGTCGGTAGTGCACGGGCCGGCGCCCGCCACCCCTCCGCTGGGGAGCGACCTCGAGCCGGCGCCGAAGCCCGGTCTGAGATCGTCCCCGAGACCAAGTTGCCTGCCTCGGCCGACGCCGGGCATATCACAAGGTCTCGAAGCCGCGTCCGGCGCCGACAACGGGGAAGGCTCGGTCCGCATCTCCTCTCGGAGCTGAGACTTTACCTCCTCCATCATCGACGCCATCTGCGACTTAAGTAACGCAGAAAAGTCTGCCAAAGACAGTGCAGGAGAGGGTGCAGTGCTTACTACGGGGACCCTCGAGCCTTCTCCCCCGGCCCCCGGAGAGGGAGCGGGGGAGACAATCTCGGCAGCTTTTTTACCCTTTTTAGATGGGGAGGGGGGGATGTCTTAGTAGATCTGATATCTACCCCCGCCTTTAATAGACCTCTTTAAAGTGGAACAAGTCAACTTGTCTCTTTTGGGGGCCCCGGGGGGTAAAGGCAATGTCCTCCGCCAGACATATTCGGCAGCGTTCGTGCCTGTCTTAGAACAACCCGTACACAGTTTGAAGGTCTTGTAAACAAGACCGTAATTTCTGAGGTGGGCGGGAAGGGTATCAACGTGTATCAGTGCGATATAAAGATCGGAAAGAAACGTGCATAAATTGTGAAACTAGAAGCAAAGGCGTAATGTAGAATGCGATTTGTAACGCGATACTAATAGCCAATGTGTAGTATAATTATAACACCAAAGGGGCGTGTTACGCGCTAAGGTGTAAAAACCCGTAAAAAAGGTAAGTGTAGTTTATGAATTAACACACCACCTTGGGTTTTGTAAAGGAAAAAATTGTAGACCAATGCTGTATGATATAACAAAACCCCAAGCCGTTTCTTAATGGCCTTGGTGTTACATGTATCAGCCCGTGGAACTACAATATGGACGCCATTACGGCCATTTGAATTCAAAGGTACCGTGCACGTGGCGTATTATTACAACTCTATAACTTCACAATGCGAGGTATTACGCCTTTGCAAAGAAAGAAATGTACCATACATACAGTTTGGTCAGCCATGGTTCTTGTCGAACGATAGATTTCTCTTATTTTTGTCTTGTGTGAAAAATCAACACGTCTGTCTCTTACAGATGACATAAGGAAAGTGATTTGGGTGAGAGTTGCTCCCCCTGGCGTGAGGCGCCGTTGGGGGTGAGGCCCCGTAAGGGTGGTCGTATATCATACAAAAACGAAGTTTTTTGTGTGGTAACATTTTTTATTAAGGAAAATGGTTACAACTATGTCATATAGATTTTCTTGAGCAAGGAAAATGCAATAAGTGCCCCAAGGAGGATTTAATCAGAAAGAGAATGAGAATGATTGTTGAGTGAACACTGATCCATTGACCAGGGTAATAAGTGAGTGAGTGAGTATGGTTTTACGCCGCTTTTAGCAATATTCCAGCAATATCATGGCGGGGGACACCAGAAATGGGCTTCACACATTGTATCCATGGCGGGAATCGAACCCGGGTCTTCGGCGTGACGATCAAACGCTCTAACCACTTGGCTACCCGACCGCCCCCCAGGGTAATATCAACAAGTGTATAGTTGACAAAGTCATCTATATCCCCCGCCCATTTTAACACGTTATGGTCCCAAACCAGGTAACTGACCCAACATTTCTCTTAGCCCATGTCAAAATAGCTGCAATGGAAATTCTAAAATAAACATTTCTAAAACTCCTTAATATCAAATGGCACTAGTTCAGTATGCACTTTATATATAGACATGCAATGTTTGGCAAGGAAATATTTAACAGTTTATTTGTTATACTACTTAAGTAAACCAATCCTATATTAAAACTTAAATCCAACTTGTTGTCATGGAAACATAAACCAGTTCAGTATGTGCCTGGTAGACATGCAAAGTTTTGTAAGAAAGTATTTAAGTTTTTGAGTTACACTCTGGAAACGAACACCACCCCTGTAGAACCTAAGTCCAACTTATTGCCATGGAAACGTGAAAAATAAAAATTTCTAAAATTCCTAAATAGCAAGAGGCACCAGTCCAGTATGTGTCTGGTAAACATGCACAGTTTTTGTTGGAAAGTATTGAATGGGTTTTGAGTTATGCTCCGGAAAGAAACTCTACCCTATAGAACCTAAGTCCAACTTGTTGCAATGGATCTTAAAAAAATCATAAAGTTTTCTCTACCCCCATGTGTTGTGTAATAATGCAGCGGTAGAAACTAATATTTTTAGACCACTATTCTTTATAATGATAGCACATGCCAAAACCATGAGAACCCCAAACTTGGCAAATTTCTACATGTTCTACTAGTACTAGTTTTTATGATACCTTAACTATTGGGCAGTTTAGCAAGGACTCGAGGACTAGTGCCAATTTCTAAAGCTGTATTGGGCAGTTCGGCAAGGACTCTAGGACTAGTGCCAATTTCTAAAGCTGTATTGGGCAGTTCGGCAAGGACTATAGGACTAGTGCCAATTTCTAAAGCTGTGAAGTACAGTTTAATACACTACACAAGAGGGTAGGGCAAAGTATATTTCATATAATACTATTCATGTGTAACTGATGCCCGACAACACTGCTCTCAGATAACCTTTACCTGACAATGACTATAGTGCTGGATAGTAATCTAATATGGAAATAATGCTCACAAATACAAGCAGAAAAGGCTACATAGAGTGTATGGCTGTACTGTTATACTTTTAGGTATTCGAAATTTTTCAAGCATATTCTTCAAAATCAATTGGGTTATGGAGTTTAAGTTTGCAGATATGCACCTTATCTGGAGCTCTGAGTGAGTATGGTTTAACGCTGCTTTTAGCAATATTCCAGCAATATCACAGCAGGGTTCACCAGAAATGGGCTTCACACATTGTACCCATGTGGGGAATCGAACCTAGGTCTTCAGAGTGACTAGCGAACGCTTTAACAACCAGGCTACCCCACCGCCCCCTGGAGCTCTTAGATATTGCTCTACATCAGTCTATGCTGCTGACAGTGGTAGTGACTCACCTTCTGGAAACTCTCAAGGGCTGCTTTAGGATCATCTTCCTTGAGAGCTTTTGAGTTGTAGTATTGGTTCTCTAGGTCCACATCAGGCTCCGAGTTACTCTCTTCCGAGTATTCCTGCAGAATATGTCTGACATGATAATTGTGTTCGTGACAAGTGGATGGTCATAACAACTCATTTTCGCAGAGTAGATAAAAAATAAAACCTGATATTCGTACTACCTGAAACTATCTAAACAGATCTGTGTATTTCATAAAATGTGTTCATAAACTCAGGAATTCTTTATTGTCACACTAGAAACATGTAGTTGTCTTTCTTTGTATACATGACCATGTATTTGGTTGTTGTTGTTGTTTTGTTGTTTAACGCCGCACTCAGCAATATTCCAGCTATATGACGGCGGTCTGTAAATAATCGAGTCTGGACCAGACAATCCAGTGCTTGATATCATGACCATCGATCCACGCAACTGGGATCAATGACATGCATCAACCAAGTCAGCGAGCCTGACCACCCGATCCCGTTAGTCTCCTTTTACGACAAGCATAGTCACCTTTTACGGCAAGCATGCATGTATTTGGTAGTTTGGGCTTTAAGTGTAGGATAAAATATGTCAGAGGGTTTTTATGAGATTTAAAACCGTCATCATCATGATCATAGGGGCACATGCCCCTCTGTTCTGACCCTTCGATTCAGGGTTTCAATTTCATAAAAACCTGAAGGTAAGTTTTTTATCTAACTTATAAACCGAGAAAAGAAACTTAAAACAACACATCAACATTTTTATGTTTCAAACATACTTTCCATGAACCTTAGGAAACCGGTGTAAAATGCTGTTGCTGTCGTACAGATACTTGAAAAAGACATTCTTAAAAGCATTGTGATTTATCAGCGCCTCTGTAGCCTAGTGGTACACTCACTGGGCTACAGATACGAAGGTTGCATGTTAAATTCACTGGAATATAAAGAAACCATTTGAACCGTTATCAAATCCAAAATAAATTTCGAGCAAGAAACATTCATATGTCACAATATAAACTACTGATAAAATCCTCAGGATATTATATAGCAAATGTCCCAGGGATATTACATCCCTCTTTATGATATTTATCCCTACTGGAAACCAATAGGATGACATCACTGGAGGTTTATAATACTGAAAAAATACTGAGGTGAGGTGAGGTGAAATTGGGTTTAACGTCGCATCCAAGATTATTGTACTTATATAGCGATGTGCATGCACTTGTTTGCGTGGCTGCTTGTACTAGTCCGGACTGATGCCGATTTATAGTGCTAGCTCACTGAGATACCATGCCGCAGTTCAATATGAATACCCCACTCAGACACAGTTTACTGACTTTGAGCCGACCAGTTTTAGCCCCTTTATGCCAAGTGCCAGACTGGGTAACAACAAGTACCATCTTTTAACGTCTTTTGGTATGACGCGGCCGGGGGTCGAACCCCGGACCTTCCGCTCTCTGGGCGGAAGCTCGACCACAAGACCACGGAGGTGGCCGAAAAAATACTGTCTGTCTCCAATACAATGGCTTAAAAAATTCTGCTTTCATAAGAAAAAGGTAATTGTACATTCCAAAGTTCATGACAAATACTATGTGTTTGTTGAAATGTAGCATCAATGGCAGTGTGCTTTAAAAAAGTTTCCAGCTTCTAAGAACATTTCGCCTGAACACATTCCAACATCACCATGGTCACCACCCAAATAAATGGGTCATGCACTGAAATCCCGTGTGTTGTGACCTTACACAACTTGATCACCTGACTACCCCTGCCACATAATACTCTTTCTTAGAACTGACAGGTTTGAGGAGCTGTGATGCGGGGATGGCTGGGCGGGCATATAACGTGTGAGATAAGTATTATAAATATACAATTTAACGTACAATTTAATTTGTTTTAATTTAATCTCACACAGTTGGAGAGCCTGTATAGACTACCACTGTGAGACGTACACAAGGAAGCTGGTGCAAACAAGTGACACAAATTATTTAAGTTATACACTGCCTAGTGTAGAAAAGACAAGAGTGAGTGAGTGAGTGAGTATGGTTTTACGCCGCTTTTAGCAATATTCCAGCAATATCACGGTGGGGGACACCAGAAATGGGCTTCACACATCGTACCCATGTCGGGAATCGAACCCGGGTCTTTGGCGAACGCTTTAACCACTAGGCTACCCGACCGCCCAAGAAAAGACAAGAACTTGTGAGTGGGTAAAAACACCATAACAGGTGATGTGACCCCTTTACGCCAGTCGGACGTAACAACATGAAATTAGGTATGACATGTGTTACGTCTTTTCATGTAGGACATCATTACACGATTAACAGCATATCTTTGAATAGGGATCTATTCACATTATGACTTATAACCAATCCGGAGGGGGTCTCCAGGCAATCAGTTCTACAAGACAGACTACACCACTATCTCTTACGGACAACAGGGTAAGCCAGCTTGGCATCTCTCTGAACACTTCGTCAAAGCTATCAATCCTGCTCGTTAGATTGAAGCATGCTAAGACGAGAAGAGGAACGATCAACAACATCCAGAAGAGGACTTTAAACCAATACTAAGACATTACTTGCACAAGGCAGAGGTGAGCGGGTGAAGCATCGGGACACCGCCGAAACGGCCACACCTTCCAGCGAGGTAGAATGTGGAGAGCTCTAACAGGGCATAAGGAGATATCATTATGGTCATCTGGGTTCAGCATGGATGCCAACGACAGTATGGTCAACAACCGGTCTGACTGTCCCGGAAACTGATTCTTCGCAAAGAAAACTGATTCTTAGCAAAGAAATCCCAGATACACCTTCCCATTGTGAATTCTCTCAAACTGGACGCGGTCAACTTCAAGAGAATGGGTCTCACTCATTCTAGCAGCAGTTGCAAATGCCAGGCAAAATACCGTCTGAAAGGTGATCAACTCTTAAGTCCTTCTCAGCAAGTGGTTCATACTCCACAGAGGGCAGATGGCAGAAGATGACATTAAGATCCCAAGTGGGCGGGCGGAAATAAGATGGCAGGTCAGCCAACTTGTTGGACAGAATGAGGGACTGTAGCTCAGCAACCATGAAGATCGTAGGCAATGATGGAGCTGAGATCGCAGAGAGATACATAGCCAAAGTAGAGCCCTTAAGGTCCCACATACTCATGTTGCAGATCAGCTTGGTGATGCTACGAGCTTGACAGTATGCCTCAATGCCTTCCATTTATGGTCATATAAGGCTGTGGTGGAGGTACGGTGAGCCTCAGTGATGGTCTTGGCTACTCTCTTTGAATACCCTTTGGTGACAATCGACTTCTGGAGATGAGCCATACACAAAGATTTAAGGTTTCGGGCGATGGATGAAGTAGGTGGGTGTAAGGCTGGTGGAGAAGATCGTCCCTGAGCGGAAGATGGTGAGACTTTGTTTCTGCACTGTTTACCAGCACTGTGAACCATCATCGAGCTGGCAAGTAGGGCGTGACCAAAAGCAGTCGAAGTTGGTTGGTGGATGCCGCCTTTTGAAGAACCTCAGGTAGAAGGCTGGTAGGGGGAAAGGCGTAGGCGTTGAGGTTATCTTACTAGATGGCAAGAGCATCGTGGTCCCATGCCTGATGATCTGGGAGATGCCCTTCCGTCACTGACAGTTAGTCTGGTCAGGATAGGGAGTCTGCTATGACGTGTATTTCGGAATCTTGCACTGACCTGAATGTTCAGCGAGTCAATCAACTGGAAGAAGTCAAGTGTCAGTGACAAGAGGGAGGTTGACTTGGGGGAGCCCATTTTGTTGATGTACCAGACATTGGTTAGATCGCCCGACTGGATCATGAGTTAAGATGCAGTGGGACACAGCCAGAATGACTGCCTCAAATACGAGGTTGTTGATATGCAGTCTCTTTTCATGGACAGACCAGCGCTCTGCCACCTGTAGATCATGGAGGTGAGCCCCCCAGCCCACAGTCGAAGAGTCGATAATGAGGTGTTGGGTCTGGATGAGCAGTCGCAAAGGGACTCAGGCACAAACATTCGAGAGCACCAGCCACAACTGATGATGCTGATATAGTGAGATCAGTAGAGAGAGCAAACCCCGGAGTTATCCTGGAGATAGGGCCTCAAGAAGCCCTGGATAAGAAGCTTGAGTTGACCCCTCTGAGTGAGTGCTTGTGCTTATGTCAGAAGACCTAGCAAATGTTGTCATTTGCATAGAGGTAGGGGGTGTCTGAGTGCCAACTGCACTAAACATTGTATCTTCGACCACTTGTTCGTGGGAACAAACATCCTCCTCTGAGTCGTCTCAGACTTTGCAACGTTGATGAGCTAACCTAGCTGATGGAGATGTCACTGAGTGGACTGAGGTGTTGCATGAGGGTGTCTGGATCTGCATGGGCTTGAATACAATCATCAATATAAGCCTCAAGACAATATCTTGCACATGCAGAAACTTTGTGACTGACTTGGTAATACCAGGCCTAGACTTAACAACATATTTGTATGTAGCCAGCAAGGCTTGCTCCTTTTAATAGTTACTGAAGTAAAATCAACTGGAGGAAATGGAGGAGATACACGTCTTGTAGGTCGAGACTGACCATGTGGTCTCCCGCCCGAATGATTGTTCGGAGTAGCGTGAAAGACATCATGCGAAAATGCAGCAAATCTTCAAGATACAATGCGTTGAACGTCTTCATGTAGAAGAAGTAGAGAGATCAACGTAATGTTAGGTGTCAATTCTAAAATTGAAACGATATGTTAATCCAGAAATTAGTACATAAAATAACTTAGTGTGATCCAACAAACAACCATTGAACAAGCGGTTGCCTAATATGATGATCCCATCAGCATTGATCAGTGTTCCTGCTGGCTTTTGAAACTGCCAGTTCTACATTGAAGCAGCTCTAATAATTACCAGTCCCCTCCCAATTTTTGCCAGTCCCAACTTTCAACAAATAAAAAAATGTATGAAAATTAATTCTTTCAACATCATGTTCAGTGCAAAGATGTCCTTGGCTGAAGTAACTTAATTAGATCTATACATCATTCACACTTACTTGTCACAATTTTCTCCTTTGTCTTAATATTCCGAGACAAAGTCACTACAAATGGATATATAACCTTGAAGCAAAGCAAAATGTTATTTCCTTGCAATAAAAATAGACAAGGGGAAAACCATGCATCTTGCATTCAGATTGGGAGTTCAAGTTTGCGCAGGATTTACCTGACCAATGGAGGTGACGACAGATCTTCATGCAGAGAGGTAAAGTATCTGAGTATCTGATCTTAATGAGACTGATGAAATTCAAGCTTGAAGTGCCTCATTTTAACTCTGCCACATACAGTGGCGCTTTGCTAGAATATTGCGTATAGGACATGTGCGCTCATTGGTGGTTGTCTTACATAGCAATATACCACTGCAGGTATTAAACACTGCCAAAAGTCAACATTGTTATAAATAAATGAATAAGAGGCCCAGAATGTTGACAAGGAGAGGTGCCACTCTTGAAAGGGTGTGCTGACTCTAAAAAGTAAGGATGTAACACTTGGTGTGAGTTTACTTTTCCATATGTGTGGAATGGGTGCAGTGCACTTTTTCAGTATTCAATTTGCTGCAAGTGGAGGATCGAACTCGTTTTGCAAGCTTCAAGTTCAACTAGGCTAACGAGGTAATCTAATCAGACAGTTTACCATATGACAATTGGGGCTATCACAAATAATTCGTACTTGTTAACCTCATGATCAGCATGCAATTGTTTACCTAAGATGCTCAAAACTCTGACATGACATGAGTTTCAAAATGCATACATTAACTCACAACTTATTCCAAGGATCCAGGAGCAAACTAACGCAAAGGGTTTGTAAAGGGATTAATGATAAGTGATGGGTGCCCATACATAAGGATCGCGAAGAAGTGTTTGATTGGAATAGGGTACTAATCCTACTGATCGCTAAAAAAGGCTTGATCGGCATGGCGATCCTGGGTTGAAGTTGGGGTAACCTACCCACAAATAACCCGAATGATCGGAGAGGCACGGGGGAGCAGTGAAGTGAGAGCAACAGCCTGCAGCCAATTAGTGGAAGAAGCTACGCTCGGTAACCGCAGTCTTGTCTGCGGAATTATCTGAAGAACCGTCTTAGTGCTCTTACTGTTAGTTTCGTTTGTTGTGTGTACGAAATTATCGCAACCCAACTCGTTCATTAGGAGGGAAGTCGAGTTGCTGCCGACGTGGTGCTGACACACCCAAGATCACTCATTTTTATTTAACAGAGCTGTTTACACGGATGACAATAAACCATTGACGGCAGTTTATGTCACAAAACCGTCCAAATGTACTTACCAAATCATACTCTTCGTCGTCATCGCACATAAAATCATCGTCCGACATCTTGAAGTGATGGTAAGATGTTTTTAACGACTTATAACAAGAACAACATAGTCTTTCTTGTATATCATAAAAGACAACGTTAATATATAGAAAACAATATTTACATTTATAAACAAATACCTAAACTTATTGTCGAAAAATAAATTGATATAGTAAAATTGCTCTAATTTTCATCAACTTGAAAAATGCTTTCGATACAAATACGCCTGAAGACAAGTAATACATAAATGTTTTCCGGTTGCGCATGCGCGATTGGACAGGAAGTTTTTGGCCAAAATGGTGGGTAGGCAAGCTGATTTAACTGTCAAAATCAAATTTGCGTGTAGTTGATACCAGTTGATTGTAATATTCATTAAATTATTTGTCATGCTGCTTAATGTACTTTGATCAATATTTCACTGTATACTATGTTTGTTTGCAGGCGGACTTTTTGAAAGGTCTCCCATCCTACAATGAGAGTAATTTTGCTAAATTCCATACTGATTCGGGGTGCAAAACCAGCGTATGTATGAACATTAGAATTCTGTACAGTTTCTTACTATAGTTTAGATGTAAGTTAACATGCACTATACTATGTTTCTTGTGCAGCATTCCGCATGCTTAACGTCTCGCTGTTTCAATGCTACTGGAGAACGGTACGGTACAAGTCACTTCGCTAAAAATGGTCCACAAGAAAAGAATAAGAATGGAAGTTGCCAGGAAATACTTTTTAAGATATCATCATTAACAGCTCTTGGAGCACCTTTCGAATTCACAATTTTTCTAGCCAGTTTAGACTCAGCTATAGACAGTAGCGGCATCAATACTTCATGGGTTTGTAAACACAACATTCTGCCATCATCCATGATGAATGTTACTACTAAAAACTGTCCAGGATGATTGTCTATTGTCCAGGACAAGACATGTTTAACAATTAAGTCATTGCCATTCTGATGTTACTAACTGCCTTAAGGGGCCAGTACGTTGACTAGTTGTTCTGTAGCATTGTCTACAAACAATAGCCAATAAACCGATGCAAGGCTATCAGTACTCTTTACGTATTGTTTTGCATAATTATGTAGATATGATATTACAACTGCGACAGTGAGGTACATGACAGTATAGCTTTACATATCAAAGTGACTGTATTTGCTAGCTCTCCGAAGTGCTTTGATGACAACATGTGGAGCAAGACAACCAATGTTGACAAGGGATAAATATGCAAATACAAATATATATATAGTTTTTCATGTTAACTTAAACATTTTATGACATATATTTATCTAATTGTGTAGATTTAAGAGCATGTGCATTCTGAAATATTTTGAATGGACTTTGTAAGATGTGGCAATGTGGCAGAGGTACAGGGTGGCTACTAAGTTTCCACCCTAACAAACTAGGCTGGAATTTGTGCCTGATCATAGCCCACCAATGACTATTACGAGTTATGTCCCTCGTACAGACCAATCAGATTCCACATCTCACATCACTTGCATTTGCTTCAAACATGATCTGATCGATAATCAAAATCTGTATTGTAATAAATCAGGCCTTTTCTCGCGAAGTGCATCAACTCTTTTGGGGACCTTGACTAAAAACATGAAAGTATTTGGAAAATATTTGTCAACGCCAAGTTGACGATAGACATGCTTTGCAAATCCTGCAGTCGATCAAACTCTGCACGTTGAAATTGTTATTTACGAACCAGATGTCTAGTTCCAAGCCCAATTTTGATTGGACTATGCATGGACTGTTAGTCCAGCCAAAATGTAACTTCAGAATTCCTGCCTATTCATGACAAACTGTGGCAAGGTATCTCAGTAGGCTAACACTATAAAATTGGCATTAATCCAGACTACAAGCAGCCACAAACACACACGTGTGCATGCATGTTGCTATGTTAGTGCAATAATCTTGGGCGGGACATTAAACCCCAGTTCACCTCATCTCTAATCTAATCAGGCTGGCAGTTAGTATTCTGTAAGAAAATATCTGGAGCTTTCTCATAAATTTGACCCTAATTAAGACATGGCCCATGTGAGATATTAAACGCAGCACTTGGGTTGTTGGCTTCGCTGAGCAGACCTCTTTGGTTTTGTTTGAGAATTGAATCATGGATGAACTACATGTGTGAAATTATTTCATGCATTATTTATGAACACCCAATGCCTAATTTAAGCATTCTTGCATTGAATGCAATGTTAAGTAATGTCGAAAACAAGAACATTGTGGGATAAACTATGTACTGTCGAAATCAAGAACATTGTGGAATAAGCTATGTACTGTCGAAAACAAGAACATTGTGGAATAAACTATGTACTGTCGAAATCATTGTTGTAGTTTAGTGAAAATTACAACATTAATTCATTTGGCTTAGCTATATACCTAGACTAACATTTAGTCTATGAAAAGAAATCCCAATTTCAAACCCAAAATAATTATTTTTCCCAATTTGCCAGCCAAGGGCTGTTTACATGGATAATTCAGAAACGGAATGCAGAACCAAGCAAAAGGCTTTGTCACCGTATACTTATTACATGTTTTACTTAACTTTGATGTCTGCCACAAATCCACTAAGATGAACTTAGCACATGTATACTAGGAAAATAATTGATCACAGAAAGCAATCATTTATTAAATCAATTGATTCAAACAGTATTGACATCAGGATCAGGTTAAGTTCTAGCTCTTGGTATGTCTGTTTGGGCTAAATATGACCAGTTGTGAAACATGTCAAGAAACTCATGTTGTACATTTGGGAAGAAAGTCGGATGTTTCCACATATTATCATCCTTGAAGCTATTTGGACATTGCAAAACATTGCAACCAACATAATTTCTGAACAAGCCGTCTGTGCTAAACATTATTAAGATAAATATTAAATGATAAAAACTCTACCTACCGAATTATCTCTTGGATCCATGTTACCTGAAACAAGTATTATTTCTTTTGGCTTTAACTAGTGAAAATGGGTAACTAGTTGCTGGTGTTGGATCCCTGTATTTAATTCGTGATAATTTTCGGTGGCACCACAAACATACATATTTATTACCTTTTCTTGTGTGATTTTTCCGTAGATTGGTAGACCTACCGTGTACATCTCAACCAAAGACTATCCCTCTGAGCAAGGTAAGCTGCTTCTGCTGGCTTTCAAGAACAAATCACATGTATCCATTTGTGGAATTTGCGCAGGCTTTGACACAATAAACATTACTGGTTCCAGCAGAAGTTTTCAGTCAGTAAGTTAAGTGAAGTCATCGTGGTCATGCTGTCAAAGCCATTAGCATGATGAGAACTGATATGCATGCATCTAATTATTTGAAGATGTATTGTTAGAGTTTACCTTTTTCATGGTTGTGTGTGAATTTACAAATACAATCTACACTGCTGCTTCATACTTGAAAATTACATTTGTCTTGGAAAAACTTGATATATATTTTTATGCTCAATGACTCAAAAGTTTAAGCATGTATACATATTGTTCATCTATTCCAGTTCATTATCTTCCTCTCTTTGTCATGTCGATACCACTGAGAAGATGTTATGTTAATTTCAGTGATCACAACGGAGAAGACCAACATCCTCCTCCGCTATCTTCACCAACAGTGGGATAAGAAGGTATGTCACATTCAAGTATAAAGACAGGGTTAGGCTATGGATCATCCGAGATAGGAGTGAGGTCAGTAGGGACAGACTGGGGTATGACTGGTACAGACAAGGATCATGCGTGTGCTCACATTTCACATTGCATAAGAATTTTTTCAGATGTTAAGAGGTGAGAACAAGTTATGGTATTATGAAACGTTATCAATATATCAAAGTTAAGAGACAGTAAGTTAACAGCGGAAGCAGTACTAGGGCAGATGGTTGAGAGAGGAAGAGGTAGAGTTATAGCCTGGTTTAGAGGAGACAGAATAAGATAGTGGTCAGGAGAGAGAAGAAGAGATAAGGTTATAGTCTGGATTAGTGGAGACAGAATAAGCTAGGGTTCAGTAGAGAGAGGAAGAGATAGGGTTATAGTCTGAATTAGTGGAGACATGATAAGATAGTGGTCAGGAGAGAGAAGAAGAGGTAGGGTTATAGCCTGGATTAGTGAAGACAGGATAAGATAGTGGTCAGTAGAGAGAAGAAGAGATAGGGTTATAGCCTGGATTAGTGGAGACAGATTAAGATAGGGGTCAGCAGAGAGAGGAAGAGATAGATTTATAGTCTTGATTAGTGGTGACAGAATAAGATAGGGGTCAGTAGAGAGAGGAAGAGATAGGGTTATAGACTGGATTAGTGGATGTGATGATGTGAGAGAAGTTTGAAGAAAACCTAGTCTAGAGAAGTACAAGTAGAGCATATAAGAATGATAAAGGCTGTGACTTTTGAGATTTTGTGTGTTCTCTGTTGGGGATACAACAATTTTAGTACTGGATGAATTATTTTCAATATGGCTGTGATTACACTTGGGTAGGTCTACAGAGTTATGTATTTTCCAGAATGCCAGCAAGAAGAGAGACTCTACCAGGGCCAGTCTTGAGACCCCAGAGGGCAACTCTCCCAGTAAGATGCCACGGTTATCATCCACTGATGACAACTCCTAGTGCTGCCTGTGTATGTGTGGTAGGACAACTGCAACACATCAATGTTCTCAGCACTGCCTCGTGGAGCAAACACTGTCGGTTGTCTGTGTCGGAAGATGGATTTTTGGGAAGTTGTATTGAAATATGCCTGTTACAGTAATGACTGGTCAGGCATACTGGGCATTAAGATGGCAGCAGGAAGTTGCCATAGTGTTGTGTATTTGATGATGTTTAGTTGAGTGGGGGACAAGTGTTTGATGTCACATGGACATGGAAGTTAAAAAGTCTGGAGCTCCACCAGAACATTTTAATTAAGCAGTGAGTGTATAGGATCTGGCAGGTTTGGACAGGATTTAAGTGAATGTTGAATGGAGTTCAGCATGAGCTGTTTTTACCTGATCTTATTGCTTCAAAGTTGCGCCATTCTTCTTTCTTTGTAGTGCTGACAAATACCCCACTTGGTCTCTTTTCTGTCTGAAGCTGCCATACTGGCAACATGTTGGTGTATTGCATTCGTGGTAATGTGAGATCCCTATATAATCAGCAAGAATTGTATACGGTTTCTCAAGATGCATGTCATCAGTTTTACATAAAGTTTTTAAAGTTAATTTTGCAGAACACGAACCTGCAATGAGTTAAGCTTTGTGTTTGGCTGTTGAAATATAAATAGTCAAAGCCGGTCAATTTTTATATCAAATTTAAAAATCAACCAGAAAGTTATACCTCCTAACATAATTGTTGCTGAAAACAGGGTGATATGTATGTTATTCATTTACCCCAGACCTCTGAGATCTGAGTTTGCGAGACTAAATGTGTTCCGCTTGTTGGATGGAGCAACCTCATGGCGAATGTCAGGGATTCTTTCATTTGTTTAATGATAGTGTGGTGAAAATAAAACCTTGACTGAGGAATATTAATGTGTACTGGCTCTTATTATGATTTTCATTGTAAATATCTTTGTATATATTTTCTTTGTACATATTAATTCTGTATTATTTGTCCTGTAACAGATGTTTGTTTTAGACCAGGAACATGAACATTGTATGTTACAAAGCATGGCAACATGTAGAATAACAATTCCCACCAGTGTTATCAACTAGCTGTCTGTTGTAGCATTTATCAGGAGGTAGCAACAAGCAGCCCCTATCTCATTCCAACCCCAATGTTACTTGATCAGGAACTTGGATTATGACCACAGGAAATCTGTTCCAATCTGTTTGGAGGTAGCCTCATCCTAAATATCTATTCTATCCCAGCCCAAATTGTGTAGTAAGTACATAAGTACATAAGTGATCTATGACAGTTCATGATGTCAGTGACCTCACGTTCTTTGACCAGTCAATGAGAGCCTGTTGGTGTCTGTATACCAGTCAATGTGGGCCTGCTGGTGTCTGTATACCAGTCAATGAGAGCCTGCTGGTGTCTGTATACCAGTCAATGAGGGATTGCCATGTCTGTATACCAGTCAATGAGGGATTGCTGGTGTCTGTATACCAGTCAATGAGGGATTGCTGGTGTCTGTATACCAGTCAATGAGGGATTGCTGGTGTCTGTATACCAGTCAATGAGGGATTGCTGGTGTCTGTATACCAGTCAATGAGGGATTGCTGGTGTCTGTATACCAGTCAATGGGGGATTGCCATGTCTGTATACCAGTCAATGTGGGCCTGTTGGTGTCTGTATACCAGTCAATGAGGGCCTGCTGGTGTCTGTATACCAGTCAATGGGGGATTGCCATGTCTGTATACCAGTCAATGAGAGCCTGCTGGTGTCTGTATACCAGTCAATGAGGGCCTGCTGGTGTCTGTATACCAGTCAATGGGGGATTGCCATGTCTGTATACCAGTCAATGAGGGCTTGCTGGTGTCTGTATACCAGTCAATGAGGGATTGCTGGTGTCTGTATCCCAGTCAATGTGGGCCTGCTGGTGTCTGTATACCAGTCAATGAGAGCCTGCTGGTGTCTGTATACCAGTCAATGAGGGCCTGCTGGTGTCTGTATACCAGTCAATGAGGGCCTGCTGATGTCTGTATACCAGTCAATGTGGGCCTGCTGGTGTCTGTATACCAGTCAATGAGAGCCTGCTGGTGTCTGTATACCAGTCAATGAGAGTCTGCTGATGTCTGTATACCAGTCAATGAGGGCTTGCTGATGTCTGTATACCAGTCAATGAGAGTCTGCTGATGTCTGTATACCAGTCAATGAGGGCCTGCTGGTGTCTGTATACCAGTCAATGTGGGCCTGCTGGTGTCTGTATACCAGTCAATGAGGGCCTGCTGATGTCTGTATACCAGTCAATGAGAGCCTGCTGGTGTCTGTATACCAGTCAATGAGGGATTGCTGGTGTCTGTATACCAGTCAATGAGGGCCTGCTGGTGTCTGTATACCAGTCAATGTGGGCCTGCTGGTGTCTGTATACCAGTCAATGAGGGCCTGCTGGTGTCTGTATACCAGTCAATGAGAGTCTGCTGATGTCTGTATACCAGTCAATGAGGGCTTGCTGGTGTCTGGATACCAGTCAATGAGGGCTTGCTGGTGTCTGTATACCAGTCAATGTGGGCCTGCTGGTGTCTATACCAGTCAATGAGGGCCTGCTGGTGTCTGTATACCAGTCAATGAGAGTCTGCTGATGTCTGTATACCAGTCAATGAGAGTCTGCTGATGTCTGTATACCAGTCAATGAGGGCTTGCTGGTGTCTGGATACCAGTCAATGAGGGCTTGCTGGTGTCTGTATACCAGTCAATGTGGGCCTGCTGGTGTCTATACCAGTCAATGAGGGCCTGCTGGTGTCTGTATACCAGTCAATGAGAGTCTGCTGATGTCTGTATACCAGTCAATGAGAGCCTGCTGGTGTCTGTATACCAGTCAATGAGGGCCTGCTGATGTCTGTATACCAGTCAATGAGGGCTTGCTGGTGTCTGTATACCAGTCAATGTGGGCCTGCTGGTGTCTGTATACCAGTCAATGAGGGATTGCTGGTGTCTGTATCCCAGTCAATGAGAGCCTGCTGGTGTCTGTATACCAGTCAATGAGAGCCTGCTGGTGTCTGTATACCAGTCAATGAGGGCCTGCTGGTGTCTGTATACCAGTCAATGTGGGCCTGCTGGTGTCTGTATACCAGTCAATGAGGGCCTGCTGGTGTCTGTATACCAGTCAATGAGAGTCTGCTGATGTCTGTATACCAGTCAATGAGGGCTTGCTGGTGTCTGGATACCAGTCAATGAGGGCTTGCTGGTGTCTGTATACCAGTCAATGTGGGCCTGCTGGTGTCTATACCAGTCAATGAGGGCCTGCTGGTGTCTGTATACCAGTCAATGAGAGTCTGCTGATGTCTGTATACCAGTCAATGAGAGCCTGCTGGTGTCTGTATACCAGTCAATGAGGGCCTGCTGGTGTCTGTATCCCAGTCAATGAGAGCCTGCTGGTGTCTGTATACCAGTCAATGAGAGCCTGCTGGTGTCTGTATACCAGTCAATGAGGGCCTGCTGATGTCTGTATACCAGTCAATGAGGGCCTGCTGATGTCTGTATACCAGTCAATGAGAGCCTGTTGGTGTCTGTATACCAGTCAATGAGAGCCTGTTGGTGTCTGTATACCAGTCAATGAGGGATTGCCATGTCTGTATACCAGTCAATGTGGGCCTATATTGCTAAAAGTGGCGTAAAACCATACTCACTCACTGTATTCCAGTCAGGGGGAACCTTTTTGATGTCTTTATTCCAGTTAAATGAGAGCCTTCTGATTCCCTTGTGCCAGTCACATAGGAGCCTACTAGAGTCAAAATATCCAGTTTGAATGAGGGCCTGCTGATGCCAATACTGGTCAAAAAGATCCTTTCACATTCACTTTTTACACAACTGATATTGAACAAGCATGTGCTTAGCTGAAGCTCATCTACCAGAATCATATTGATTCTGGCCACATTTATCTAACTAAATTTGAGGATTGACCACCAGGGAAATAGGTTGCTAAACCTGACCATGGACAGCAGATCCAGAACATATCACCTTCCCTGATGAAGCTGTTCTCTCTTCAGTTGCTGACAACCTATTCAAGCCTGTCACTGGTTACTCCCATTCTATTGAACTCTCTTATCATAGGCTCTTTCAGTAAAGGGTCCATTCCCCTTGGAACCTGTCTCTCACAGCATTGGCTCCCCATCCTGATCAAGCCCATTCAAGAATCTCTTGTCAGTTGCTTCCTTCCCATTGAAGGTTGTCTGTCAGAGCACCACAACCTCATCCAATAACTCTATAATCAGTGGCACATGTCGAATGTGAAGCCTTTAGGCCAAGTCTACTGTCACCCATCCAGGAAATTAGAACGATGTGTTCATTGGATCAGACATTGATTGGCCATGTATATATATATTCACATTGTTCGGTCTATCAGTTACTGTTATGATTGCTTACAATTTGTTAAATTTCATTTCTGCCAGAAACATGCGATTTGTATTGTAATCATATGTAAATTCTTTCATTTACTTGTATTGTGCTGTCTCTGTCACCATTAAAACTCTCTGTAAGATGGGAATGTGTTTGTCATCTTGTTGATTGTACACAAGTAAACAATGAAAGACTACACAATACTGGATACTACCCATGTTAGTACATGAGCCAAAGTAGACATTTGTTTGGCTGTCAGTGGCCATATACAGTTTTTTTTGCACATTGGAAAGGACCTGGTTTTATGCCGCTTTTAGCAATAGTGTGTGTGTGTGTTTGTGTGTTTGTTTGTTTGTTTGTTTGTTTGTTTGTTTGTTTGTTTCACATATTGTACCCATGTTGGGAATCGAACCCGGGTCGGTGGCATGATGAGTGAACGCTTAAACCACTAGGCTACCCCACCGCCCATATATACAAGTAATCAATTATTATACACAATGATGAAAGTCAGTTTGTTGAATATATCTGTAATAATCGTATCAGTGGACCATTCTCAGGGTGAGTGAGACTGATTATTGCTTAAAGAATATTAGCTTAGGTTAAGGACTTGCTCGATTTAAATACATATTAAAAAAAGGCTTCCTGAACTTTGGCCTTTTTGACACGTTAGCCTTATCTATGCATGTAGTGTTGTCATTAGTTCAAAACATGAACTGTTAAATTCTCATTCATATGCACACATCTGATAAATATGTAGTGTTTTGTAAAGGTTTTCCTAATTTCTTAAAGTATGCATATTCCATAGCCCAAAGTGGCCATCATACCTTGTCCTTTCTTCCTTGATCAGACTCGCTGACTTGGTTGATGAATGTCATTGATCCCAATTGCAAGGATCAATGCTCATGATATTTATCACTGGATTGTCTGGTCTCCATTATTTACACAGACCACCGTCATATAGCTGGAATATTGCTGAGTGTGGTGTTAAACAACAAACCAAACCAAAACCTTTCTACCTTCTGTGCAAGTAGGGTAGGATACAGGATTAAATGTTCATTGAGTTGCTTCAAATAAGTCTCTTGAACAAATACAATAATGTGCTCAGAACAATTAATCTTTTTAGCTGACAGTTCATAAAGTGAGTGAGTGAGTGAGTGAGTGAGTGAGTATGGTTTTACGATGCTTTTAGCAATATCACGGCGGGGGACACCAGAAATGGGCTTCACACATTGTACCCGTGTCGGGACTCGAACCCGGGTCTTCGGCGTGACGAGGGAACACATTAACCACTAGGCTACCCGACCGCCCCCAGTTCATAAAGAAGTCTTCTGAAAGACAATGTGTCAAATGCCTCATGCCCCGATCTGGTAGTAACATATTGATGGTATGAATTCATGTCACATCTCAGACATGTAAAGATCAAGGGTAGTATAGGTCTTCAGCAACTCATGCTTGCTGTAAAAAGGCGACTAACGGGATCGGGTAGTCAGGGTCGCTGACTTGGTTGATGCATGTCATCATATCCCAATTGCGTTGATCGATGCTCATGATGTCAAGCACTGGATTGTCTGGTCCAGACTTGATTATTTACAGACTGCAGCCATATAGCTGGAATATTGCTGAGTGGGATGTTAAACAACAAACAAATGTTACACACGATTTGGTTACTTTTGAAGGTCAATGTAATTCAGTAGACCTCTGAACAAGGTACAGCTTGTGTCTCCCTAATGTCAACTTTTGTACAAGGTCAAGGTCACATTATGAAACAGGCTCAAACCTCGGGAAATTTGGGTTTATTGATGACAAAGAAAGGTATTTTCCAAGCATTTAAGATAAACTATGAATAACCTCGTCCTCACCTGTGCATGTGTCATGGTTTATCTAATGTCAAGGTCACTTTAGTCATGGTCATTCACTCATGATATGACTTGTAAATAGTTTCATTCAGAAAGTAGATGTCCACATTAGTCTGCACCTACTCTGTTGTACTGCATTAGACATCAGGGATCACAAATTAATATAGATATTGGTGAGGATTGCCTTACATATAAAGTCCAAATGGTTCATGATACTTTTCTTGTGGAAAGTTTTTGGGTATTCAGGAACGTAGATGAACAGCTTTTGTTGCGCATGTACTAATAAAATAGATACCAGTTACACAGATGAATGACTCTTTGAAGTTACAGATCTGCTGCGCTAACTGACATCTCTGAGGCAGTCGTTGTAAAATAATGTTACAAGAATCACACGTTGAAAATGAATGGAATGGAAGGATTATAAACTGAAATGATTGCTTAGTCACTGTTAATGTTTTTGTTCTCATGGTGCACATACAACGGTTCACGCTATGATAATTCATGTCTCGCTGTATCGTCATGTAAATAAACTTAATGTATTATCCACATCAACGATTGTTTCCAAGCATAAATTTATACTTCCTTGCTTCGATAAAATGAACCAGTTACCAGTGTCTGTTCAATGCTGGATAGGCATTTATCATATCTCCATGTCAGAATGATAAGACCTGATTGCTCCATGTGATCTTGATAAAATATCCCGCTTTGGAGGGGAATAAATTTCTGAGCGAGGAATAGAATCGGCTCGTGGTATAAGACCTAATGGGGCCTTTACACAGGATGGCGACCTTCGTGCCTCCAGTGTGCGACCATAAAATTTGCCAGGTCGTCGTTGGAGGCTCAAAGGAGGCAGAATGGTTGCCTAGGTCGTTCCAAGGTGGTACACGGGATTTTCAGACATCGCCATGGACGCCATGGTCGCCGTGAATTTTTGAACATGTTCAAAACAGTCGCACAAAGGTCGCCGAGGAGATTGGTTGTTCAAAGGTGGCTCAAAGGAGGCAGAAGGGAGGCACTAGCATTGCCGTTGTTGCAGAATGAAGGCACAGTGGTCGCCCAATTGTCGACAGGTAATTTTTCCCGTCAATCTGGGTGATGCTTCTGCCTCCCTTGTGCCTCCTTTGGGCGACCAACAGCGTGCATTGAACGATGACTGTGGCGACCGCCGTGCCTCAATTCGGCGATGACGGCAACCCTGAGACACCATGGCAATGCTTCTGCCTCCTTTGAGCTACCTGTAGTGCCTCCTCAGCCTGCCTATAAATAGAGGGCATGTACCTGCAGTGTTTTATTGTGGTTGCAGACGCTGAACAACTCGAGCAGTTACTGCTGAACAACTCCTGGAGCAGTTACATAGAAACACAATTTTCTGGGTTTAGGCGATCATTGAACGTCCTGGCCAGTTTTTGATCGCTCAAAGGTGGCACAAAGGTCGCAGCCCTGTGTAGAGGGGGCTTAACGAGGGACGCATAAAACCATGTACCCCTCTTGACCCTGCTACAACTTACAGTGTCTAGTGGTGCCACGATTTCACTCCTCTGCGATGAATCATGACATTGCTTAAGCTGGCTGTTAACAATCACATGACATTTGGTGAATTTCCGTTTCAACAGGTTCAATTTTACTTGTGTTCATTGCTTTAAAATAAAACCAGACACAACAGATGGTATTATATCAAAGTTTAATGTTGTCCATGTTGTCCAGGGGGACGTCACAGATAAAGTGAAACAGTCAATGGGAACGGCAGCAAGTGTGATCCACAACCAAGTAGGCACCGGGGACACACACTAACAATCAAACTAACACAATCTGTGCATCGTTTCATCTACCTTCTATTATTCTCCAATATGAGTAAGGTTCTAATTGTTCCAGTTCAATTAAACAATTCATCAAGCCTCAATTATTTTCTAACATTTCGTTTCAGGACCAGATAATTATCAAATGTCGGTGTCATATTTACGAACCACTGAATGAGCGTCTCTAAAAAGCCAATCGTGGTCATCACAGCTGTCACTGGTGTATTACTTTGTTGCATGACAAATATGTCAAGCCGGCATCAACCCAACTGCTGACCTTCAAGTCGTGAGACTACCCCATCTGTGCTGTAATAAGGGACTGACCGTTTCGTATTCTGGGGGTAGGAGGGGGGCGGAGAGGGAGGGGGTGATGTTTAAGAGATAGCTGTATGGTCACTGCATCAAACCATAGATTATATTTCCCTGAAAGGAGAAGCCGAACAAATTCTTTTTCAGAAAATATTTTTTTCCAGGACATCAAGTGAACAATTGTTTAATTCGTAAAACTTGGGGTAAAGTTATTGTTTCTCATATTTTCCGGAACAAATGATCTTTTTCTTGAAACAAATTTCAGACACGCCAAGAATATGAAATAGTCGGCCCCTTGGGAAGTATTCAGCACTATTTCTGCTGCACGTCAGTCGAGAACACCAACCATTATTGACAGATGAGTCGTCTGACTGCCCAATCCCTGTTGACATTTGTGCCATAATGAAGAATGTTCACCCGATCAGTGGCCTGGTGATGGCAGCTTCTACCAAGATGGTATGCGGTGTTTTCAGAGTGGGTGTAACAACAACTTCTGGACATCAGTAAATCCTATCCTGTACCCAAACCACCAGCAACATCATTATCTTACACTTATATACATAATAGGGGAAACCTTGGAGGCAATTGTTGAGAAAAGAATCTGTAGTAACCGACGATATACATGCCGAGGGTAAAGACAAAATATTGGGAATCTGGATCTACTGCATACTGTCTAACAAGTCATGACTAGAACCAACAGGTCAGTATGTATCTAAGAGGTACTCGGATTTATTATCATACTGGGTGAAATAGAGTGAGGAAATGGTAACAAATGGAATGAATGAAGTTTATAAAGAAAGTATGTGGCATCAACAATGAGGTGAATGTGCTTCTCTTGTTCACTAGGCTACCAGTAAGAGGATGAAGCACGCAACTGCACATCTTGAATGTGACCATGGAATTTGGAAGCTGGAACTAAGCATATTACACCTACCCTCGTGACCAATAAATAGTGATTATATTTCCCGCTTTGGTTATTGTTGTCTTGTTTGGTGTGACCCTCATGATATATATATAATAAGAGCTATCGCATGATGTGAAGGACGATACAGGGCATAAATATACTACACCCTTGAAGAGGTAACTCTTTGTTTGTTTGTTGTTTAACGCCTGACTCAGCAGTATTCCAGCTAACTGACGGCGGTCTGTAAATAATCGAGTCTGGACCAGACAATCCGGTGATTGACATCATGAGCATCGATCCACGCAATTTGGAAACGATGACATGCATTAACCAAGTCAGCGAGCCTGACCACCCGATCCCGTTAGTCGCCTCTTACGACAAGCACAGTCGCCTTTTACGGTAAGCATGGGTTGCTGAAGACCTATTCTACCATGGATCTTCCTCTTTGTGCAGGGCACCTGTAGTTTCTACCATCTCCTCTAAACCGTCAGATGCTCATGATATAAATCACTGGATTGTCCGGTCCAGACTCGATTATTTACAGACCGCCGTCATATAGCTGGAATATTGCTGAGTGCGGCGTTAAACAAAAAAAACAACCAACCAACCAACGAAACCGTCAGTGAGTGAGTTGGGTTTAACCGCTGAACAGCATTTCAGTTTTATATCATGACTTGTCAGCTTAATGCGGTTGAAAGACGGAAGTGATGTGTGTCTTGGACATTACCACTTTGGTGAAAACCACGACCATGGATAGGATGTTGAGTGACTAAAACGTCATCAGCGCGAATCCATTATCAGGGGTTCCGTGCATGCCGAAAGGGGACACAACTCTGCAAGCGAGTTGTGGTGCCTTGGATGACTTGCTAGTACTACCCACTGTAAACAGGTGAAAAGGATGCTGTCTATACAGGACACCTGTAGTTTTCACTAAACCCTATAAACATGTGAGTGAGTACTCTTTATGGCTGCTTTGAACAGTATTCCAGTTATATCACGGCGTGTCAGATTAATGTGGGACGAAAGCCCTAAGTGATGCATGTCTTAGACCTTTACCACCTTGGTGAAACCCACGGCAGGGGTATGGTGCTGACAAACCTAGAAACATAATTGGGGCAAACCAGGAATCGAATCCAAGGGACGATACTCTGCATTGCAAATTGCTTTTCCTTAGAAAACTGGGCCACCCGTGCCCCCTGTAAACAGGTGAAGAGGATCCTGTCTACACAGGGCACCTGTAGTTACTACTAACCCAGTAAGCAGCAAGTCATGTGCCTGTGGTAAACCAGTGTCCCCAAATTGTCCTTGAATACTATGTCCAGGAATCTCACACAAACCAAACAAGGACTCATATTTCTGTCATGGGAATATGATCCAAATATCTTATCTGAATTTTTATCTCTTATTGATTAATCAATCTTGTGAAATACCATACAAGAAAGGGAACACCGATTAACCTGAAATGTAACCTCATGCTGAACAGCGTGTGTCTTATGATGTAAGTTATGCTGTTGTGATGGACACCTGTCAGAGCCACCCTTTGATGACTGAACATGAGTGAATGAGTGAGTATGGTTTTACGCCGCTTTTAGCAATATTCCAGCAATATCACGGTGGGGGACACCAGAAATGGGCTTCACACATTGTACCCATGTCAGGAATCGACCCAGGTCTTCGGCGTGACGAGCGAACGCTTTAACCACTAGGCTACCCGACCGCCCCGACTGATCATGAACACTTGATGGAGAGCTTGATGAAGATGAGGATGAGACCTGTAGATTGAGCTGGGCACAGCCGTACCCTCCGACGAGAGGTAGCTCCACCAGATGAGCCGTGTGAGAAATGAGTGGACAGAGTTGTGGAGTTGATGTTTAATGTGACACAAGAAGCCAACATGATACTGTGAAACATGAACATTGGACAGCCTAAGAAATTTGCCTTTAAGACACAGACCACTGTAGGAACCTTTTTTCACTAGTCCTCAGAACATGTGGATAGTCCTGCTTGAACCAGACAAAATATTGACTAGGTTTTCTAGGGATTTTTTCAGTTTTAATTTGAAGCAAAACAAGCAGTGAGAACAGGTTCAGTATTACAGCCCTCAAATGCGACTAGTTAATGGGGCTTCATCACTGGATTTTCACTTGTCTTCAGCACAATTTGGTAGACATGGACTTGCGGACTAGTGCAAATTTCAAAGGCTGTGGGACCAGGGAGGATGCATGATTTGAAAACAATCGTAAAATATGTTTGTAAAAAGTATAACAACATACATGGAGTTTTTACCATTATTGAACAATAGTATGTTTATAAACAAAACAACAGAACTGAAGTGTTGTGGCCAGGTTTTCTCATGCTTGATCCAACAGCTGACTGGTGTCTCCTTCAACCCTATAAAAGACTAAATAGTATTTTGATTGGATATTTTGATTGTAAAATTTATCCCTCAAAATGGTGTTATTATCCGTATAAGTGAATCAGAATCAACAAAATGGAGGCGATAAATAATAATTATCCATAATTCTGACTGTACCATTCGTGGATAATAAATACATCTACACCCATGTGCCATGTAATGTGGCCAACATCATACGACAGTCTATGTCTGACCCTTGCAATAGAAGTAGTACTGGCGCAACACAGCCAGTGAACCTTCTCAATGGGACTGGGCTTGGGGATATTGACAGCACTCACAAATCGTGTTATGTAAGGCCATTTTTTTTCATTGTTGTATCATGGATCTGCTGACACTATTTTCTTTAAAATTGGAGAAAAATAACAATCCAAATTTACTCTTATTTTGTTTCCCCTGACATGTCATACACGCAAAATTATTTTGAGATTAATCAATCTTTAAAAATAAATAAACCATAAAACTTTTGTTCAATTTGACATTAAAATTTCCCCAAATCGTTCAGTCGATGAGTCGCAGCAAAATTCCTTGCTGAATAAATCTAGAGTTATGTCCTTCGTCCTAAATTAACTCCCTTTAACTTCTGAGAAAAAAACAACAAAAAACAAAGCTTGTAACAGATGACTGCACAAAAGATGGCAAAATTCATTTATAATTTCCTGTCCTACAGGTAAAATTTGTAAAAGCATTCTGTGGTCCAGTTTAATAAAAAACGGCTAAAGTTCCTCCCTCGACATCTGACTTAAAAAAAAATATATCTGTGATTTAACAAATACTAAAAATAATAATGGCCTAATTAAAATTTGGTGATTAATGCAAGTCTGGCTGTTAATGGTTACCTCCAGAGTCTGATCCAGCATCAGGTATTGCACAAAGTCTTCTTCTAGACCAAACATGGGCAAGACACTCAGAACTCAAGTCATAGCTGTGCAATCACTTTGTGGTACAGGGCCCAGACTGAAGCAAGTCCCTGTTGAGCTCTGGGAATGGAGCTCTATCTTGTTATCTGTAGTGTTAGACAGGCCATGTAATGCCATGGTGTCAGGAAGTATTATGCTGGGTCTATAAATTTACATAATCTTATAGGATGTGTCAGGTAGCTAGATTTCAAGTTAACAAGGACTGAGTGTATGTGTTACTTTAAGATGCTACGTCAAACTCGGAACAAGATCAGAGAAAACTGACAAGAACACATCATTTCTGTTGTCATGGTAACGGATATCACATGAGGAACAATGTGTGAATAACGTGACAGGTAGAAAACAACCTTTGTACACTGAACTCTTGCACCGCAAGACCATGAAATTCTCTCATGCACACCGACATGTGTTGTACGAGGCAATAAGGCCATCACACCTCGGATCTTCACATAGTCAGGACTATTGTCTGCTAGTTTCAACTATTTAACACTGCAAAGAAACATTGTAACTCTGATTAAAGGTTTTCAAGAGATAACTAGATAACATATATATCTTTATATATCTATATCTATCAAGATATATCCGGTTCACAGTAGGGCTGGGGAAACTGTCTGTGGGGACAGACGGGCTTACAGGAGCTAGTGTTCCTCATAATAAAGAAGCTGACATCCATAAAGTCTCTTCCTTACAGGAGCTGTCTATAGGCAGTGGTACACATAGGCAGTAGACCTGGTCTGCAGACAGTGGTACACTTAGACCTACAGATGTCTGTAGACAGTGGTACAGGTAGACCTATAGATGTCTGTAGACAGTGGTACAGGTCAACCTATAGATGTCTGTAGACAGTGGTACAGGTAGACCTATAGATGTCTGTAGACAGTGGTACAGGTAGACCTATAGATGTTTGTAGACAGTGGTACAGGTAGACCTATAGATGTCTGTAGACAGTGGTACAGGTCAACCTATAGATGTCTGTAGACAGTGGTACAGGTTGACCTATAGATGTCTGTAGACAGTGGTACAGGTAGACCTATAGATGTCTGTAGACAGTGGTACAGGTAGACCTATAGATGTCTGTAGACAGTGGTACAGGTAGACCTATAGATGTTTGTAGAGTGTGGTACAGGTAGACCTATATATGTCTGTAGACAGTGGCACAGGTAGACCTATAGATGTCTGTAGACAGTGGTTCAAGTAGACCTATAGATGTCTGTAGACAGTGGTACAGGTAGACCTATAGATGTCTGTAGACAGTGGTACAGGTAGACCTATAGATGTTTGTAGATAGTGGTACAGGTAGACCTATAGATGTCTGTAGAGTGTGGTACAGGTAGACCTATAGATGTCTGTAGACAGTGGCACAGGTAGACCTATAGATGTCTGTAGAGTGTGGTACAGGTAGACCTATAGATGTCTGTAGACAGTGGTACAGGTAGACCTATAGATGTCTGTAGACAGTGGTACAGGTCAACCTATAGATGCCTGTAGACAGTGGTACAGGTAGACTTATAGATGTCTGTAGACAGTGGCACAGGTAGACCTATAGATGTCTGTAGACAGTGGTACAGGTCAACCTATAGATGTCTGTAGACAGTGGTACAGGTAGACTTATAGATGTCTGTAGACAGTGGTACAGGTAGACTTATAGATGTCTGTAGACAGTGGCACAGGTAGACCTTTAGATGTATGTAGACAGTGGTACAGGTAGACCTATATATGTCTGTAGACAGTGGTACAGGTAGACCTATAGATGTCTGTAGAAACTGGTACAGGTAGACCTATAGATGTCTGTAGAAATTGGTACAGGTAGATCTATAGATGTCTGTAGACAGTGGTACAGGTCAACCTATAGATGTCTGTAGACAGTGGTACAGGTAGACTTATAGATGTCTGTAGACAGTGGTACAGGTAGACTTATAGATGTCTGTAGACAGTGGCACAGGTAGACCTATAGATGTCTGTAGACAGTGGTACAGGTAGACTTATAGATGTCTGTAGACAGTGGCACAGGTAGACCTATAGATGTCTGTAGACAGTGGTACAGGTAGACCTATAGATGTTTGTAGACAGTGGTACAGGTAAACCTTTAGATGTCTGTAGCATGTGGTACAGGTAGACCTATAGATGTCTGTAGACAATGGTTCAAGTAGACCTATAGATGTCTGTAGACAGTGGTACAGGTAGACCTATAGATGTCTGTAGACAGTGGTTCAAGTAGACCTATAGATGTCTGTAGACAGTGGCACAGGTCAACCTATAGATGTCTGTAGACAGTGGTACAGGTAGACCTATAGATGTTTGTAGACAGTGGTACAGGTAAACCTTTAGATGTCTGTAGAGTGTGGTACAGGTAGACCTATAGATGTCTGTAGACAGTTTGTCAAGTAGACCTATAGATGTCTGTAGACAGTGGCACAGGTCAACCTATAGATGTCTGTAGACAGTGGTACAGGTAGACCTATAGATGTCTGTAGACAGTGGCACAGGTAGACCTATAGATGTCTGTAGACAGTGGTACAGGTAGACCTATATATGTCTGTAGACAGTGGTACAGGTAGACCTATAGATGTCTGTAGAAACTGGTACAGGTAGACCTATAGATGTCTGTAGAAATTGGTACAGGTAAATCTATAGATGTCTGTAGACAGTGGCACAGGTCAACCTATAGATGTCTGTAGACAGTGGTTCAAGTAGACCTATAGATGTCTGTAGACAGTAGTACAGGTAGACCTATAGATGTTTGTAGACAGTGGTACAGGTAGACCTATAGATGTTTGTAGAGAGTGGTACAGGTAGACCTATAGATGTCTGTAGAGAGTGGTACAGGTCAACCTATAGATGTCTGTAGACAGTGGTTCAAGTAGACCTATAGATGTCTGTAGACAGTGGTACAGGTAGACCTATAGATGTTTGTAGACAGTGGTACAGGTAGACCTATAGATGTCTGTAGACAGTGGTACAGGTAGACAGTGGTACAGGTAAACCCATAGGAGAAAGCTTTAGACAGCAGTAAGGCAGGGCTTTAGTTGTATCAGCAGACCGTTAAACAAGCCTTTACCTGTCTACACCTATATACCAGGTAACACTATGCAACACTTGCTTCTACAGTCTATCTGACACACTAGGCAGCGCATGGGGAGCAGGGGGAGCAGGGGGCACTGTTCTTCTCTAGTTGTTTCAGGTAGCAAGTATATATTAAAAATACATTGTGACAAGAACTTATGGCAAATGAAGTTACAATGGCAAGTTTGATGAATATACCAAACATGTCTGAGAGTTTCCATATGTACCAGGTAGGCCTAACCATCTTATGCAGGGGACTTGGGAGTCTTTGGATAACACTGTGGATAACAAAACATACATCCTTATAATATCTCCCAGGTGAAATCTGGTATTCTTTATGTATTATGCATGCAAACACAAACATCTGTCATCTAGGGCCAGTTTAAAACATTTGCATTTGTTAAAAAATACGAACTTGTCTTTATCCAAAGTTCCATTACAAAATAATATTGTCAGTCCCCAGCTAACTAATCTTGGTGCCAAAGGATTCATAATTGTCCCAACATTAAACATGACACATTCAGAACATGCTGAAGTTCCACAGAACACTGGATGTTGGTAGATTGAGATGTAACGGAACCCATCTACAACATTGTAACAACCGAATCCACCTACTACACAAAGTGAATGTGACCATGGCAACCAGAGCCCAGCTACACCAGGGAGATGAAGGCCATATTTGCTGAGGATCAAAGTATGCTGCTATAGGTGTTATCCACTTCACTGTTACCCTTCTGAATGCCAATTATTGTGAAGGAAGGCAAGTATGTATTGACGCCTTCACACTGCACAGATACAAACATATAACATGTAATATTTCATGTGAATCTGGCTCTGTGGGTCATTTAAATAGTCTTAGTTTGTTTGAATGGTTCTTTGCAACTAAAGGGTCCTCAGTTACATCTTGATCAAAGTATCCTTAGTTGTATCTTGAACAAAGTATCCTTAGTTACATCTTGATCCTTTATTACATAAGGATCAAAGTATCTTCAGTTACTTCTTGATCAAAGTATCTTTAATTACATCTTGATCAAAGTATCTTAAGCAACTTCTTGATCAAAGTATCCTTAGTTACTTCTTGATCAAAGTATCCTTAGTTACTTCTTGATCAAAGTATCTTTATTTACATCTTGATCAAAGTATCTTTAGTTACTTCTTGATGAAAGTATCCTTAGTTACTTCTTGATCAAAGTATCTTTAATTACATCTTGATCAAATAATCCTTAGTTACTTCTTGATCAAAGTATCTTTAATTACATCTTGATCAAAGAATCCTTAGTTACTTCTTGATCAAAGTATCTTTATTATTTCTTGATAAAAGTATCCTTAGTTACTTCTTGATAAAAGTATCCTTAGTTACTTCTTGATCAAAGTATCTTTAATTACATCTTGATCAAAGTATCTAAGCAACTTCTTGATCAAAGTATCCTTAGTTACTTCTTGATCAAAGTATCCTTAGTTACTTCTTGATCAAAGTATCTTTATTTACATCTTGATCAAAGTATCTTTAGTTACTTCTTGATGAAAGTATCCTTAGTTACTTCTTGATCAAAGTATCTTTAATTACATCTTGATCAAAGAATCCTTAGTTACTTCTTGATCAAAGTATCATTAGCTACTTCTTGATCAAAGTATCCTTAGTTACATCTTGATCAAAGTATCTTTATTATTTCTTGATCAAAGTATCCTTAGTTACTTCTTGATAAAAGTATCTATAGTTACATCTTGATCAAAGTATGCTTAGTTACACCTGACACAGTGGTCCTTAGTTACATCTGACACAGTGGTCCTTAGTTACATCTGACATAGTGGTCCTTAGTTACATCTGACAGTGGTCCTTAGTTACATCTAACACAGTGGTCCTTAGTTACATCTGACAGTGGTCCTTAGTTACATCTGACACAGTGGTCCTTAGTTACATCTGACAGTGGTCCTTAGTTACATCTGACAGTGGTCCTTAGTTACATCTAACACAGTGGTCCTTAGTTACATCTGACAGTGGTCCTTAGTTACATCTGACACAGTGGTCCTTAGTTACATCTAACACAGTGGTCCTTAGTTACATCTGACACAGTGGTCCTTAGTTACATCTAACACAGTGGTCCTTAGTTACAACTGACACAGTGGTCCTTAGTTACCTCTGACACAAGGGTCCTTAGTTACATCCTGACCAAAGGATCCTTTGTTTCATCTTGACCAAAGCTTCCATAGTTATATCTAGTATAGACTTGCCAATCAAAGCCTTAACAATTAAGCTGGATACATAGATCCATCTGGCAACAAACCACCAATAGATTGCTAAACTAAGTATATTTTAAAATATCCATTATGCAAGAGTTTGCATGGTTGTCCAGTTGCATGGTTGTCCAGATAAAAACTGTACTGAGATATAGGCTGATGGTTCCTATGCTGCTGCAAGTATGGCCAGCATCTCCACAAGCACCCTGGGGTGGAAGCACATTTCACTGTCCCATATACATTCACATAAAAATATAGTACCTTCAAGGAATTCAATCATACTTTGGCAAATCAAAATGCATGCATGATTTGTTTCTAAAAAACTCTTAAAAAACAACCAGTTTGTACATAGATTTACAATCATCTACAGTATTGTAGAAAAACAAATTGTATGTACAGAAATATTCTGGAGCTCTTTATACAACAAAGGATGAATTCCTACACATCTGTACACATGGTCTACGATGGATAGTTCAGCTGGGCCAATCACAGCAGGGGGGGGGGCACAGTGTCAGTCGAAATAAAGCTCGGCCAATCACAGCCATGTACACTGCGTGTGTGGCAGTTCAAACACAGCTGGGTAAATCACTGAGAGACATCAGTTGTCGTCCAGATACAAGATAACCAATCACAGTGAGTGATACTATTCAGAAGCAGGAGGACCAATCACAACGAGTGATACTAGTCAGATGCAGGATGACCAATCACAGTGAGTGACACTATTCAGATGCGGGAGGGCCGAGTCAGTCTACACTTGGTTCTTACACCTACAGTCTATATCTACCACATGAAGGGATGAGTGATGAAAAAAAGAGACAAGCCAAATGTGGAGATCCCAGTCAATGCTTTCCTTGATGTACTTCTTTAGCATATAATAATTGCATGCTTTACATACAAGGCTAGACCAAGACCTTACCCAGATATTGAAGCAGGCTTCACACATCTCAGCATAATCAATGTATATGCCCTTTGCTTTGGACTATAAGTTAGATATGACCTTCACCTATGGGGGCGAATTGGGTATCATGTCATCTCTTCTGCATGCCGACATTCTGATTTTAGTTTCACAAACTCTTTCGCAACTTCATCATTTGTTCGTTGTGAGAGAATACGCAATATTGTCCATCCTGTTTCATTCAGCTGCATCTGGCGTCCCAGCGAACACCAACAGGCACAACTGCCCTGTTCCACGATGTCTCGCAATTGCATCACCGCCACCCCAATCAGTCGGTCCTCACGGGCAAAGCAGTAGTCCTTCACACAAATGTGCAGCTCATAGGCATCAGGTTCATCCTCGTTACCAAGAATACTGAAGAATAAGAAACAGAGCACTCATTTGATAAGTTGCTACTATCAATACTTTTGTCGTATGTCTTTCTATGCTTTTTCCAGATTTGACTAAATGGGGCTTTTTTATTTATTACATTTATTACAAACAGAAAGTTTCACTAGATTTGGCTGACCATAGAACGTGAACATGATGTTATTTACAAACTGAAGGTTCACTCGATTTGGACGTGAACATGTTATTTACAAACAGAAAGTTGCACTAGATTTGGTTGACCATGATGTTATGTATAAATGGAAGGTTTCATGATATTTGAGTGATGATAGGATGTCACTTTGATGTTGATGATACTTACAAGTGGAAGGTTTCATTATATTTGGGTGACCAGTTGTTACTCTTGGATTTGGTTGAGTGCTTCCGTTTCTTATCACTGAGGTGTGGACCAATAAGATGAACCTCAACAAATGGCCGAAACATTCCTGTTGTCTGCCATTTCAGATCATTGGCTGCCACAACTAAAATGGAAGAGACAGGCCATGGCTTTCTGTTGATCTAGAACTAATCTAGTCATCACACATATATACTCAAGTATACTCAAATGTATGTACATTGGACCTACTTAAGAGATTACGGGGTAGAATAGGTCTTCAGCAACCCATGCTTGCCATAAAAGGCGCCTATGCTTGTCATAAGAGGTGACTAACGGGATCAGGTGGTCAGGCTCACTGACTTGGTTGATGCATGTCATCGTATCCCAATTACATAGATCGATGCTCATGATGTCAATCACTGGATTGTCTAGTCCAGACTCGATTATATACAGACTGCCGTCATATAGTTGGAAGAGCTGAGTGCGGCATTAAACAACAAATAAACAAACAAAGAAACAAAACTCGGTCATCATTACTAAACAAGAACATTAATGTATTGTGGCAACACGCTTCTATTGTTTACTGACCTTTCACAGTGACCTTGTGTTCACCTGTCCCTGGATGAGTGAAGAGGTCGACCTGGACAGATACCTCCCCCACTGGATCTGCCACGCCTGGCTGGTCTGAGAAGGACACTGCAACATAGAACGAAAACTATGAAAACTTGTCACACATAGGCAGATACACCTGGCACTACTGGTGGAGAGTTCCACTTCGCATGATGGTGACAAAAAACATATAGCTTAAATATTAAAAAAATGTGAACATCATACTACAATCTCAAACCGACAATATCTTTATATGGCACTTCTTTGACATCCACTCATGTGCCATATTAAAGTTCACAAAATGGCCGCCATAGTTAAACTGGGGGTCTATTAATGACATCTGACAGTATATATTTGGTCCTAGAGGCAATATGTTGAGATAAAATTTTAGGGGGTGCAAAATTGCTATATTACCCATTAAATTTTGTCAACACAGGGGAAATAACTTTCATTTACTAGTTATGACGTCTGCTTCAGTGATATGGGGGCAAGAGGCAATGATCTGACCCCTTACCAGAACCAACTTATCATAAATTTGAAATCTGAAGGCAAAAGTGGTTGTGAAATGTGTAAAATTACTGGGATAAACAGGTTTACTGTTCGTAATTTATTAAGAGATGTTCAAAGAGAAGATACTAAAAACCTTCCTAGAATTGTTCGAAGGAGAAAATCAACACATAGCAACACATGGTCATTGTTGAAACTTGAAAAGTGTAACAGAAGGAAGTCTTTTAAGGTTATTTCCTAACTATTTAACCCGTCATCACAAGTAACACTATCAAAGGGGACAATACAAAGGCGTTTACATGAAAATTGTTACCATAGACAAATAGTTAAGAAGAAAACAACCATTTCCTCTCAAAATCGGTTCAAGCAGAGGACCTTTGCCAGATCCCATCTACACTGGACTGTCAATCAACATTGGACCAAAGTTAGATTTTCAGATTATACTCAGGTTGCAGTAGGAAAAGATTAGAAAGTTTATGTTTGGAAAACTAATGAAGAAAAGTGTAAGCCGAGATGTCTTGGAGTGTACAAAGACAAACACGCTCCCAATCGGAGTGTTATGTTTTGGGGCTGTTTTGAAGGTGTTGGTACCCTTGTAGCTGTGGATGGTCACATAAACTCTACAAAGTATATACATATAATAGAAGCCAACTTATGGCCAGTTATTGCCAAAATTCCAGCTGACAGAGGTAACATTTTTTAAGATGATACTTGCCCTGTACATGTTTCTAGACAGACAACCCAGTGGAAACATGACAAGTATAATCAGACTATGTTTGGCCCCCACAGTCTCCAGACTGTAATATCATAGAAAACGTGGTGAGAACTCTAAAAAATAAGGGTGCAGGGACAGTTCCATGAATTAAAACCAAACAGGACCTCATTGACTCAACAGTACATAAAATCTCTATATCCCAGGTTACCAAAGAGAATGACACATTTACTTTTGGCAAATGGCTGCATAACAAAATACTGAAAATTTCAGGTAAGTAGTAAACTTCATTTTCATGTTATTTAGGTTTGTTCCTCTGCGCTCACGCAATGCAGTTTATACGGCGGCCATATTGTGAACTTAAATATGGCACCTGGGTGTATCTGAAAATGACCTTGCTGCGTCTGTGTGCTGACGAAGGTCTTTATGAGGGTATCTGTGGTCTGTGTGTACAGAGACAGTGCGTATCGCAGAGACTGTAACTCTGGACTCTTGTCCAGGAAGGTCTTCTTCAGTCCCTGCCCACTGGCATGGTAATACTGCTTGATCGTGTCCAGGGCCATATCCAGCACTGCACACTGCTTCGGACTCAAGTTCTTCTCAGCCTCTTTAGACATGTCCTGTGATGGCACAGAGAAGAGGCTGGTGAGAACACACACTTTCACCTTCATATATATAAAGCTCAGCACTGTCCCAGAATAACACAATAATAGAGGTTGCCTTCACTTTTAGATATTGTGACAATTTAAATGAACACTCAATCCGACTCTTAGCTAAATCTTATAAAACCTCAGCTACATTTCATATACCAGGAGGGATAGGTGCTTTAATATCAATAAAAAGTGACTGTCATATTAGATTATACACATTTTGAGTTTCTGAGAAAACAGAACACTGGAAAAAATTTGCTTTCTCACATTAAAAATGGAAGACATGTATTGTCATCTTATCATAGGTCTAAAAGACATGTTCAAACGACAAACAAAAATCTTGAAATACCTATTGATATTGTTTATAACATTCATACTAACATTAAGTATTGAAGACTTCCTTTATGTAATGAGGGGGTGTTGAAATGAGGGAATGTTGAAATGAAGGAATGTTGAAATGAGGGGATGTTGAAATGAGGGAATGTTGAAATGAAGGAATGTTGAAGTGAGGGGATGCTGAAATGAGGGAATGTTGAAATGAAGGAATGTTGAAATGAGGGTATGTTGAAATGAGGGAATGTTGAAATGAAGGAATGTTGAAATGAGGGGATGCTGAAATGAGGGAATGTTGAAATGAAGGAATGTTGAGATGAGGGGATGTTGATATGAGGGGATTTTAAAATGAGGTAATGTTGAAATGATGGCATGAGGACTGTTGTAAAGAGGGAATGTTGAAATGAGGGGGTATTCAAATGAGGAAGTTGAAATGAGGGGATGTTGAAATAAGGGGATGTTGAAATGAGGGGATGTTGAAATAAGGGGATGTTGAAATGAGGGGATTTTAAAATGATGGAATGTTGAAATGATGGAATGTTGAAATGATAGGGTGTTGAAATGACGGGGATGTTGAAATGAGGGGATATTGAAATGAGGGAATGTTGAAATGATAGGGTGTTGAAATGAGGGGATGTTGAAATGAGGGGATGTTGAAATGAGGGGATTTTAAAATTATGGAATGTTGAAATGATGGAATGTTGAAATGATAGGGTGTTGAAATGACGGGGATGTTGAAATGAGGGGATATTGAAATGAGGGAATGTTGAAATAAGGGAATGTTTAAATGAGGGGATGATGAAATGAGGGGGATGTTGAAATGGATACAAAGATTACTTTGGAAGTTTTTTCCACCAAAAACTAAATATCAACTGATCGACCTGAAAGTACCAGAAGGGAAATAACTTCCTTCAGATCACAGGAATACCTGGACGTATCGGAGAACAATTACATAATATTTAATTAGCTGAACATTTAAGTCATGGAAGAGTCGATGGCAGCTCACATTCAGTGTTTTCACAACTGGAGATTCATTCTACGTGAGTTAATAATGAATATATTTACAGTAGAACTAAATACAATTTGTAATTAGTTCCTAGATACAAAAGAAAAGAGTTGAAATCAATGGGTTACGAAACACAAACATATTGAAAAGTGACAAGTGACATGTAATTGTGAGGCAGCAGTGTGAAGTGCTGCAACAGAGGGAGGTGAAGAGAACATCTGCAACAGAGGGAGGTGAAGAGAACATCTGTAACAGGAAACTGAGACAAAACTGAAGCAATGAATGGCTGTAAACAAGGCAATAGGAACTTGATGCTAACTGACAACAATGTACTGACAACAAAGTGTTCTACTACATAGTGACAGTGTTATACCAAGAATGTTGCTTGAAGTGTCTTGACTTGTTTCATTGGGTTGTTGCCGGGCATCTGACTAACATGGTTGAGCAACAAGCGAGACATATCCTCGATCTTTGCCTGTGCATTTCCAGCAATGGGCAACAGCTGAAAGAGGAGAGATGGGAAAGTGGACCAGGCACTAAGCAGGCAGTCAGCCAGCCAGTCAAGCAGTAGCAGTTGGTAAAGGATTAACATCCTTCATCCTTCATCAGAAAGTCAGTCATCAATCTTGATCATATTGTCACTATTCTTCATCAGGCAGTCAGTCATCAATCTTGATCATATTGTCACTATTCTTCACCAGGCAGTCAGTCATCAATCTTGATCATATTGTCACTATTCTTCACCAGGCAGTCAGTCATCAATCTTGATCATATTGTCACTATTCTTCCTCAGGTAGGCAGTCATCAATCTCCATCATATTGTCACTATTCTTCATCAGGCAGTCAGTCATCAATCTTCATCATATTGTCACTATTCTTCCTCAGGCAGTCAGTCATTAACCTTAATGAGGAGTATGGATCCTAAATCAGAGAGCCAGACATAATGAATTTCAGTTTGTAGGTCTTGCACAATCAATCAGCAAGTTGGTGAATGTAGTTTCATGAAGTTACAATCTCTCAGCTTTATCATAGTGACCAGAGATGCCAACCCTAATTAAAACTTCGTAGTAATCAGTGGGGTAAAAGCATGCATTGATGCTAGTAATGTAGCCGCACACGCAAGCCCCACTATTTAAAAAACAGGTCGATAAAGCTCAAGGTGAGGTGAAATGGGGTTTAACATTGTGTCCAAGATTATTGCACTTATATGGCGACATGAATGCATGTGTGTGTGTGGCTGCTTGTACTAGTTCGGACTGATGCCGATTTATAGTAGAGATATATAGTAGAGTATAGTAGAGTAGCTCACTGAGATACCATGCCGCAGTTTAACATGAATACCCCACTCAGACACAGTATACTGACTCCGAGCCGACCAGTCCTTGTTTTAGCCCCTTAATGCCGAGCGCCAGACAGGGTAACAACAAGTACCATCTTTTAACGTCTTTTGGTATGACGCGGCCTTCCCTGTACCTGTACCTTCCGCTCTCCGGGCGGACACTCTACCACTAGACCATGGAGGCAGTCCCGATAAAGCTCAAAATAAGCAGCAAAAATGACTTCGCTTGCGTGTGTATGGTTAAATTCGACTAAACCTCGAAAATGAATATTAATCCATAAACATAGAAAAATTGGACATCAACATTGAAAGAGTACTTGAAAAAAGAAGTTCCATAACGGCATGTGACAAGCTCATCAGTGACATACATCGGGGCCACATTTCAAACAAACATGTTGTATTTTGAATAACTTTTGTAATTATAGATTAGGCTATAAATCACTTAAGAAAGCATATAATTCAAGCTGTTGTGTGGTGGCAAGCCCTACAAACCCCATGTCCTTTTAATGAGGTGACAGAAAATGGCACCGGAAAGGCTGCATTCATGCCGAAACACGTGGTCAAAGCTCCACACATTTATAAAATTCATCATGTTACAATATCAACTGTTGTTTCGAGTTTCTAAGAATTATCAGTGTAAATGCAATTAGGTCCCTATAGAATGCTTCACATGATCGGTGCATTAACAATTTGCTCTCCGGGGTATTTTACAAATGTAAATAATTTTATGAAAAAAAAGCCAAAAATCGTACGTTTTGGCTCAAAAGCATAAGGGTTGGCATCTCTGGGTGACCAGTCAAATGTCATTATGTCTTCAGCAGCCAAGCTGGTCAATATTGTAATAAGATCAGAGCTGAAAGTTGGTCTTCTCAGTCAATCAGCCATCCAACACTATCCAAGTACTATGAACACGGAGCAGGGTGACTGGATCTTCCAGTAATCATCATTCTACATTAATAGCTCAGGTACAGACATGGAGTCGTAGATTAGTCAGTCAGTCATGAACAGTCACCACCAGTGAGTCAGTCTGCCATGCAGGGCACACACACACAGCTGCTGGAGGATAGGAGGCTCCCATTATACAGGCTTTCTTTTTCTGTTATTCTAAATGATATAATTTATCGTTTGGAGCAATGATGCAAGGAAAGAATAAATCAGCTTGAAAGCCATAGCGGTTGGGATGTGGCCAAACTCCAGCAATTGTAGACATACCCAAATTACCAGACAACAAACGTATCTGTACAATCTCAGCATCAGACACAGCTTGTTGCCACGGAAACCGTGCATGTTACGAGAAACCTGCAAAGAGGAATTTACAACAGGAGGGCTCATGCAGTGAAAACAGACTCTTCCGTCGATCCAATCGGAGACTCAGGACACTTAATGCCGGACTGGGATGAGGGCTGAGCTTCAACACAAAGGCCAAGGACAGTCAAGTCTGTTTTCACATAGAGAGCAGGGAGGCGTCACCAAAGCCGCTCTAGTCTACTGTCAGTTTGTTGGCAAGTTGGGAAGTGGGCCATTAAGACTTACACTACGGAAGGAAAACAGTTTGGACATATCATCCAAGTTGGCACTTTTGTTATGAAACGGAAGTAACTGAAACAGAGATGGCAAGTTTTCATCTGTGTAAGGATGAGAAGATGAAAACATGAGCTAAATCCTCCGCAACTCATCCTGACAAGGGATGAGTACTGGCCACTGCAGACACAAAGAAGGACTTCTAAGCATCAGGAACCATTCTCCAGTTGAACGGGACCAGTAATCTCGCACTAGCAGGGGGTTATATCAACAAGAGATATGTGATATGCAGAAATGGCAGTGTTACATGGTAAGAGGAATTCCAGATCAACGTTATGTCTGAGGTACAAATTGCTACTCTGCCGAAGTCTCCTACTATGATTACTATGTTGCCTCAAAATGAGTAGGTTAGTGAAGATTAGTACTGACCATGAGAGAGGGAAACCCACACCACGCCCAGGACATGCAGGGTGTGTGGTAAGTCGATTCACGCTACAGGTCACAGCTCTGCAGAGGATGTCATGCCCTTAGAGATTTGATCCACACCACCCCATATCATGGACAACTGATCAGAGGTACCCAATTGTCTACCAACCACCAATGCCCCCTACATATACAACCAACCAATGTCTCGAACACTAGAGAGTCAACCAATGCCCCCTAAGCTAGACAACCAATCATTGCCCCCTACACCGGACAACCAACTAATGCCCCCTACACTCAACCAACAACCAATGATCCTACACTTGACCAACAACCTATGTCCCTCACTATACAACCAACCAATGCCCCAATACTAGACCAACAACCAAGGTCCCCTACACTAGACCAACAACCAATGCCCCTACACTAGACCAACAACCAAGGCCCCTACACTTGACCAACAACCTATGTCCCTCACTATACAACCAACCAATGCCCTAATACTAGACCAACAACCAATGCCTCTACACTAGACCAACAACCAATGCCCCTACACTTGACCAACAACCTATGTCCCTCACTATACAACCATCCAATGCCCCAATACTAGACCAACAACCAAGGTCCCCTACACTAGACCAACAACCAATGCCCCAATACTAGACCAACAACCAAGGTCCCCTACACTAGACCAACAACCAATGTCCCCTACACTAGACCAACAACCAATGCCCCCTACACTAGACCAACAATCAATGCCCCAATACTAGACCAACAACCAATGCCCCTACACTATACAACAAACCAAAGTCCCCTACACTAGACCAACAACCAATGCCCCTACACTTGACCAACAACCAATGTCCCCTACACTAAACCAACAACCAATGCCCCTACACTTGACCAACAACCAATGTCCCCTACACTTGACCAACAACCAATGCCCCTGACACTATACAACCAACCAAGGTCCCCTACACTAGACAAACAACCAATGCCCCTACACTAGACAACCAACCAATGCCCCTACACTAGACAACCAACCAATGCCCCTACACGAGACAACCAACCAATGCCCCTACACTAGACAACCAACCTATGTCCCTACACTAGACAACCAACCTATGTCCCTACACTAGACAACCAACCAATGCCCCTACACTAGACAACAAACCAATGCCCCTACACTAGAAAACCAACCTATGTCCCTACACTAGACAAACAACCAATGCCCCTACACTAGACAACCAACCAATGCCCCTACACTAGACAACCAACCAATGCCCCTACACGAGACAACCAACCAATGCCCCTACACTAGACAACCAACCTATGTCCCTACACTAGACAACCAACCTATGTCCCTACACTAGACAACCAACCAATGCCCCTACACTAGACAACAAACCAATGCCCCTACACTAGAAAACCAACCTATGTCCCTACACTAGACAACCAACCAATGCCCCTACACTAGACAACAAACCAATGCCCCTACACTAGAAAACCAACCTATGTCCCTACACTAGACAACCAACCAATGCCCAATCACCCCTGCATGTCCTCCGTGGAGTTGACCGTGCACCCACAACCAGCATTGCAATCTCAAACCAAGATGCTAGGACATATTCAAGGGCAGCCACCACCTGCATTCTGATGCTTGTGTTAGCAGATCACCATGGCAACAGTCAAACTGTTAGATATAGGCCTGTCACCCATGCTAACTAAACTCACCATATTTTTGGACTTATTAGAACTAGATTCCTGTATAAAACAGAATGTCATTAAGTGTAGAACCCAAATTCATGTCATAACATTGATAAATGTACATTCATGATACATCACAGGTGACTATGAACAGTTTGTTACTTAGACATTGATCAAGAGGTATCGTAATTAAAAGCTCATGATATCGAGGTATTTCAGTTATGAGATTCTCAATGTGATAGTATTTACATAAACAATCTGATGATAATTATGGTAGAATTATGACAATATATGTGTGTTGTGTTAGTGACGTACCTGTCTGGGATCTGAGAGTGGTGGCAACACCACCGTCTTCTCCATCGTATGCATCACTATCCTCCACAACTCCTACAACAAAACAATCAACTTGAGAATACAATGTAATTCTCTTAGCATGTGTTATAGGACATAAACCCCATCTGATGTAACACCAACATAAACAGATATACCAGCCTGTGTTATAGGACATAAACCCCATCTGACCTAACACCAGCATACAGAGATAAACCAGCATGTGTTATAGGACATAAACCCCATCTGACCTAACACCAGCATACAGAGATATACTAGCATGTGTTATTATAAGGGTAACACTATTTTTCAGGGCATTATCATTTGCAGATGCTCAAGGTCTTCCATTAACTGTCCGACGAAGGAGGGCAGTTGAAAAGACTGAGGGCTTCTGCAAATGATGATGTCCTGAAAAATGGCCTTACCGTTATTACAGCTAAAGTGGATGGAATTTGTTATCAAATAAAAAGAAACAAGAATATCGGTTTTGAAACATTTACTGCAATCAACACAAATGTCACTGACCAAACTTTACAAATATGGAAACGTCATAGAACAAACCTGATGACGTCACTATTGAACATGACGTCACCTATCACTATCCCTAACAACAGGCCTGATAATGGACCGTCGTCAAGCAATATGAGGGCATTATCAAGTTACAGTGGCCCGCTCATTTTTGACAACATGGGGGCGGTTTAATGATAATTTTATCCATGTTAGCTATAAATGATGTTAACCACCTCTGACCTGTCACCAGTATAGTTTTCCAAAGTAGGTACACTGATGTTATTCCAGTTATTCAAGATGCCTTAGCTTTCCAAACAAGAATAACATCCATTCTACTCTATACCATAATTTCCCAACTTATGACAGCAATAGTGAGAGGATATATACTGTATTGTGTGAAGAGATGGATGGAGAGAGCTACCTACCTTGAGCAACCTCTTCAAAACGGTCTTCTCACACACTTGTGCAAACATGGACAGACTGCCAGAGGAGGGAAGGAAGCACATGCATAATTACAAGCAGACTACCTGGCAACCACCTGGCACATCACGACAATCATAGCGCTATCTGTACTTCAAGGCAATCATTGGGCAAGTCCTTCTGGACAGGGATAAGAGGAGTACTGAGGGCAATCATTGGGTAAGTCCTTCTGGACAGGGATAAGAGGAGTACTGAGGGCAATCATTGGGCAAGTCCTTCTGGACAGGGATAAGAGGAGTACTGAGGGCAATCATTGGGTAAGTCCTTCTGGACAGGGATAAAAGGAGTACTGAGGGCAATCATTGGGCAAGTCCTTCTGGACAGGGATAAGAGGAGTACTGAGGGCAATCATTGGGCAAGTCCTTCTGGACAGGGATAAAAGGAGCACTGAGGGCAATCATTGGGCAAGTCCTTCTTGACAGGGATAAAAGGAGTACTGAGGGCAATCATTGGGTAAGTCCTTCTGGACAGGGATAAAAGGAGCACTGACTGAGGGCAATCATTGGGCAAGACCTTCTGGACAGGGATAAAAGGAGCACTGACTGAGGGCAATCATTGGGCAAGTCCTTCTGGACAGGGATAAGAGGAGTACTGAGGGCAATCATTCGGCAAGTCCTTCTGGACAGGGATAAGAGGAGTACTGAGGGCAATCATTGGGCATGTCCTTCTGGACAGGGATAAGAGGAGTACTGAGGGCAATCATTGGGCAAGACCTTCTGGACAGGGATAAGAGGAGTACTGAGGGCAATCATTGGGCAAGTCCTTCTGGACAGGGATAAGAGGAGTACTGAGGGCAATCATTGGGTAAGTTCTTCTGGACAGGGATAAGAGGAGCACTGAGGGCAATCATTGCGCAAGTCCTTCTGGACAGGGATAAGAGGAGTACTGAGGGCAATCATTGGGCAAGTCCTTCTGGACAGGGATAAGAGGAGCACTGAGGGCAATCATTGGGCAAGTCCTTCTGGACAGGGATAAGAGGAGTACTGAGGGCAATCATTGGGCAAGTCCTTCTGGACAGGGATAAGAGGAGTACTGAGGGCAATCATTGGGCAAGTCCTTCTGGACAGGGATAAGAGGAGCACTGAGGGCAATCATTGGGCAAGTCCTTCTGAACAGGGATAAGAGGAGTACTGAGGGCAATCATTGGGCAAGTCCTTCTGGACAGGGATAAGAGGAGCACTGAGGGCAATCATTGGGCAAGACATTCTAAGCAATTATATTGTTACTGATCAGGGCAATCATTGGGCAAGTTACTCTCAGCAGTGAAAATATAGTACTGGGCAAGTAATACTTAGAGCAATTATTATGTAAATAAACACTACCATGTTAGAAATATGTCTTCAGAATAAATTTGGAAATCAACTTTTGTCATTAATGCTTTTGGATTTGGTAACATTATATAAATAGTTAATCCGGTTAAGTTGGTGATAATTAAAAAACCATCAAATTAAATGATGAGTGAATGGCTTGAATTAAGAATCAACAGAATGATGCATGTTGTGAGTGTTAAACATGAAGGGTGTTGTGACTGATGATGGCGGATTAGCAGGGCATCTAGGACCTTGAAGGCATCTGGTAGAAGTACAGCAACGTATTACTGGCATTGATGTGCCTGAACGGTGTCAACATTAGTAGATGTTATACAAGCAGAAACAAAGTTGTAAGGTTAATGTCAGTATGTTCAGACCTGTTAGTCAATATAGTCAATATAGTCTGGTTAGTAAGTGAAGGCTGAACTATCTAGCACCAATACTGTGCCCAACTGTTACTACTAGTGTCTGGCTCCATGGTTGTTCCTGGCTCGTGCTCCCCACTGGGAAGTTCAGTCACCTGTGACTCCTACTTCAAACATTACCCCAAACATGCCTATATATAGTAGGGCTGGGACGATACACCAACTGTGAGATCCGATACATATCACGATACCTTGCTCACGATCAAATACGTATCACGTTTCCTAGTTCACGATCCGATACGTATCACATTTCCTTGTTCACTATCTGATACGTATCATGATACTTGCATGTGCTCTTACCTGTAGTGCGTAAGCCATCTTTTTCATAGACAGGAAGGCCAAATACCTGGCACACTAGCAATTTACAGTTGGCAGTGTCAAGTATGGCACAATGGATGAACATATTTACGTTTTCACTACTAATTTTCACTACTACTTAGTGCTTGGTGTAACAGCCATTAAAGTACACATTTAAGGTACTAATTGATATTTTTTACTTAGTGTGCGACTGTGATCGATACTTGTAGAGAAGATGCATCAGTGTGTCGTCCCACCACTAATATATAGTCATTACTATTCCTGATTCACCCAAGTTTCTCCTGGTTACTCTAGTTGTGATAGAACTGAAATGTAGATGTTTACAGTTGCCATGGTTTTCACTACAGCTAAGTGTTATTGGGTGTGTTTCGATGACAGGAGGCACCAGTGTTCCAGTGGTCTGAGGCACCATTCACTGTGTAGCCCATAGCAATGCTAGGAACCACTGACAAAGGGTCAAATCCCTGAACTACCCTGAACCTTGGTCTCACTATACCCATTTTCCTTGGGATTACCAAAAGTTGTTTATCATTTTGGAAATTGCCTGGTCATGCTAAGTCATGCTGTTAACACATCTAGCCAAATATCATCAGAAAGGAAGAACCAGACTGCATGTAAACTTTAATGTAACCATGTCCTTCCATTAGCATATATAGTTGAGTGAGTGAGTGAGTACGGTTTTAAGCCGCTTTTAGCAATATTCCAGCAATATCATGGCGGGGGACACCAGAAATTGGCTTCACACAATGTACCCATGTCGGGAATCGAACCCGGGTCTTCGGCATGACGAGCGAACGCTTTCACCACTAGGCTACCCGACCGACCCATATATAGTTGAAAATGTCTCAGTAAAGACACAGCATCCGACCAACCCTTACAATGAACATAGTCAGCAAGGACGGTTGTGGAACCATCAACTCAGGGAGTAACTGTTGGACAGACTGGAAGTTTAGTTCTACAGTTCTTAAATGAGCAAGAGCACTTATACATGCGTTACTTATACCGATATCATGACATGTAAAACTGTAAAAATGAATATATGACTTCATATTCTATTCAAATTCAATTTAATAAAAAAATTATTGCAGGGGTTTGAGAACCCTGATATGTACACAGATGAGCATGTGTATCTCACCTTCCGTCAAGGAGGTCCATGAGAGGTCGGAGGACTGCGTCTGACTCCTGCTGGATGCTGGTCCTTTGGCTGGGCTGGGACAACGACACCTGCCCTGCTCCCTTCACCTTGGACAGCAGCTGGCCCAGCTCAATCATGCTCTGCTGGATCTGAGGCTCCAGACTGGAGGAAATACACATACAAAATTGGCTCAATCATGTTCTGCTGGATATGAGGCTCCAAACTGGAGGAAATACACACACACTATTGTCTCAGTCATGCTCTGCTGGATCCTAGCCTCCAGACTGGAGGAAATACACACACATAATTGGCACAATCATGCTCTGTTGCATCTAGGCTCCAGACTGAAGGAAATACACACTCACTTATGTCTGTGGGAACTAGTGGTCAAAAATATTGTCTGACTATTTGCTGTTTCTTTTCTTACCTTTTCTAAACAAGGTATTTGATTCATACTTAAAGGCTGGGAGACCTAAATTATCACATGACCTTAATACAATGGAATCCTTTTGGTCAAAGTCAGCAGTACGACATCTTGCAAAACAGACAACAATTTATTCAAACAAACATTGTAGTGCTCTATATTGTTACACAATGCCTACAGCCAAGGCCTTTATGACATGAGATCTTGATGGCTACCTTATGTTCCTGACACTTGATTACCTCTGAAGTTTGATGAAGGCTTTATTTATATGAGAGACAATGTCAACCATAATCACCCACCTCTTGGCAAATATGCTGCTGAGGTCGTCCAGGACGCTGTTGAGTTTCTGCTGGAGCTCCTTCAAGATGCCGCCAGCCTCAGGATCCAGTTTCTCCCCGCCCATGGACTCAAACACTTTCTCCAGCTGTACCCGCAACTGCTGGATGTTGTTCATCAGGATGCAGGCCTGGGGGGACACACATGCTCTCAGATATAACAATCAGCAGCATAACCACTCTACCATTGCTGGACATTTCTGGGGGTAGCAATCTATCTGAGAATCTCCACAAGGTAAAAACAGGAACAAATTGTAGGAAAGGTTTAAGATTATGCATAAAATATAACACACTTTCTGTCCATCGACACAATTGTTCTTGAGTACATACCACTTTCTGCCGGTTTGTGTACTTCTCAAAGTCCCTCCTCACAATGTCTGCATAGGCTAGAAGGACTTTATTCACAGTCTGAAAAAATATCAAATGAAGGTTTGTACATCTATCTACCTGTGTTTGAAATCTATGACAGCTATTGCCTTCTCTATGTAGTAGAGTCAAGGAAGGGACAGTTGGTACAGGTGTCACCAGATGAGATCAGAGATTGGACACTTGTTACAGGTTTTACAAGAGTTGAGGTGAAATTGGGTTTAACGTTGCGTCCAAGATTATTGCACTTATATAGCGACGTGCATGCACGTGTGTGTGTGTGTGTGTGTGTGTGTGTGTGTGTGTGTGTGTGTGGCTGCTTGTACTAGTCCGGACTGATGCCAATTTATAGTGCTAGCTCACTGAGAAACCATGCCGCAGTTTAACATGAATACCCCACTCAGACACAGTATACTGACTCCGAGCCGACAAGTCCTTGTTTTAGCCCCTTAATGCCGAGCGCCAGACAGGGTAACAACAAGTACCATCTTTTAACGTCTTTTGGTATGATACGGCCGGGGATCGAACCCTGTACCTTCCTCTCTCCGGGCGGACGCTCTACCACTGGACCACAGAGGCGGTCGGTTTTACAAGATACCAGATCAGATCAGACTTAGTAAATCATCAAATATAGAGGTGGCAACAGTTCATGGACACATAATAATCGCAATACAACTCACTAACTTATTGTCCGACTGTAATGGGGCAATTGCTGATACCAAGGTAGACAATTGTTGGGGGTTTCAAAATTGACCATCACGTAGAGAACGTCTTGCTCAGTCTGAACCTGGATACTATTAGCTTGACGACAGGTTCAGTACTACCCCGACACGTTCAGCAGTAGTCGGACAATTAACGTGCTTTGTATTTTTAAATTGCTAAATACATGAAAACAGTTGAGAAAGGAGACATTGAAACATACACTTCATTATTAAAATGTCTTATCATAAATGGTTATATTTCAGACATTTAGCTTAATGTAGCTGTCGTATGTACACATCTAAATAGAATTATTGCAACGATATATATGCAAATATAAATTTCATTTCCATCTTATTTCATAAATCATGCCTCAAGTGATATTATTTTAAATATCATTATGTGCAATGAAAAAAAAATCTGCAATGTAAAGAAAATCATTTATTGATTATTTAAAAAGAAATGTCCAAGTACTCCCTTACCACTTTTTTTTCATCGAGGTTGTATCTGGACATTGCTTAAATAGTACTAGATTTCCCGAGTCATTGTCTTTTGTGGAATGCTATTACATTCAAACCAAGTCCTATCATACACCAACATTTGTTTAAAATGAGTCATGTGGAATACACTAGCTCAAAACCTATAACAACATTGCTTAGTGATAATGTAAGACAACGTGGCAATCATGTTGGAAGGGTGTCCCTGGACAGATTGCCGATAGAGTTCTATGGCCTATGTGGAAAGAGAATTATGCTTGCCTGTTAATTTTGGGTATTAGCAGTTTACCTAATTAGCTATAAATAAACGTTGGGTGAGTGTTCAGCTACTACCCCTGTCTGGGTACTGCCATCAATGCTCTAAATTACCTCTTCTATAAGCCCTACTTGGGCATCAGTTTACAATGCACAACAGAAATGATCTGCCTACCTTGGCAAAGCGTCGCATGTAGTTCTTGACAATTTCTGGATCAGGGCACTCAAGCTTCTTGATGACATCAAAACACTGATTGAGCTGTGTGAACACATCCACCACCGACGTGGAAAACAGTGCATGCTCCGAACTCTTTTGGAACTGTAGAACAGATGGAATGACTGAACAAGATGCAGCAGACAGCAGTTATCAATGAACTATCTGGTGAATGAGAGTCAGTGTGATTGAGTTGGATTTTACACCACCTTTAGCAATATTCCAGCAATATCACGGTGGGGGACACCACAAATGGGCTTAACACATAGTACCCATGTGGGGAATTGAACCCGGGCCTTCAGCGTGACGGGCAAACGGTTTAACCACCAGGCTACCCCACCGCGCCTGATGAATGAGACTTTTTCTAATTTCAAATTTTCAAATCTCAAATTTTCAAATCTTGGGATCACAAAGGAGAAATCACCTGAATAAAACTGTAGATGCTGTCACATATCGCCAGTAACATCATGAACAATGGATTATCAGCATGAAACAAAACAACTGTTTATCTCACTAAGACTTCTAATATTCATGCTCCAGTATGGGTGAGTCAGTGAGTGAGTATGGTTTTACGCCGCTTTTAGCAATATTCCAGCAATATCACGGCGGGGGACACCTGAAATGGGCATCACACATTGTACCCATGTCAGGAATCGAACCTGGGTCTTCGGCGTGACGAGCGAACGCTTTAACCACCAGGCTACCTGACCACCCCTCCAGTTTGGATAATATACTACTCAAAAGAAGTGAAAGAACATCTGATTCTTTCATATTACTATAATTAATCTATCATGGTCATAAAAGAATCGAGCGTTCCTTAATGTCTTTTGAGTAGTATATGTTCAAGTTTATCTCTTAGAATAATGTAGTGTTGGTTGTGCTTGGTTTACCATGGCATCCAATTCATGACAAAGTTGTCAAATGTAATACTTGTTTTATAAGGTTACCCTGTAGCCATGCCATCTTAATTTGAGAATGTAAGTACTTGTAACTCTGCAGTCACTTAATTGCCATTGATTATACAGCCAGATGTTGACCCCTATACCAATGTGAGGATATGTAAATATGGCAGTCATAAGTTCAGCTTACACCATCTTTCTTGTCCCGATCATAGGCACCATGAAGATACTCCATTGAAACGTCATCATTTTCGTTGAGCCACTGCATGACGAAAGGTTCAAACCATCTGCAACAAGTCACCATCTCTCCATGAGTCACCAAGCATTTCTCAATAACAGTCACCATTTCTCAATAACAGTCACCATATCTCAATAACAGTCACCATATCTCAATAACATTCTCCATAATGTGGGGATATACTGGATATACATTGGTTGTATGCTGGGTGTATTAATTGAAAATACTTCAGTACTGTACCAGGTGTACTGAGGGATGAACTGGGTGTACTTACTGAGGGTACTGTGGGGAGGTACTGGGTGTACTTAAGGAGGGTACTGTGGGGAGGTACTGTGGGGAGGTACTTGGTGTACTTCGTAGGGTACTGTGTGTACTTAAGGAGGGTACTGTGGGGAGGTACTGTGGGGAGCTACTTGGTGTACTTACTGTGGGTACTGTGGGGAGGTACTGGGTGTACTTAAGGAGGGTACTGTGGGGAGGTACTTGGTGTACTTACGGAGGGTACTGTGGGGAGGTACTTGGTGTACTTACGGAGGGTACTGTGGGGAGGTACTGGGTGTACTTAAGGAGGGTACTGTGGGGAGGTACTTGGTGTACTTACTGAGGGTACTGTGGGGAGGTACCGGGTGTACTTACTGAGGGTACTGTGGGGTGGTACTTGGTGTACTTACAGAGGGTACTGTGGGGAGGTACTGGGTGTACTTAAGGAGGGTACTGTGGGGAGGTACTTGGTGTACTTACGGAGTGTACTGTGGGGAGGTACCGGGTGTACTTAAGGAGGGTACTGTGGGGAGGTACTGGGTGTACTTACTGTTGGGAGGTACCGGGTGTACTTACTGAGGGTACTGTTGGGAGGTACCGGGTGTACTTACTGAGGATAGTGTGGGGAGCTACTTGGTGTACTTACGGAGGGTACTGTGGGGAGGTACCGGGTGTACTTAAGGAGGGTACTGTGGGGAGGTACTGGGTGTACTTACTGAGGATAGTGTGGGGAGGTACCGGGTGTACTTACTAAGGGTGCTGTGGGGAGGTACCGGGTGTACTTACTGAGGGTACTGTGGGGAGGTACCGGGTGTACTCCCTGAGGGTACTGAGGGAGGTACTGGGTGTACTCACTGAGGATACTGTGGGGAGGTACCGGGTGTACTTACTGAGGATAGTGTGGGGAGGTACCGGGTGTACTTACTGAGGGTACTGTGGGACAGTGCCTTTGCACTGAGGCACTTCAGCGATGTATTTGCTGTACAGCCACTTGACCCGGAAGTGTAGGTTCATGTACTCCGAACTTTTGCAGATCGGCTCCTTCTCATGATCTGAAGAAAGAGCAGGAATATCATCTACATGTGCTGTTCACAAGCTCTACTGTTCCCCATCTACAGATGCTATTTACTAGCTCTACTGTTCCCCATCTACAGGTGCTGTTTACTAGCTCTACTGTTCCCCATCTACAGGTGCTGTTTACAAGCTCTACTGTTCCCCATCTACAAGTGCTGTTTACAAGCTCTACTGTTCCCCATCTACAGGTGCTGTTTACTAGCTTTACTGTTCCCCATCTACAGGTGCTGTTTACTAGCTTTACTGTTCCCCATCTACAGGTGCTGTTTACAAGCTCTACTGTTCCCCATCTACAGGTGCTGTTTACTAGCTCTACTGTTCCCCATCTACAAGTGCTGTTTACTAGCTCTACTGTTCCCCATCTACAAGTGCTGTTTACTAGCTCTACTGTTCCCCATCTACAGGTGCTATTTACAAGCTCTACTGTTCCCCATCTACAGGTGCTGTTCACAAGCTCTACTGTTCCCCATCTACAGGTGCTGTTTACTAGCTCTACTGTTCCCCATCTACAGGTGCTGTTTACTGGCTCTACTGTTCCCCATCTACAGGTGCTGTTTACTAGCTCTACTGTTCCCCATCTACAGGTGCTGTTTACTAGCTCTACTGTTCCCCATCTACAGGTGCTGTTTACTAGCTCTACTGTTCCCCATCTACAGGTGCTGTTCACAAGCTCTACTGTTCCCCATCTACAGGTGCTGTTCACAAGCTCTACTGTTCCCCATCTACAGGTGCTGTTTACTAGCTCTACTGTTCCCCATCTACAGGTGCTGTTAACTGGCTCTACTGTTCCCCATCTACAGGTGCTGTTTACTAGCTCTACTGTTCCCCATCTACAGGTGCTGTTATCTTGCTCTACTGTTCCCCATCTACAGGTGCTGTTTACTAGCTCTACTGTTCCCCATCTACAAGTGCTGTTATCTTGCTCTACTGTTCCCCATCTACAGGTGCTGTTAACTGGCTCTACTGTTCCCCATCTACAGGTGCTGTTATCTTGCTCTACTGTTCCCCATCTACAGGTGCTGTTATCTTGCTCTACTGTTCCCCATCTACAGGTGCTGTTTACTAGCTCTACTGTTCCCCATCTACAGGTGCTGTTTACTAGCTCTACTGTTCCCCATCTACAGGTGCTGTTTACAAGCTCTACTGTTCCCCATCTACAAGTGCTGTTTACTGGCTCTACTGTTCCCCATCTACAGGTGCTGTTTACTGGCTCTACTGTTCCCCATCTACAGGTGCTGTTTACTGGCTCTACTGTTCCCCATCTACAGGTGCTGTTAACTGGCTCTACTGTTCCCCATCTACAGGTGCTGTTATCTTGCTCTACTGTTCCCCATCTACAGGTGCTGTTAACTGGCTCTACTGTTCCCCATCTACAAGTGCTGTTATCTTGCTCTACTGTTCCCCATCTACAGGTGCTGTTAACTGGCTCTACTGTTCCCCATCTACAGGTGCTGTTATCTTGCTCTACTGTTCCCTTATCTACAGGTGCTGTTTACTAGCTCTACTGTTCCCCATCTACAGGTGCTGTTTACTGGCTCTACTGTTCCCCATCTACAGGTGCTGTTTACTGGCTCTACTGTTCCCCATCTACAAGTGCTGTTATCTTGCTCTACTGTTCCCTATCTATTATATAGGTGCCTCCAGTATGGCTCCTCACTTCCTCTATTGTTGCCTGGAGAAGACCTACAATACCCTGTAACAGCCACGGCAACAGTGAGCCTCGTCCTACCTTCCAGGGCAAAGCACAGGTCTTTAGAGAAGAGGTCCCACAGCATGGCAGCACTAACTTGGCCAATGTTCAACTCTTGAGGAAACCTGAAACACAACAATAAAGTTCCTTTTCATTTGAAGAAAATACACTGAGACAAAGTAGTGTAATCTACCTTAAAAATGTGTGTGACATGTCTGCATGTTGTGTGTGATGTGGTCTACATGTTGTGTGTGATATGTCTTCATGTTGTGTGTGATATGTGTGTGTCTTCATGATGTGTGTCTATGTGTGTGACATGTCTGCATGGTGTGTGTGTGTGTGTGTGTGTGTGTGTGTGTGTGTGTGTGTGATTTGTGTCTTTATGATGTTTGTCTGTTTCATGTTGTTTAACGCTGCATTCAGCTATATGACGGCGGCCTGTAAATAATCAAGTCTGGATCACAGACAATCTAGTGATCCAGTGATCAATACACGCAATTGGGATACGATGACATGCATCACCAAGTCAGCAAGCCTGACCACCCGATACCATTAGTCGCCTCTTACGACAAGCAAAGTCGCCAATTACGGCAAGCATGGGTTGCTGAAGACTAACTTTAACTGGGATTTTCATGATGTGTGTCTATGTGTGAGTTTCATGTGTCTGTGTGTGTGTGTGTGTGTGTGTGACATATCTGCATGTGTGTGTGTGTGTGTGTGTGTGTGTGACATGTCTGCATGTGTGTGCATGCGTTTGTGCGTGCATGCATGATGTGTGTGTCTGTGTGATATGTGTGTGTGTGTGTGTGTGTGTGTGTGTGTGTGTGTGTGACATGTCTGCATGTGTGTGCATGCGTGTGTGCGTGCATGAGTGATGTGTGTGTCTGTGTGATGTGTGTGTGTGTGTATGTGTGTGTGATATTCGTACATAATGTGTGTTAGAGCAAACTTACTGGTTCAACACGGAAGTATAGCTGTTGCGGTCCTCCTCTATGACAGACACAATGAGGGCAATGAGTTTGTGCCAGAAGTCCAGGCTTCGACTACTTGGGCCCTCAAAGTCCGGGTTCGGTAACTCTGATGGGTCAGTCTGGAATTCTCGGTTGTACAGCTCATAGCAGTTGTCAAATAGAAACTTGTACGTGGATTTGATGCATGCGATGACGCAGTCCTTCACAACAGTGCTGGCGCGGGGAGGACTTGCCAGCTCTTGCACCTACAAAACATTGCAGTCCACAGAGGGTTATAAGATGCTGCCTGTCACATGTCTGTATATGGACAGATGGTCCTGATGTGGGGCACATGGGTTGGTCCTAATGAAGTGGGAACAGACATGGGTTGGTCCTAATGAAGTGGGAACAGACATGGGTTGGTCCTAATGAAGTGGGAACAGACATGGGTTGGTCATAATGAAGTGGGAACAGACATGGGTTGGTCCTAATGAAGTGGGACCAGACATGGGTTGGTCCTAATGAAGTGGGAACAGACATGGGTTGGTCCTAATGAAGTGGGAACAGACATGGATTGGTCCAAATGAAGTGGGAACAGACATGGGTTGGTCCTGATGTAGTGGGAAAGACCTGGGTTGGTCCTGATGGGGTTGGGAAGACCTGGGTTGGTCCAGATGTGGTGGGGAAGACCTGGGTTGGTCTAGATGTGGTGGGGAAGACATGGGTTGGTCCTGATGTGGTGGGGAAGACATGGGTTGGCCCTGGTGTGGTGGGGAAGACATGGGTTGGTCCTGATGTGGTGGGGAAGACATGGGTTGGTCCTGATGTGGTGGGGAAAACATGGGTTGGTCCTGATGTGGTGGGGAAGACATGGGTTGGTCCTGATGTGGTGGGGAAGACATGGGTTGGTCCAGATGTGGTGGGGAAGACATGGGTTGGTCCCGATGTGATGGGGAAGACATGGGTTGGTCCTGATGTGGTGGGGAAGACATAGGTTGATCCTGATGTGGTGGGGAAGACATGGGTTGGTCCTGATGTGGTGGGGAAGACATGGGTTGGTCCTGATGTGGTGGGGAAGACATGGGTTGGTCCTGATGTGGTGGGGAAGACATGGGTTGGTCCTGATGTGGTGGGGAAGACATGGGTTGCTCCTGATGTGGTGGGGAAGACATGGGTTGGTCCTGATGTGGTGGGGAAGACATGGGTTGGTCCTGATGTGGTGGGGAAGACATGGGTTGGTCCTGATGTGGTGGGGAAGACCTGGGTTGGTCCTGATGTGGTGGGGAAGACATGGGTTGGCCCTGATGTGGTGGGGAAGACATGGGTTGGTCCTGATGTGGTGGGGAAGACATGGGTTGCTCCTGATGTGGTGGGGAAGACATAGGTTGATCCTGATGTGGTGGGGAAAACATGGGTTGCTCCTGATGTGGTGGGGAAGACATGGGTTGGTCCTGATGTGGTGGGAAGACCTGGGTTGGTCCTGATGTGGAGAACAATGGGTTGGTCCTGATGTGGTGGACATGGGTTGGTCCTGATGTGGTGGGGAAAACATGGGTTGGTCCTGATGTGGTGGGGAAGACATGGGTGTAGACAAGCATGTAAGTTGGTCATCCACGTGGTTGGACAAAAGTCTTGTCAATATAGAAAAGAAGAACATAATTGGAAAATTTACCTTCATTCTGAAGAAGGTGATGCTGGTGAGCAGGTCAACAGTGGATTTGAGATCCTGCAGGCGGGCTGGGTCAGATGCCGGGAAATTGTTCTGAAAACACCAGAAATAGATAAGAAACTGTTGACTTATAGAAAGATGCATCTGTTAACCTTCTGCAAAAGGTCAAAGCTAACAGATTGATACAGCTTGATGTGGGAATAATGCCTGAAGTGATGCAGGTCTTAGACATTTACCAGTTTACTCACAGCATGCCCAAGGGACAAAACATTTTGCTTTGGATGGCATCAGGACTTGTGTTATACCATAGACACGTTAGATAGAAAACTCACTCTGTACATTGACAAGTCAATCCGGAGAGAATTGTGCAGTTGGTCCAGCAACTTGACAAACTTTTCTTTCTGAAAAAATAATAACAAAAAACTGTTAATTCAGTACATCACCGAGTGCACACACTAGTTCGTTTATATAGTTCCCAATTAGCACAATAACATACAATCATGGATCAAGCTTTCCTTAAAACACCACATACATGTCACAATAATTATCCTTTGTAACCCCCACCTGACCTTAAAGACAGGAATATAAATCAATGGTAATGGAAATTTGTTGTGTGTCATGACCACCACAAATGCATATTCATAGCACTACAAAAACCATTAATGGAGTAGATACAAGTGGGAATTAGAAACAGTGACTGATGATGATAGTAATCATTCATCAATATGGATGATCCCTTGTAACCTCATTAACTGAAATTGACCTAGCTTCAGTTAATAACAGTGTCCTTGATCTTTGGTGGAAATAATTTTAAGCCATGGCTTAATCCATAAGAGTTACTAATAAAGTGATATCTATTTAGCTCAGTTGAACTCCCGTCCAGCTGTGTGAAATCTTGTAGTGAGGATAATCAAATGTTCTAAAACACCTTTTCAGCTGACATATTTCTCAGGTATGCACAATGTTTCACAATGTTACCAAAGACAGAAATAAGCCCCAACCTCTAATTTAGATCCTTCTAAAGATCCTGCATGCCAAGTTCAAAACCTTGCTAGTCAGCATTCATTTATTGTGTTCACACATTCAGACAAACTCAACAGTGTCATCTATCCAAATCAAATCCACCTACCCCAAAGTTGGATGCAGCGAAGCGGTCACTGGCTGAGACAGCTGTTGTTGCCGTTGTGTGTGCATAGAAGGCGTTGATGTTTGCAAGGAGCGTGCTCATGACTGCAGGCACGCCGGGACACATGTACTTTGTTGCCAGGCAGGAGAAGTGACTGTAGATAGATAAGCGGACAGTAAGTAGTAACCATATGGAGGACCATCCAAATTTGACGCAACAGTGACCAAAAATAATGTCTGATGCAATGCCCTATTTTGACATGTACCATATCTTCCTGTTTTTTTTCCAGATGAACAATTGACCTGCCTTTGCATGTGTTTGGGACAGGTGCCACCAGTGGGGCAGTATATATGCTCACCTTTTCGCAAACACCTTGATTCATCTATATTTGATAGTGATTCATAAACCATTGATGTAGTACCATTCTTTTTCTTTCATTAAAAAATATATTTACTTTGTTATTGATAAATCCTCCAAGTCTCCTTCTCAACAATGATCTGGTGTTAGCTGTACCCTTAGTCTAGTATTCATTAAAGAAGAGCAAGACTGCTGATCACTCACGTCATGGCCTGGTAGATGGACTCAATGCCATATCTCATGGCAAACTCATCCACAATTTCCTGGGCTGGCTCATCAAAGTACACTTTCCACGCGTCATCTTGCTGCAATCAGGAAATAACACAATCAGGAAATAACACAATCAGGAATAACAGAATCAGGAATTACACAACCAGGAATTACACAGAGGAATAACAATCAGGAATAACAGAATTACACACTCAGGAATAACACAACCAGGAATTGCACCATCAGGAATAACACAATCAGGAATAACACAACCAGGAATTACCCCATCTGGAATAACACAATCAGAAATAACACATCCAGGACTTACACACTCAGGAATAACACAACCAGGAATTGCACCATCAGGAATAACACAATCAGGAATTGCACCATCAGGAATAACACAATCAGAAATAACACAACCAGGAATTACACCATGTGGAATAACAATCAGGAATAACGGCATTACACAATCAGGAATAACACAATCAGGAATAACACAATCGTTTCAAAACTTTCAGTAGTGTTGCTCATTATTAAACATAAAGAGGGCAAACCGGTTTCACTGACAGACACCTGACACATAGCTTACCCCTTTAGCATCTGGCAACTTCACCTCACCCTCGGCTTGCTCACAAAGGTAGTGGAAGAGGTTCTGAAATAAACAAAACACGGGTGAGTTCCACATGACGGCTAATGTAAAACTTGTGGCAGTTTTGACCAGTGTGTTGGTGGGAAAAGTGCATTCATTTTATGACAAATATGTACTCATCAAGTGAAGGCTGGTGTACGAGTATTATAACTCACTTCATGAAGGCAGGTGTATTATAACTCACCTCGTGGAGGCAGGTGTATTGTATTGCACCTCGAAAGGCAGGTGTAACTCACCTATTGGAGTCAGATGTATTATAACTCACCTCGGGGAGGCAGGTGTATCATAACTCACCTCGGGGAGGCAGGTGTATTATAACTCACCTCGGGGAGGCAGGTGTATTATAACTCACCTCATGAAGGCAGGTGTATTATAACTCACCTCATGAAGGCAGGTGTATTATAACTCACCTAATGAAGGCAGGTGTATTATAACTCACCTCGGGGAGGCAGGTGTATTGTATTGCACCTTATAAGGCAGGTGTACTGTAACTCACCTACTGGAGGCAGGTGTATTATAACTCACCTCATGAAGGCAGGTGTATTGCACATGGTAGGGGGCAACCTTCTCTTCGCCCTTGATCTCCACACTTATGTGGAGACGGATAGCACCAGATACTGCGGATTTGTCAGTCCGCTTTTCTGTAACACAAAGAAGTAACGATGATGCATGTGTTGTTGAGAACCTTCAACTGCCACCCACCACATGGATCTGTCTGTCTGTCTGTCTATCTGTCTTTCTGTCTGTCTGATCTACAGAAACGGAGAATACTTACCCAAGTTGTACCAGACGTCCATCTCGCCACTCAGAGTTCGCACCTCAATAATAGTCTGGCCCAAGAAATCATCAGATTCTCGTGTCAATTTCTGGCGTAACTTGGACTTGAGGTCATTGTCTTCATCCCTGGGAACAAAAGAGACGCATTTTACAAGGAGCAATTGGGACAGCAGAGACGCATCTTACAAGAAGGAGTAAAAATGACAACAGAGAAGCATCTTACAAGAAGGAGCAATGAGGACAACAGAGGGGCATCTTACAAGAAGGAGCAATGAGGACAACGGAGAGGCATCTAACAAGAAGGAGCAATGGTGACAGCAGAGAGGCATCTTACAAGAAGGAGCAATGAGGACAGCAGAGAGGCATCTTACAAGAAGGAGCAATGAGAAAAAGAGGGGGGCATCTTACAAGAAGGAGCAATGAGGAAAAGAGGGGGGCATCTTACAAGAAGGAGCAATGAGGACAACAGAGTGGCATCTTACAAGAAGGAGCAATGAGGACAACAGAGAGGCATCTTACAAGAAGGAGCAATGGGGACAACAGTGTGGCATCTTACAAGAAGGAGCAATGGGGACAACAGAGAGGCATCTTACAGGAAAGGAGCAATGAGGACAACAGAGTGGCATCTTACAAGAAGGAGCAATGGGGAAAACAGAGTGGCATCTTACAGGAAAGGAGCAATGAGGACAACAGAGTGGCATCTTACAAGAAGGAGCATCAGGAGAACAGAGAGGCATCTTACAAGAAGAAGCAATGAGGACAGCAGAGAGGCATCTTACAAGAAGGAGCAATGAGGACAGCAGAGAGGCATCTTACAAGAAGGAGCAATGAGGACAGCAGAGAGGCATCTTACAGGAAAGGAGCAATGAGGACAACAGAGTGGCATCTTACAAGAAGGAGCAATGGGGACAACAGAGTGGCATCTTACAAGAAGGAGCAATGGGGACAACAGAGTGGCATCTTACAAGAAGGAGCAATGAGGACAACAGAGAGGCATCTTACAAGAAGGATCATAAGGACAACAGAGGCATCTTACAAGAAGGAGCAATGGGGACAACAGAGAAGCATCTTACAAGAAGGAGCATGAGGACAACAGAGAGGCATCTTACAAGAAGGAGCATGAGGACAACAGAGAAGCATCTTACAAGAAGGAGCATCAGGACAACAGAGAAGCATCTTACAAGAAGGAGCATGAGGACAACAGAGAGGCATCTTACAAGAAGGAGCATGAGGAGAACAGAGAGGCATCTTACAAGAAGGAGCATGAGGACAACAGAGAAGCATCTTACAAGAAGGAGCATCAGGACAACAGAGAGGCATCTTACAAGAAGGAGCAATGGGGACAACAGAGAAGCATCTAAAAAGAAGGAGCAATGAGGACATTAGATAGGCATCTTACAAGTAGAAGCAATGGGGACAACAGAGTGGCATCTTACAAGAAGGAGCAATGGGGACAACAGAGAAGCATCTTACAAGAAGGAGCATCAGGACAACAGAGAGGCATCTTACAAGGAGCATGAGGACAACAGAGAAGCATCTTACAAGAAGGAGCATGAGGACAACAGAGTGGCATCTTACAAGAAGGAGCAATGGGGACAACAGAGTGGCATCTTACAAGAAGGAGCATTTGGGACAACAGAGTGGCATCTTACAAGAAGGAGCATGAGGACAACAGAGAGGCATCTTACAAGGAGGAGCAATGGGGACAACAGAGAAGCATCTAAAAAGAAGGAGCAATGAGGACATTAGATAGGCATCTTACAAGAAGGAGCAATGAGGACAACAGAGAGGCATCTTACAAGAAGAAGCAATGAGGACAGCAGAGAGGCATCTTACAAGAAGGAGCAATGAGGACATTAGATAGGCATCTTACAAGAAGGAGCAATGAGGACAGCAGAGAAGCATCTTACAAGAAGGAGCATGAGGACAACAGTGAGGCATCTTACAAGAAGGAGCAATGGGGACAACAGAGAAGCATCTTACAAGAAGGAGCAATGAGGATAGCAGAGAGGCATCTTACAAGAAGGAGCGATCAGGACAACAGAGAGGCATCTTACAAGAAGGAGCAATGGGGAGAACAGAGGGGTATCTTACAAGAAGAAGCAATGAGGACAACAGAGAGGCATCTTACAAGAAGAAGCAATGAGGACAGCAGAGAGGCATCTTACAAGAAGGAGCAATGAGGACATTAGATAGGCATCTTACAAGAAGGAGCAATGAGGACAGCAGAGAAGCATCTTATAAGAAGGAGCAATGAGGACAGCAGAGAGGCATCTTACAAGAAGGAGCAATGGGGACAGCAGAGCAGCATCCTACAAGGAGGAGCAGTGGGGACAGCAGAGTGGCATCTTACAAGAAGGATCGATTGGGACAGCAGAGAGGCATCTTACAAGGAGGAGCAGTGAGGACAACAGAGTGGCATCTTACAAGAAGGAGCAATGGGGACAACAGAGAGACATCTTACAAGAAGGAGCAATGAGGACAACAGAGGGGCATATTACAAGAAGGAGCAATGGGGACCGCAGAGAGGCATCTTACAAGAAGGAGCAATGAGGACATTAGATAGGCATCTTACAAGAAGGAGCAATGGGGACAGCAGAGAGGCATCTTACAAGAAGGAGCAATGAGGACATTAGATAGGCATCTTACAAGAAGGAGCAATGGGGACAACAGAGAGGCATCTTACAAGAAGAAGCAATGAGGACAGCAGAGAGGCATCTTACAAGGAGGAGCAATGGGGACAACAGAGAAGCATTTTACAAGAAGGAGCAATGAGGACAGCAGAGAAGCATCTTACAAGAAGGAGCAATGGGGACAACAGAGAGGCATCTTACAAGAAGGAGCAATGGGGACAACAGAGAGGCATCTTACAAGAAGGAGCAATGAGGACAGCAGAGAGGCATCTTACAAGAAGGAGCAATAAGGACAACAGAGAGGCATCTTACAAGAAGGAGCAATGAGGACAACAGAGAGGCATCTTACAAGAAGGAGCAATGAGG